>NC_061072.1:2342608-2671330 GCF_021917145.1 Hypomesus transpacificus
GCCATTTTGTACTTGATTCAATTGCCTTAAGTAACATTTTTAAATACTTCAATGATACATATCTGTACCAAATTTCAAATCAATTAGACCTTTGGTTCAAGAGAAGAGGAATTTTGAAGGTTTTTCCAAATGATCACTGTACATGAAAATCCATCATGGCGGACCTTATGGGTCCTTGAGGCTTTTTTGTTTGTCATGAAAAATGAGGCAGGCAAACCAAGTTTCAGAAGAATTGAAGCAATGGGGTGGAAATGCCATCAGTTTGAAAATCGGACTTTTGGGCGTGGCCTGTGGCACCCCCTATGGTACGATGTGGCCCATATTTTGTGTGGGGGTACCCACTTAGATGTAGTATCAATGTGCCAAATTAGAAAATGTATGACAAGGGACTTTTTGAGATATTGGGGCGCAAGGAGAAGAAAAATAATAATAAGAATAAGAATACCAACAATAACAATAGGTTCCCTCCTACCGGAGGAACCTAATAATAAGAATACCAACAATAACAATAGGTTCCCTCCTACCGGAGGAACCTAATAAGATTACCAACAATAACAATAGGTTCCCTCCTACCGGAGGAACCTAATAAGAATACCAACAATAGGTTCCCTCCGCGGAAAATGGCAAAATATTATAAACATGTACACTGTAGAAGATCGAGACTTGGACAACAAGAGAGCAAAACGACTACATGTTTGGTCAACAACAATAGGCTGAGCGGGGATATTAACTCATGAACATAAGGTAACAAGTCAGTGTCTCTAGCCTCTCTGCTACACACCAACCGCTGAGCTTTTATGATTAGCAAGGGCTCATTATTAACTTTCCATAGAATATGGCAAGAGGGCTGGGGCAGCACTCATATTCAGCTCCTTGCAAGAATAGTCTGTGACTGCATAGCAGCCGATTCTCTCGTCCGATTAAACTACACAACATACTCAATCAGGGTGACCAACAGGATTATTATAACTAACCAACAATAACATTACAAACATCCAACTGAACGAACACAACAACTGAAATCCCTCGCACGGCTTTTGTAACCAAACTATTTTCCACAAGTCTTTGCGTTTTTTGACATGCCGCACTGCATGCTGGGTACCCAAGGGTGCCGACTGCATGATATGAGTATTAGTGTTTGGTCAGCTTTGGGACAAAGGTTAAGAAACGGTTGACATTTCAAGGTGAAATTGCATGAAATTGCGCATGGTATTTCAGAAGGATTTCTGCCTGTTTAAATAAACAAGTAATCAAAATTATGACAGGCCAAAAGACTGTGCCTGGACATTTACATAAATACACCCCTTTCAGCCATTTTGAAAGGGGTGTATATGAAACCAAGTTTCAGAAGAATTGGAGCAATGGGGTGGAAATGCAATCACTTTGAAAATTGGACTTTTGGGCGTGGCCTGTGGCCCCCTATGGTCCGATGTGGCCCATATTTGGTGTGGGGGTACCCACTTGCATGTAATATCAATGTGCCAAATTAGAACATTTATGACAAGGGACTTTTTGAGATATTGGGGCGCAAGGAGAGGAAAAATAAATATAGCTGCAAGCAGCGATGCGGGTTCCTCCGCAAAATGGCAAAATATTATAAACATGTACACTGCAGAAGATCGAGACTTGGGGCCCGTTCGTCGTAAGGGTTGAAGCTAAGTTAATCAATTGTCCCTTTAGCCCGTTAACATTAGCAAGCTAACTGAGAACCGCAAATATCGGTTTGTCGACGGCTGATCCGCATCCCAATCATGTGGTTAATTTCAATAAGGCTAAACTTATCAGGGCAAGTGCACGAGCACGTCCTACTTCAAAAGGCAGGAAAGGTCGATCACCAAAACCGTGATTTTCTAACGGTATGATGGCGGAAAAGACGAAAGAGAGAGCGGTGATATTCTTGCCATCTGAGCAAACTATTATAATGAGTCTCTACGAAGACAATAAGCATATTATTATGGCTAAGTCAAACACCGCCAAGCAGTTTCAGGTAAAATGGACCAGTGAAATTGCAAAGGGAAATAGGAATTTATCATCAATTTAAATTTTAAAACACAGTTGCTTATACAGCCACATAACATTTAAACTGCATTAAACAAACATATTCATATGTGCCATAATAAAAAAAATGGTCCTGAAGCCCAGACTCGTCACAGTTCCATATATATGTGACGGTGTGCCCTCAATACCCAGCTTGACCAAAAGCCTCTCATACTGGTTAAACCACTGGCTAACCACCTCTTTGTTGAGTCCAGCAGCCTGTGCTGCAGACAGGACCTCTGGCTTGTGATGAAGAAAGTGTTTTGTCCGTCTCTTCATAAACGGAGTGACTAAGTTCAGTTGAGTTCTGGATTTTAATAAGTATTATCAATCTGCAGATTGGGAGAGAAAACCAGACCTCTGACAATAAATGCAACACAACACCAGGCTTAGGTCTCAATCATGTCTCTCTCGGCTCTGAAGGCCGGAGGACCATCTTTTATAGGGCACAAGAATGTAAACATAGATAGTGACAGTCAGGCAGTAATGACGTTACAACAGTCTCAGAGAAAGAGATTCACAGCTTCCAACACATGACCACTCAGACTAGAGAGTTCATAGTTGGAGCTCTCCTTGTAGTCATGACAAGGAACATTTAGCCAGTACTTTTCCTGACCCTGAACATCTATTAACCCTGACACATAGACACAATCTACTCTTATTAATAGCAAGCTTACATGAGAACATACTAACTAGAATCCAATGACTAGTTCTATTGATTAGTGAATAATGTAAGCACACAGGAAATCGTAATTTCTTCCACAGTCCCCCGTTTTGACGTTTAACGTCAACACAACATGTATATACTGTTTATCTGGGGCCTGCTGTAGTGCCTTACATTTCACAAGTTTCATAACATTTCAAAACCTTAACAATCAAACAATACAGTATCTGTTACTACTCAGCACAGCATACATGATTATAGGATTTGAAGAAGTATTAGGTAGTACCCAATCAGATGAAAAGGTACAAAGTCAATGAAGTGAATAGCATAATGATAGTTTATCAATGATTGTAGAAACATAGGCATGTTTCTCTACTGGACATAACCAAGGGTCATGCTCTCATGAGCTCAACACAGCAGGGTATAGACCAAACACTGTTCATTACATGTAAAATCAGAGCATTTCAAACAGTATACAAGTAATAAAGTAACCATTATCTTTAATTATTATTAATTGATCTGTGGTTAAGGACAGATCTCTTCAGATTGCATACAGCATTGTATATCAATTGGAAAATAGAAGGAGGCAAATGGCCATCTTGATTACATTGGCAAAGTAGTCACTTGGTACTTGAGATTACATATCAGACATGCCCATCATTCTCAGGGCAATACAGTAATCGTCAGTTTTGCTTGCTAATGTCTGTGGCTTGATTTGGGCTACCATAATCTTACTGGAAGCCTTACGAGAGCCCACTGCACAGCACTGTACACAGCAGGCAGTACACATCCTCTAAGCACAAACCACAATCAGCACAACAACGATTAACATGCCCAATCAATCCGTGTACCTTTCGTTCTTTCATTTTTCCGTTTCAAAACCAAATCGGAAAAACCGAAAAACAAACTTGTTTTTTGGTTTTTCTGTTTTAAAACCAGAACAGAAAAACAGGGAAAAAGAACAACAGAAATCACTAAATCTGTAGCGGTTTTTGTGTTTTAAAACCGAAAGGGGAAAGGGAAAACAGAAAATCAAGGCATATAAATTAACTTCAAGTTTGATTTTCCCCATAAATGCAATGCGTGGAACTTTTTCCGCCAAAATCACCAAAGTCCTATCCTATTCACGACTACATGCTGCTAAAAACGACATGTAAGCAGCCTAACTTGTCAAATTGATATTCATTTTTTTGTTATTTAAATTGTGTCATTACATATGCATGCTCTGAAGGACCGACGAATCAGCGTTAAGCATATTCCTCTTCTATTTAAAGGGTGTCGTAATCTTAATCTCATCCCCTACCATACCGAATACATGGGCCATAAATTAGACATGGACCAAAATGAAAAAATGTGCATGTTTGGGGCCACCCACGTGGCCAGAATTGTGGCAATTGCAACCATGCCCATTAAAAATAATTTGATTATTTATGATGAGGTGTACAGGTGAGTACTATACTATGCAAAGCAAAAGTAATATTGTTTCTCTTAACAAAGGATCACAGGGGGATGATTGACAGCTATCACTCACCCCATTTCTGCTTTGTATAACATTTTAGCCCTCCTTACCTGTGTGGAAGAAATTGCGATTTCCTGTGTGCTTACATTATTCACTAACCAATAGAACTAGTCATTGGATATTAGTTAGTATGTTCTCATGTAAGCTTGCTATTAATAAGAGTAGATTGTGTCTTTGTGTCAGGGTTAATAGATGTTCGGGATCAGGAGAAAGTGCTCTTTAAACGTCCTTTGTCATGATTACAAGGAGAGCTCCACCAATGAACTCTCTAGTCTGAGAGTTGTCATGTGTTGCGAGCAGTTAATCTCTTTCTCTGAGACTGTTGTACGTCATTACTGCCTGACTGTCACTATCTATGTTTACATTCTTGTGCCCTATAAAAGATGGTCCTCCGGCCTTCAGAGCTGAGAGAGACATCATTGAGACCTAAGCCTGGTGTTGTGTTGTCATTTATTGTCAGAGGTCTGGTTTTCTCTCCCAATCTGCAGATTGATAAATACTTATTAAAATCCAGAACTCAACTAAACTTAGTCACTCCATTTGTGAAGAGACGGACAAAACACTTCATCACCTGTCATCACATGCTTCAGTGCTGCAGAGTCTCACCACTTCCCCTTTCTCCTCCATGTCACTATTTCTAAACTCGCGTTACCCTTTATCCACAGGAGGTGTCTGCGGACATCACTTACACACAGTACCCCTAGGCATTGGCCAGCTACCAAGCCGGACATGCTTATTATCAAAGCTCCATTTAAAACATGCTTTTTAATGCTCCTATCAAGCACTGAATTAGTGAATTTGAAATTGTGTTTTGCAAATTAAATGTATCTTCAGTATGTCTGGTCTATGCATTGTATATCATTGAGTCTAATGCATTTAATGGATTTGTGTGTGCACCAACTGGACATGTTATATTAACATATACATTCGTTCCAGATGTGCAGTAGTCAACAATGGGATGTGGGAACAGGTGAGGGTCGACCATGGAAAGGAGTTTTACCTGTGTCTGTATATGCAGGAAATCCCCCGAAAAACAATGAAGCCTTGCAGCCATCTTGAACTGTGCACTAGATGCGCCTGCACCTACACATTTCCACCAGAATTCCACGATCAAAATATTGCAATAACAAAACAATCAAAAAGTTATTTTTCCCATTTTTGAGTTTTGGTTTTGAAACACAAAAACCGCTACAGAGCTACTGATTTCTGTTGTTCTTTTTCCCTGTTTTACCGTTCTTGTTTTAAAACAGAAAAACCAAAAAACAAGTTTGTTTTTCGGTTTTTCCGATTTGGTTTTGAAACGGAAAAATGAAAGAACGAAGGGTACACGGATTCCAATCCAGTGATTCTCATTTGAATAATAGTCGAAAAAGAAACCCCCAACAGAGGAGGTCAGTCACCACAATTCCAAGCTTCAGGTTCCCCCAAAAGCTGAAATTATCTCTTTAATGTGAGCATATTTGTGATATTAGCAGATTAATCTGGGATAAAAGTACATCAGTCATGACCTATCACAGAGCTGACAACAGATAATCCAGTGCCATACGGTTCTGTAGCACTACCTGCCTTATGGCCTTCATCTCAGAAGCAACTGCAGTTAAGGCGTCGGCTGTCTCATTACCAATAGACTCCAACCCTAGTGCTAAGCTCCTAATATCTGTAAAGGCAGTGATAACACCATACACAGGGAAAATGGCATCTGAAAACGTGACAAGTGACTGAGGTACTATTTAATCCACGTAATGTGATCCCAGATTCTTAGCATCTGCTTTAATAATACTTCTTTTGTGGCGGTGGTCTGAGGGCTCCTACACTAAACCCAAGGTAAAATGTTCCTGACCAGTTGGCTGGCAGAAAATAATAAGCACTCTTACCACATACCCACATGGTGCCCTTGTTAGCTGCATGAGGAACCCAAAATGGTGATGCCCTTATACAGTATTTACAGGTCCATATGCAACAGGCAAATCATGCAACAGGCTGTTAGCATACATAAAAACACAGTGGTTAAATGTATTTTTTCCAACTACCTTCCCATAATTATTTGAACATTTAATCAACCATATACTACATCTTCTGTAGTATGCTAAAGGTGTATGAATAGCATAGTCAGCAACATCAGGAATTAATATCACCCGTCCAAATGGCATACAGGACAAGTAACATTGAACTCAGATACAATTGAACTTTCAAATCATCCAGTAGAGTGTGAGCATACATAGAAACCGTATCCTTACATGTATTATTCCCCAACACTCTCACTGTACCACTGTGCCATACGCATAACCATGCAAGTGGGGCATATTCAAGAGATGACTGATTCGTTCCACAGAACAGTCACATTTGTTACATCCAACCTTACACAAAACCACTTCTTAACCTTACACATATCAGCCATTGACAGAGGGACAGATATCCCTGGATAACCTCCAGGGTGCTTGGGACTCTAACCACAAACTCTGCAAGGTCTGTCCCCTCTAATGCTGGTCCAGTCACTTTTTTCATCCACGGTAAGGTGTTGTTGTACAGATCGTTCTTCATGTGTGCTTTATGATGAATCTCAATGTTCACATCAGTATAATTGGGAGCGTGCAATAGTGACTCTCGGTGTGGCTCATGTATGCGATGTCTGTGGACTCGTGCGTCCAGTATCAGTAAATGTCTGTAAGGTGTGTGCGTCAGTATGTCTGGATCTCATCTCGCATTCTAGCTCAGGCAGCGGCCTCGGTTTCCTTGAAACAACCGAGGGCCTTTGCCTCAGTATCCTCTCGTCCCCTTTCTGGGTGCTGTCATCTGCTTCATGTAGAGGCCGGAGGAAGACTGAAAGTGTCTTCCCCTCTCCAGGCTCATCTCTCTGGTTTCCCGTCTGGGTGCTGTCATCTGCTTCATGAATCACACATGGGGGAGAGAGGCATGGTAGCAACAGCAGCCCCTCTCTGGCTTTCTCCACATGTAACTCACCTTTCGACGTCTTCAACACCTCCGGGTGGGTGCTCTTTGGGACCTCCTTCTCGGCACCCCTGGATTGGAGTGCTGGATGGCGGGGTCCTGGTTCTGGCTCAAATTGGTCCGCTGGACTGGAACCTGCTCCAGGATCAGCTGCTGCAAACGGGTCTCCACCCCCCTTGGTGTACTCCTGGAAGAGTAACCCAGTGGGGATGAGACAAATGAAGTTGGAGCAGGCACCATTTGGAGGTGCACCTGCTCCTCCACCGGTCCCTGGCTCTCCGTTGGAACCCTCCACCGTGTTGTTCGGTGGAGGGGCTGTTTTGCAATGTGTCGCATGGCTCCATGTTGGACGACCCTCCACTTTCACAGCTGTGTGAGTCACCAAGATAAACAGCTATGGACTGCTCCATCTCGGTGAGAGGCAGTCCTCCATTTGTGCACTTTCACATACACGTAGTCTCCCGGTTGATAGGGATGACATGGCTCCCCAGGCAGGGCAGCTTTCACCTGTGAATGCACAACCCTGGCTGCTCTAGGAAGGGCGTAACAAAAGTTTAACATTGTATCATCCATCTGGTGGATATCCATCTGTGTCAATGATGGTGGGAGATACAGGCAATCTCATTGGTCTCCCTACAACTATCTTGTGTGGGGAAAGTCCATTCCTCCTCTGGGGAGTGGACCTTATGGCCATAAGAGCTAGTGGAAGTGCATCAGGCAACTTCAGGCCTGTCTCTTCACATATCTTGGCTAGTTTGTTTTTCAAAGTTCCATGTTGCCTCTCCACTGCCCCCGCAGACTGTGGGTGGTAGGGACAGTGGAAATGCTGGTTGATCTGGAGTGCTTTACAAAGTTCCTGAACAATTTTGACCCATGAAATGTGAACCTCTATCACTGTACAGTACAGTCTCGTGAGGATCCCATATCTACAGATCACATCTCTAATAATAAAATCTTGGCTACCGTGGTAGCATCAACTTTCCGACATGGGTAGGCTTCTACCCATTTCGAGAACATGACAACAATTACAAGTACACATTCAAAATTACAACACTTGTTCATCTGCATAAAATCAATTTCTAAATTAATAAAAGGACCACTTGGTGGTGGGTCCCTTTTCGGGATTATGCTGTTGGTAAATATGACACTGAGCACAATGTTGCTCAGCCTTTATGGAAAAACCAGGTGCAAACCAATCTGTATTGTATCCCATTGTGGATCACAATGACTCTTGCTTAGACTGTTGCTCTTGTTGGTTAGTGGTAGCTGATTTAAACTGTTGTATTCTATTTTAGTTAATCCTATTTTTATTGCTTTCCTACAGGTACACCTGCACTTAGAGATTAATGTTGTGTAATTTTAACTTGTTTAACTACATGCTCTTATGGTTTCTTCCCTTTAGCACAATTTTTTGGTTGTTCACAATATGTACTTCTTGTTTTTGACTACCCGCAATGCTGTGGGGCTATCTTGTTGTTATTATCAGTGACGTATGCACTTTGTAAAGCTCTCTCTTGGAAGTCGCTTTGGATAAAAGCGTCTGCTAAATTAATAAATGTAAATGTATTTACTATTTAGACCATACCCCCCTTGATCGTATGGGCACATCCGTGCGCCATGCGAGCCAACCAAGGGAACAATGCACATGGAATCTTTCACACTGCCAACAGATAACCAACCATCCCTCTCAGTGTTATCAGCAGCGACTTGAAGGTCCACCACAACATGAAGAGAGGGAGTGCGCATTTCCGGTTGCTGAGACACAAAAAAACAAATAGAGACCTGGGACACATCAGTGGGCCGCAGCCTTTGCTGCAACATCAGCTCTAGAATTTCCTCTTGAAATATATATATTTGTTGGTATTGTTAGTATGAGCCTCACACTTAACAATAGCTAGCTTTCTCGGTAGTAGTATTAAATTATCAAATCATCTTTCCATTCTTAATTGCTCCACCTGAGGAGTTAATGAAACCTCTTTCTGGCCATATGGCACCAAAATTGTGAGTAACTCCAAATCCATACCTCGAGTCAGTGTGAATATTTACGACCTTGCCTTCTGACAAACAACATGCCCTTGTCAAAGCAAAACTCTACCTGCTGTGCAGTGCATTGTGGAGACAGTTTACCAGATTCGAATGTCTCACTGTCCGTGCAGACCGCTTATCCGGAGTTTAGAGCGCCATCCCCTGCTCGGGACGAAGATCCATCTACGTACAACACATGTTCAGCATTATCCATAAGTTTGTCGCAACATATCAGGTCTGGGTGTTAGCACTTTATCGACAACCATCTCACATACCCCCTTTCCACCAAAGTGAACCTGGAGCTAGTTCGGAGCTGGTGCTAGAGCCAGTTCGGAGCTGGTTAAAGAACGGAGCTTACTAAGAACCGGTTTGCTTTTCCACGGGCGAGAGCCACCACAGAGCCACGTCATTACGTCACTGTATACGTCTCATATTTCTAAGCAACGCTAGCGCGGTGGCGCCAAACACAACATCAACAATGGCGGACGTTTCGTTGCTGTTGTTGCTCATGGTTTTGCGAACCTATATCGGCATCCAAACACGGCGCATCCGACGTGTTTGTTCAACTCGCCATTTGTATAGACCAATTATCACCCTACGTCACACAACTGTCAAGCAGTCTCAACTGCGAATTTCGGTTGTAAAAGAAAAACTTTTCCCCGGTCTATTACACTTGGAGTGTCGATCAGGTCATCATATATCTCTGGCCACTGGATTGCAGGGCTTGATATTAACTTTGAGGCTCTTGGCCTTTGGACAAATACATTTACGTTTCACTTGTCTATGCACAAAATTCACTTGACCCCGATACCCTTAAATAGCCTGACCAAGTGATCAGCCAAAACTAGCCTGGCTAACGGAGGTCGCTTTCTCAGGCAAATGACGAATTAAACAGGCTTGGTTAAAGAAATCCGAGATGCTGGCTATCTTCATCAGGCTCGTATATACATTAGGCAGTCCTCCCTAACGTTTCTGGTGTAAAATTGAGTGAATCACAACATTGTGCACACTGCCAGTGAGCGAGTCTGACTGAGGCTAACGTCAAAACAGTGTAACGGGGACGCAGGCTCACTCATGGCCAGTTTGAACAAATCAGAAAAACAATCGGACCAGCTGGCTAAAAGCAGAATTCCCATATCTCTTGAAAGCTGTCCTTCTCGACTTTTAAAATGTAAAATTGACTGTTAAACTGTAAAATTATGAACAGTTAAAAAATAAACTTAGTGACATGACGAAGACATGGTTGCCACTCGACTATGCGGTCTGTACTGGGCAACATTCTCACTCAAATTTCAAGACTTTCGTGACCCAAATCAAAATTCTGATGCGACAGATCAAAGGGTAATCGCTTTCTCTTTTAAAGGCTGTCCTCCTCGACCTTTTTGGTATTTTTAAATGTAACTATTTGTATTATCCGTGTGGTCCTTTTGCCATTAAAAATTCTATCCTTTGCCGGTTTTCTGCAGCCACATTGCGCGCGCATCCCGAACGTTTACATTACAATCGAGAATAATAAAAGTCGGAGCAAATTTACAAATGAGCAGTTTCATCAATAAAATAAGCACATTTTCAGCAACTACACTGCCCACTTCTCGATACATTTTCATTCAGATTCTGATTTACAAGTACCGTTTAGCTGAAATATGAATTGTAAAAACTTTGCAATGGCGGCCAAAGCGTTTTGTTGGTCACGGTAACCCCGCCCCAGGCGGTTCTTTGTTGGTTCGTAAACTAGACCAACTCCGAAGTGGTGCTCGTTGCAAACCACGTACGAACCACGTACAAACCACTTTTCCGGTTCCCAGTCTGTCGAAAGAGGAAGAACTGGTTCGCGATTAGGCACCGGCTCCGAACCGGCTCCCAAAATGCGTTGGTGGAAAAGGGGTATCACTGACCATGGGTGATAAAGGTACAGAGGCTGTCATACATCAGGGCCTGGATATGCACACATAGGGTTAATTGATACCTGGGGGTTCAACTGATAGTTACAGGCATTCCTGAATAACCTCACCAATCATATTTGTTGTGATATGAACCTCAACATTCTCTTGTAAGTACTGTTCTGGCTGCACCTGACCCACTGCTTCCCCTAATAATGCATTTTCCCTGTCTCTGGCTCTCCTCTGTATAGCCACAGCTATAGCAACAACATCATCTTCATCGTTGGTAAATAGGCTACAAATCTTAGGTAGACTCTCGTTTCACTTAAGAATTAAGCTACCTTCAGCCTGTTTCACAACTACTGACTTCTCACCATTAGTTTCTGCTCTATTAGTCTGCTCAAGCAACTTCATGTTAACATGTTCAAGCAATATCTTGAGTTCCCTCACTCTATGACTTTGTTCAGTCTGATCACTTTTTAACAATGACTTTTCTGTTCATCTCGTCTCTGTCTCTCAAGACTAGCATTCTATCAGAATCAGTTTTAGCTTGATCTGACTGTACTTTCTCAAGAAAATGCCACATAGTCTCTTAGATTCAGTTCAACATTTGCCAGCTGTCATATTGTTTATACATCCGACTTGTTTCCTTGTCTTTCAAAAATGGCCTTTTAAACTCCAATATTTTTACATCAAACGTTCCCTCCAGCGGAAAACAATGTCTCGGGTCATGATTAATCCACGCATGCCATCTCTCAATACTTGACACTGCTTGAATTCCATGTAAATCAAACATATATCGGGCTGGACTAACAACGTCTCTATCGCTCCCGTACTGGAAGCTAGATTACCCATACTGAATTACAAATGTATCTGAATACAAAGTATCTGTAACAAATCTCATAACTGTAGGCTATGTAGCCAACTCTTATGATTTCCTGCAGCAAGAATCACACAGCACTTTAGAATATCGTCACAAAATCACATAGCACTGTAGAACAGTCTCACAATCTAATAGCACTTTAAAACAGTCTACGGTCACAATATTGAATAATAAAAGAACTACAATATCATGTGGTAGTGAACTACAAATATGGCCTTTTTCAAGCCAAACTATCCTCGCCCTCCGGGCGCTCCATCATGGGACGCGCCTACAAAGACCCAACTCTTTGGGAACGCGCATACAATTATTTCCACAACTCCGTTACCTCATAAGTAACAAAAACCACAATTCGAGCTTAAAAGGAGACAAGTTAATTCATAAACTGCCAGTCTATCTTTCCCTTAGTATTTGATTGTCTCCCTCGCTGATCATTAAATGCCAAGCTTGTCAGTTAAAAACCTAACTGTCCCTTTCCATTGTCAAAGTATCCCTAACTTGTATAAAACCACTTTACCCTTGAAAGTGGGTCTCTCGCATAAAGCCTTTGACCCTAATACATTATGACCGCCCACCTACTGTGCTTGGTCTTAAGAAATAGCCCAAAACAAAACTTAATACAGTTACAATTCAAACAAAAATAAAAGTCCCAATAACATCTCTGTTCAAAAGAGAAAAGCCCAACACAAAACGTAATACAATTCAGTAAAACTTAATACAATTCAAACCAACATAAGATCTCTGTTCAACTAAAGTTTTCAGCTGTAAACATGCATTTAAAAAAATAACACATACCTTTCCTTGTTTGGTTCACCCCTGGTCTGTATCTGTAAAACCATACTCTCTGTTAACAGGTCCTTTACCTCAGATCAAGAGTATGGTCCGTATTCTCTGTTAACAGATCCTTTACCTCAGATCAAGAATACGTCCGTACTCTCTGTTAACAGATCCTTTGCCTCAGATCAAGAATACAGATTATATTACATACTTTTTCAATACTTCACGCGACCAGGGTTCTTGTACGCTATCAGAGTTTGCCAACTCTGACCTAGACAAAGTAAAAATAGCAAGTCAATTAATGACCCAAATTTACTAAACCAAAACTCTACCTAAACTAAACCTACTATTATCTTCCTCCTGTTGAGGCCTAGCAGACTCTGGTCTGCTAAGACCAGGCTCCCAACTGAACGTCACAATAAAAGGTTCTTAAATTGTTTATGTTACCAGCATCGCAGAGGGACAGCAGGCGCACCAAGCATAAAGCAGTCCGTAAATGGGGTTTTGGAAAAGGATCCCCTTACCATTTTGTTTTGTGCACCACGGGTTCTGCTTTATACTGGTGCCGCCGTGGGTCTCTCCTGGATCTGGTTCTGCAATCCTGCTGCTCGACAACGCCAATTGATGAAGAAAGTGTTTTGTCCGTCTCTTCATAAACGGAGTGACTAAGTTCAGTTGAGTTCTGGATTTTAATAAGTATTATCAATCTGCAGATTGGGAGAGAACCAGACCTCTGACAATAAATGCAACACAACACCAGGCTTAGGTCTCAATCATGTCTCTCTCGGCTCTGAAGGCCGGAGGACCATCTTTTATAGGGCACAAGAATGTAAACATAGATAGTGACAGTCAGGCAGTAATGACGTTACAACAGTCTCAGAGAAAGAGATTCACAGCTTCCAACACATGACCACTCAGACTAGAGAGTTCATAGTTGGAGCTCTCCTTGTAGTCATGACAAGGAACATTTAGCCAGTACTTTTCCTGACCCTGAACATCTATTAACCCTGACACATGGACACAATCTACTCTTAGTAATAGCAAGCTTACATGAGAACATACTAACTAGAATCCAATTACTAGTTCTATTGATTAGTGAATAATGTAAGCACACAGGAAATCGTAATTTCTTCCACACTTGCGCATCCCAAGCTCTGGGTTGCGCTTTAGAAAGATCTTAAACCAGTAATATCCGGCCCTCCCTGCTGTCTTGGAGAAACCAGATATGTTGTTCTTGGCTGCAAAATCAAAGGCCACTTGCTGGACATCACGTTTTGTGAAGGAAAACCCCCTCTGCGCCAATGTCTTGAGGGTGGCAGCAAGCTCCCTTTCTACCTCCTGTGGAAGGTAGGGCTTCCGCCCTGACACATGTTCACTGCCAGTCACCTTTCCACTGATGCGTCTTTGCAATGTGGATCGCGGCACACCCCATGCTCTTGATAAGAGGTGCACACTCACTGTAATTCCTTTCTTCTCTCCCTCCATGTATTCATCTAAGGCCCCCTTCATCCTCTCCTCTTTCCACAGATTGTAATGGTTTGGCCTTCCTTTCCATCCCTGTTTTATCTTTGTATCCTTTGTATCTGGTCCTTGCTCCTCTCTTTTCTCTCTCTTCCTTCTCCCTGTCTCCTCTCCTCTCGCTTCCTTCTCGTTGGCCATACTCACTGTACATAAAATATCTACTACCATTATTACTGTTGGGGGGGTCATGGTGTGACACACACACACACCCTCACACACACACTCACACACACACACTCCAACACATGTGTTTGTGAGTGACACAGATGATAGCCCATTTCATCTGAAACCATGTTGCCCATTTTACCTCAGTGGGTTAAGGTAAATTGGATCACCAAGAAAAACATCACTTTTTCAAAAAATACAGTGCCCTCCAAAAGTATTGGAACAGTGAGGCCAATTCCTTTATTTTTGCTGTAGACTGAAAACATTTGGGCTTGACATCAAACGATGAATGTGAAACCAGAGATCAACGTTTCAGCTTTTATTTCCAGGTATTTACATCAGGATCTGATGCACAAATTAGAAAATATCACCTTTTTGTTCGAACCCACCCATTTGTCACGTGAGCAAAAGTATTGGAACATGTGACTGACAGGTGTGTTTTGTTGCCCAGGTGTGTCCTATTACATACATTATTCAATCAATAAATACCACTGAATGTCTACACTCAGGTTCAGATTGGGTAAGATAGGTTTTGTCTATGCAGACTGTATTCAGAGGTGAAAACAACATAAAAACCAGAGCGCTGTCTTTGGGTGAAAAACAAGCAATTGTGAGTCTTAGAGAAGATGGAAAATCAATCAGAGCCATTGTAGAAACATTGGCCATAGCCAGTACAACCATTTGGAATGTCCTGAAGAAGAAGAAAACTACTGGTGTACTAAGTAACAGACGTTGAACAGGTAGACCAAGGAAAACATCAGCAGTTGATGACAGAAACATTGTGAGAGCTGTAAAGAAGGACCCTAAAACAACTGTTAGTGAGATCAGCAACAACCTCCAGATGGCAGGAGTGAAGGTATCACTATCTACTGTTCGCAGAAGACTTCATGAACAAAAGTACAAGGGCTACACCAGAAGATGCAAACCACTCATTAGCAAGAAGAATAGGAAGGCCAGGCTGGAATTTGCCAAAAAGTACAGAGATGAACCTCAAAAATTCTGGGACAAAGTTTTATGGACTGATGAGACAAAGATTAACTTTTACCAAAGTGATGGAAAGGCTAAAGTTTGGAGAAAGAAAGGAACTGCTCATGATCCCAAACACACAAGCTCATCTGTGAAACACGGTGGAGGTAATGTCATGGCTTGGGCTTGCATGGCTTCTTCTGGGACGGGCTCATTAATCTTCATTGAGGATGTAACACATGATGGCAGCAGCAAAACGAACTCGGAAGTCTACAGAAACATTTTGTCTGCCAATTTAAGGAAAGATGCAACCAAACTGATTGGCAGAGCCTTCATCATGCAGCAAGATAACGACCCAAAACACACTGCCAAAACAACAAAGGAGTTCATCAGGGGCAAGAAATGAAAGGTATTAGACTGGCCAAGTCAATCTCCAGACTTAAACCCTATAGAGCATGCATTTTACCTGCTTAAGAGGAGACTGAAGGGAGGAACCCCACAAAACAAACAACAACTGAAAGAGGCTGCAGTGAAAGCCTGGGAAAGCATCAAAAAGGAAGAATGCAAAAGTTTGGTGACGTCAATGGGTCACAGACTTGCTGCAGTTATTGAAAGCAAAGGATTTGCAACTAAATATTAAGTCTTATTCACTTAAATATGTTTTAAGTATATCTGTTCCAATACTTTTGATCACATGACAAATGGGTGGATTCAAACAAAATGTGATATTTTCTTAGTTGTGCATCAGATCCTGATGTAAATACCTGGAAATAAAAGCTGAAACGTTGATCTCTGGTCTCACGTTCATTATTTGATGTCAAGCCCAAATGTTTTCAGTCTACAGCAAAAATAAAGGAATTCGCCTCACTGTTCCAATACTTTTGGAGGGCACTGTATGTTCATTTACCAAACTAACAACATTATTTGTGATTGATGCCATCAAGACAGATATTATGCATGCGTGTGTTTAAAAAAAAATAGATTTATCATCCTTATAATAGTTTAGTTAGATTTGGTATGCCAGGCTACTTACCATGCAGCTTTCTGGTGCAGGCTTGTTTGAATTATTGGCCCGCCCACCATAGCAACCATAAAGCAATCAAATCCCCTGTTACTTGTCAGGGCTGGGACCCCCAAACCTTAAATGACCCATTTTACCTGATATCACCCTATATATGTGTATATGCATGTAGGCCTATGTGGAAATCCCTCTTTGATTTCATTGACTGGGACATGGCCAGGGAATATGATGAATTGATTCATCAGCTGGTTAAGTGCCAAGTACACTTTTCTTACAGCAACGCATGCTGTGGCTTTGCCAATGTTTTCTGCATCGCTTATAATGTATAAAAATGTAGCCTACCTGACGCGAAAAACCTCAAGGCTATGCAGAGTCTGAAGCACAGTAAGAGTTTCAAATAGCTTTATTGTCCATTTCTTCACGTCAAGACATAAAAAGGAATCGATATGACGTTTCCCACTCTCCCACAGTGAAATATAAAAAGCACAGGCACAACAGATAAGACATTTCTTAAAACGTAGCGTTACATATTCACATACAGCAGCATAAGCGTAAAACTTGCTGCGGTGTGTGATATTTGCAATGTAGGCTACGGCCCGAAAAGGTCTTGCAAATAAATGAGTCCTTGTCGGCTGAATCGATATCGCTCAAACAAGAACTCATCCGTGTGAAATAAAGGATCTTGGCGATCGCGAAGAACTATTGGTATGGAAAGCTAATCGAACTAGAATATATCTCATTGGTCAGCCGGGTCTCTCAAAAAGGGAGCAGCCAATTATTTTCCGGGGATGGGGCAAGCTTATCCAGCAACACTTACGTTAGCCTGCTCTCGAGCAGGTTAGTGCTAATTGATATGTTACTATGGTGATTTATCGAAAGTTGCTTCCACGAACCAAAAAGAGGAGCGTGTTTTATCTTAGCCTGAAAACTAGCTCGCTAAACTGCTTAGCGAGCTACGACGAATAGCCCCTTGGACAACAAGAGAGCAAAACAACTACATGTTTGGCCAAAACAATTCCAGATTCGATCTTTTGACATATCAAGGTGAAATTGCGCATGGTACTTCAGAACGATGTCATCCTGTTTAACTAAACATATATACAATTTTAAGACAGACTCAGTGTGGCTGAATTCGAACCTACGACCTTATACTTTACAGGTCACCATCCCAGCCCATTGAGCTATTCTCAGTGTTGAATATTACATTACATTTAGTCATTTGGCAGACGCTCTTATCCAGAGCGACCGACAGTAAGTACAGGGACATTCCCTCCGAGGCAAGTAGGGTGCAGTGTCTTGCCCAAGGACACAACATCATGTGGCGCAGGGGGGAATCGATCCGGCAACCTTCTAATTACTAGCCCGACTCCCTCACCGCTCAGCCATCTGACTCCACATATTGTCATGTTCAGTTACTGTATTAAAAAGTAAGCTGTTTCTCCTGTGATAAGCGTTGTTAGATTCAGCCAAAGTTGAAACTGCTTGTACATTTCCTATAAAAATGGGACAACAGGATGACTGGGTTGCTGCTGCAAAGAATAACTTACTTATAGTTTTTATAAAAGGTTGTTTGGAGTGCCATAACTTGTCATGGAAGGGAATTTCAAATCATGCCTAGCATCAGTGGGGATGTGTCCTGGCTTAGGTTACTGAAATGAATTTGTGCAACAGACAATGGATCCACCTGAACAATCAATTTACTTCTTCAGAGATAACCATTAGCTTTATCTCTACCATGCGTAGACTACAAGTACATTTAGTCATTTTAGCAGACGCTCTTATCCAGAGCGACTTACAGTAAGTACAGGGATATTCTCCCCGAGGCAAGTAGGATGAAGTGCCTTGCCCAAGGACACAACGTCATTTGGCACGGGCGGGAATCGAACCAACAACCTTCTGATTAATAGCCCGACTCCCTAACGGCTCAGCCATCTGACCTCCAGTAGCTAGCTACTGTGGTGAACCTGGCTTGTTTTGCAGTGGTTTACACAGTCTCGCTAAACAGATGATTGGAGTGTTGTGATGGGTTCAAATAAACACGCATTGCTATGTTTGACAACCGGAGGATTTATCGGAAGACTAGAAACCGTTTTGTCAGAATAAAAAATAAATAACTATGCCTCTGACTTGTTTTGAACCTACAACCCTTTGCTTACCAGCACAACATTTCAGCCAATTGAGCAAATCCCAGGCATTAGGGAGGAGGAAGGAGGAACCCTAATAATAAGAATAAGAATACCAACAATAACAATAGGTTCCCTCCTACCGGAGGAACCTAATAATACCAACAATTACAATAGGGTCCTCCTGACGGAGGAACCCTAATAAGAATACTAACAAAAACAATAGGTTTCCTCCTACCGGAGGAACCTTAAAAATAGTTTGCTAATCGGGCAGAACTTGTTAAATGCAGGAGACTCCGAGACCTTAGCACGTCACTAGCATCTCGTCATATCACGCAGTCGGAAAACAGCTAGATAATCAGCGGCAGCGCTTTCGGGTACCCAGCATGCAGTGCGGTATGTCAAAAAACGCAAAGACTTGTGGAGAATAGTTCGGTTACAACAGCCATGCGAGGGATTTCAGTTGTTGTTTCCGTTCAGTTAGATGTTTGTAATGTTAACGTAATGTTATCAGTTAATATGATCTTTTTGGTCACCCTGAGAGTGCTTGTTGTGTATTTTAAACGGAACAGAGAGTCTGCCGCCTGACTGTCATATGCCACACTCATTTGCAGTTGAATGTGGGCTGTGTCCAAGCTCAGCTTCCCATGGGCTGTTTGTGATAGTGGATTTACTGAGGTCCTGGAAAGATATCTTCCCAGGTCAAGTTATTATATACGGTAATCAAATCATCTTTGAGAAATACTGTAGGCTGTGTTGCGGTAAATGTTTAGAATGTGGGAGGTATGTTTTGCATGACATGCGGCCACCAAGCACTTCTGTCTTGAAATGACCTGCACTAGGAGAGAGGGGAATAGCATTCATGAAAGTTGTGTGTGGGCTGATGTGTCTTTTATGTAGGGTGATATGGAATAAGAAATGCAATACAAAATGGCTGAAAGGGGTGTATTTATGTAAATGTCCACATTGCCTCAATATCTTAGTGTCAATAAATCAAATATTATTTTGACTGATGGTTTTTCAAACCTTATTAGCTTCGAGATGACATCATTCTGAAGTAGTACCATGTGCAATTTCATGCAATTTGACATTGAAATGTCAACCATTTCTTAACCTTTGTCCCAAAGCTGACCAAAGATAATACTCTGCCTATACTCTTTCTATTCATTATATCTCAACAGTTGGTGTGTAGCAGAGAGGATAGAGAGACTGATTTGTAATCTTATGCTCATGAGTTCAAATCCCCGTTTAGCCTGTTGGTGTTGGCCCAAAATGAAGTCGTTTTGCTTCTACATTGTCCATTTGTATTTTTGGAGGAACCCGCATCGCTGCTTGCAGCTATATTTTATTATTATTGTGTATTTTCCAACCCCTAAGGATCAGTCAATATTTGGATTACATAGACAACGTAGGTGTCAAAAGTTTTGTCTTGCTAGCGACTGAGTTTTTTGTATTGGGATTTACGTTCCGTTGCACAGTTTAGGAGGTTACAACGTTTGTGTGGCGACAAAGTGCCTTTAGTCGACGAAGGGTAATCTGTGCTAGCTACGTCACCACGTAAACACACGTTAGTAACGACGCATGGATACAACGTGATAGAGACGTTCTAGCACGCAAATTGGAGCTTGGATTACGAGTGAAAAATACCACCCCCAAAAATTCCCAACCATTTGGCTTTGTTGAGAAAGCGATTTCGAGTGAAACTGCAATCTCTGATTTTTGATTTAGGTTGTGAAAGTCTTTGTAATTTGAGCGAGTGCGGGTCGCCTGTGAGACCGCCTAGTCTTTTAGGCGGCAGCCATGCTAGAAAGCGTCATAGCATCTGAAATACTGCCAGTGACAACGTTGTTACAGTAGCTTGTTTCAAAGGGGGTTCCTTGTTTCAAACGGTGTTCTTAATGAATTATGCAATATGAGTAGGTTCTTGGACATTCATAAGACCAGGGACCTCATGTATAAACCTTGCGTACTGTGAAGCACGGAGACAGACTCCAAGAGAGAAGGTAAACCGAAGGGTTTTTAATAGCACCTTTTGGTACAAAACTAAAACATTAACGAAAACAGAGTTATGTTGGCATGTTTCTTCTTCTTCCAGGGTCTCTTCTTTCCTACGGCGAGTCTGTGTAGCACAAAAACCATGTCAACCTCTGATATGCAGATTTTCTGTGTACAGAGAAGCTTGAGTCTCTTGCTGTGGTCAAGAGGTCACGCAGCAGGTCTCGGACAATACACATATAGATAGGAGAATGTGCACTTTCACTTTGGAAAGAGCAAAATGATGAAAACGGTACAAATGATGAGTGATGACCAAACCACCTGTGTGTTGTTCTTCATGTGCCTTAAGTTGTGGAATGTCTACCGTTTAAGGATGTGTTTTGGTGGTTACTATATTTTTATGGTCCAGCTCATGCATATAATGTCCGTCTGAGAGACATGTTTCTCACTCATGCCTATCACTCTGTTGTGGACTGATGGTGTGATCCGAGCTCGTTAGCTAATAAACAAAGTCAACTCTTTTTCATTGTGGTGCGTTCCTTTGCCCATCCTCTGACAGAATATCATCTAACAACCTCCATATCACCCCTTTTTGTCCCCTTTTGTACTCACCAGGAATGGGGTGGATGAGGAACAGGTGTGCCTTGTCGAGGCTTTGCTTCGGTAACGAAGCCAACGGGCTGCCAGGCCCACGGCTGACAAGGCCACCTTGTCACATACCCCCCCCCCCCCCCCTAGGAGCAAAGCCGGGCCCAGCAGGAGAGAGGAAGGAGGCCCAGAGAGAGTGGGGGCGGGAGACGCTATCGGCATTGCCATGTTGGGCCCCGGACCGGTGACGGACATCGTACGAGAAGTCCTGGAGGGAGAGAAACCACCGGGTGATGCGAGCGTTGGTGTCTTTGGCTCTTGCCATCCACTGCAATGGGGCATGATCCGTGATCAAAGTGAAGTGGCGACCCAGTAGATAGTAAGAGTTCCTGGACCGCCCACTTGATGGCGAGGGCCTCTCGTTCTACCACCGCGTACTTCCTCTCTCCGGGAGTCAGTTTTTTTTACTGATGAACAGAACAGGGTGTTCCTCTCCCTCAAACTCCTGTGATAGGACCTCACCAAGGCCCGTATCCGATGCATCGGTCTGGACAACGAAAGGCTTCGAGAAGTCCGGGTTCTGCAGCACTGGTTCAGTCGTCAGGGCCCTCTTTAACCTTTGGACCGCTTGCTCTGTGGCCGCCGTCCACTTGACATGCTCTGGCATAGTCTTCTTGGTAAGGTCAGTGAGAGGGACGGCTTCTGGGGAGAACCTGGGTACAAATCGACGATAGTACTCAGCTAAGCCCAGGAATGCTCGTACCTGGGTCTTGGTTTTGGGCCTCGGCCACTCTAGGATGGCCTGTACTTTTCTCGTCTGGGGCTTAAGAAGACCCCGTCCAATGGTGAAGCCCAGGTAGCGCCCCTCTGTCAGGCCCAAGCAGCACTTCTTGGGGTTGGCCGTCAGCTCCGCCTGTCGTAGGGCCCCTAGGACCTTCCGGAGGTGAACCAGGTGATCCTCTCATGATATGGAGTAGACAATGACATCATCCAGATAGGGTGCAGCATAGCCCCCATGGGGTTGCAGGACTTCATCCATGAGTCGTTGGAACGTGGCTGGTGCCCCATGGAGGCCGAAAGGCAGGACCCTGTACTGCCAGTGGCCACTTTCGGTACTGAATGCCGTCTTCTCTCTGGCCTCCGGGGCCAGGGGAACCTGCCAGTTGCCCTTCATGAGATCCAGGGTACAGAGGAAACGGGCTGAGCCCAGTCTGTCTATCAGTTCATCAACCTGAGGCATTGGGTAGTGGTCAAAGGCGGAAACCTCATTCAGCCTGCGGTAGTCATTGCAGAACCGCCAGGACCCGTCCGACTTGGGGACCATTACAACTGGGCTGGACCAAGGGCTGCGGGACTCCTCAATGATGCCCAGGTTTCTCATACGGACTACTACCTCTTCTTCAACCGCTTTCCGCCGGGCCTCTGGTATACGATATGGCCGGAGCTGAACGGTTATCCCGGGGGTCGTGTTGATGTTGTCTTGGATGAGTGTGGTGCGGCCCGGACTTTCTGAGAACACGTCGTGGTGTTGGCTGATTAGCTCTCAAAGGTCTTGGCGCTGGCTTGGGGACAAGTCATCACCGAGAGGCACGAGTAGCTGTGGGGAAGTGATGGCGGCAGATAGGACGGGGTGTCCCTCACCTTCCCACTCCTTCAGCAGATTGACGTGGTAGACCTGGTTTTCCCGTCGTCTTCCCTCTTGTCTCACCCTGTAGTTGACCGAGCTAAGACTCTCAGCGATGATGTATGGGCCCCTCCAGGCAGCCAAGAACTTGCTCCGGGCGTCTGGAACCATCACCTTATCCCCTGGAGCAAAGACGCATAGGCGGGCCTGTCTGTTATACGCTCTCCTCTGGGCCATCTGGGCCTGCTCCATATGTTCCCTCACAAGAAGGAGCACTCTCTGCATCCGGTATTCCATGACTCTCACATGGTCAATGGTGGTGAGAAAGGGGGAAGAATGTTGTTCCCAGGTCTCCCTCGCCAAGTCCAGGAGGCCACGTGGTCGTCGGCCGTACACCGGTTTGAACGGGGAGAACCCAGTGGAAGCCTGGGGAACCTCCCGGACGGCAAAGAGGACGTATGGGAGCATGAGATCCCAGTCCCTCCCCTCTTCGTCCACCACTCGTCGGAGCAGTCGTTTCATGGTCTGGTTGAACCTCTCCACAAGGCCGTCGGTCTGGGGGTGGTAAACAGAGGTTTGGAGATGTTGGACCCTCAGCATCCCACACAGGTCCTTCATCAGTCGGGAGACAAAAGGGGAGCCCTGGTCTATCAGGATCTCCTTGAGAACACCCACTCGACTGGTGAAGAGAACGATTTCTTTGGCGATGCCCTGGGATGTGGATTTCCGTAGCAGGATGGCTTCTGGCCACCGGGTGGCGTAGTTGACCATGACTAAGATGTATTCGTGGCCCCGGGATGACGGAGGGAGGGGCCCCACGATATCTAACCCGATCTGCTGAAACGGAACGTCTAGGATGAGCGGCACCAATGATGCTGGAGGCGGTCGCCGAGGTGCAGTGCGCTGACAAACTGGGCATCGTCTACAGTGTCGTTCCATGTCCCTTCTCATGCCGGGCCAAACAAAGAGGTCTCTGATTTTCTCCAGGGTGTTAGCTTTGGGCCTGGGTGAGACCAGCAGATCCACTTGCTCACCTCTGCATATCATGTTCTGGTAAAGGAGGCCATTCCGTACCAGGAAGTAGGTATCTGGTACAACCTCCCTGTCGGTCCCCCTCGACCACCTGGACCTGTCCCCAACAGTGTTTCAGGTTCTCCCGCTGTTCCCTACTCAGGGAGCCCCCACCGCCTGGAAGCGAGAACACAGACAAGGGGTGTGAGACATCTGGAGGCTCTACTTCTGCGTCGGCTTCGGTCTCCTCTTGACCCAAGCAGGCAGGAAGAGGAGGGCTTGTTAACACTCTCTGGTAGGGTTGGTGAGACGGGGCCCTCTTTTTCCTCCGGGGCCTCGCTTTGGCAGGTGACAGGGTCCCCAGGTCTGGCCAGTCGCCCCCCAGAAGGAGGGGAACTTAAAGGCCTGGGACGACGCCTACTGTTAGGTCTCGGACCTGTGCCCCAGTCCCCTCGATCTTCAACGTTGTGGCAGGGACGTGATGGATGTCTCCATGTACACACTCAATGGGAAGAGTGCCTTTGGTGTGGTATTGAGGGTTCAGCACAGAGGGGTGCACCAGGGATACAGAGTAGGGCTGGGCGGTATGACGGTATATACCGTGCAACGGTAGAAATGTGTCTACCGGGAGAGATTTGGCCATACCATTTCAACCGCGGTATACTTTTCAGTGTTTCCCACACAGACTAATTTGTGGCGATGGGCCACAGAATCAACAGCGGCCACCACATATTGCGTTTCGTAAACATTTTTTTTAAGACTATTTAGGTTAAACATGCAGCAAATTCTTTCAGCTGCATTTCCTTTCCCTGCTCTCCCTCCGTCTCTCTGTCACTTACGCGTCTTTCTCACATACATAGTCACAACGTCAGCACACGTTAGTAACGATGCATACATTCGCCGTTCTAGTAAGACAGACAGCTATATCAGCGAGTATTCAGCATTAGCTTAAGTTCTAGAAAAGTTCAGGCTACTTTTCGCTAGGTACCTACGAACATGTCTTAATCGAAGGTTCCCCTTCGTTCTTTTGGTGAGTAGTCTCAGGAGCTAGTTAATTACCCGGCGTCATGGAGCCGACCAGTTAAATAATTATTTAGCACTAGCGTTGCTACTTGCATATGCAGAAATTATTTGTTTGTGGTTGATTTTGTGAAGGTGTGAATAATTTTGGATGAATAAAGTTCTGTGTAACAAATTATTAACAAAGGAATTATTTTTAACCCCCCCCGTTTGTCTGAGGGCATTACGGATCCGTATTGCACTGTGAGTACTAGGTCACCACGCGGATGGCATGACTGCGCATCAGCCAATCGGAACGCTCATACTAGTAACTTTGAGGCTGTGTCTACTACCGCGCACTTTATGAAGTACACTGCAATACAGTGCCCTGCAAAACAGTGCACTTACATATTCAGTGCACTCCGTCGCCGATAAGTGCTGTCTCAAATGGAACACTTACGTTAAACACTTGGTGGAAGTGACGGACGCAAATCTGCTCGCCACACCCGCAAAACCTGCCAAAATGAACGAGCTTCTCCACTCAAGTGGAAAAAGCTGCTGAAAGGGCTCCTACTTTTCCGCTACGTAGCCAAGATGGCGCCCGTTTAGGGCGAGTAGTGTCCATCGTCCATCAAACACTGTTTTTTTGGACCGTTTGCAGTGCGCCATCTGGGTACTTTCAGTGCACTGAATTCTTCTGTTTTTGTGAGTGAAGCGCCCTAAGCACTGAAAGTCAGTGCTCGAAGTGCACAAGTGCGCGGTAGTAGACACAGCCTGAGTCTTGTTTTAAACTCAAGTGTTGTCTCATGTGAGGCAGTTGTTTTTGTTTGTAATAAATAATCAAGTGTGATGATGAAGTACGGTATGGTTATACAGTACCATTTCTTAATTAAATTGACTATATTTACTATATCAATTACTATACCGTGATATATACCGTAACCGTGATATAAAATTACTCATACCGTGATAGGAGATTTTGGCCATATCGCCCACCCCTAATACAGAGCTCCCTGTATCCAGCAGGGCCTCTACGGTTCTTCCTCCCACCTTTACCGGCCGGGTTGGTGCTTTGGACCCTGCCGAGGGACCGTCCGCAAAGTCTTGTCTGGCTCTGTAACATGGCGAATTCTAACTAAAAAGTGTAGAAACTCACCAAACTTTGAGACTCACACCAAGGCATTATAAAATAAAGGTTCCACTACTAGGTTTATGAAGTTGACTATTCAAAAAACATAAAAATAAAAGTTTGATCATTAATGTGGAGGATCACATCAAAATGCCAAAACTCAAAACGGGAAATGCTATATAGCCTTCTGTTTAATCCGCCACAACTTAACAACTAATGTTAAACTTGAGGGTGTCAAACGAATGACAAAATCACTCAGGAAATGCATGTCACGCTAACCCTATAGCTTTCATGCTGTTACAATGCGCCACCACTTGTTTCTTCATTTAAAGTTTTACATCGGAACATTTCTTCTTAATTTCTGCCATGGTCCGGTTCTCTGAACCCACAGCATTTATGGCCCTATAATAATTATTATTATTTTATTTGTAATGCACTTTACATTTAGCTAAATCTCAAAGGTTAAAAACAAGAAAGGGCACAAATAGGGACAGTTTTCCACTCCGCCGACTTTCTTTTGTCTACTACCTGATGATAGGCCGCCAAACAGGACACATTTTCTCGCCTCCACCCCTGTTGTCAGAACCTCGATCTCACAGTCACCGTATTTCTTTGAATAAACGCTGCAGCGTTTATTAAACAACGTTCATTTTTGGTTCAGCGTTTATTCAGACCAAGAAATGACCTCAGGAGCACATTAATAGGCCATCTGCATATTCATTTATGGGAGGAGGCAAGGTGGGGTCAGTGGATCGTTCACGTTCAATCTCACGTTGATTGTGATTTATAGAGGAAAGGTTCACTCGAGTACAGGGTTTACACCATACAAAGTGTTTTTTGGGAAAGAGGTAGTCCTGCCTGTGGACGTTATGCTTGACCTTGGCAAGAGGCTTGACATAGGCCACCAACCAAGGGTGTGCAGCAAGACCACTGACAGCTGCCATAACACCTAATGAGACCCATCTGCAATCTCCATCCTCTACGACCGGTCGAGGGGGCGAGGTGTTAGTGCCCGGAGCTAGAGCTGGGATGCCCCCAGCCAGACCTACAGGATCAAGCAGTGGCGCAGAAAGCTGCGCTGTCTCAGTTGGATTACAATGGCAAGGGCACCGGCGGTGGTCAAGAGCCTTCACACTGGGACCATGCAGACACCCACAACTAACCAGACTGCATTGGAGGAGGAGACACGCCAAGGCGCACCTCTACTTGAAGCGACACGCCTAGGGCGACCAAGGAGGCCACCAGGATGGTCTCGGGACTATGAGATGTTTTGATTGAGACTCGAGGACGAGTCTGCTTTATGGACGGGAGGAGTGTAATGAAATTACGTTGTGTGTGATGTGTTAGGAATGTTTTGACATGACTCTTCTAATTCCGGAGAGTTACGTTTTAATCTCTACTCTTTTGAGTGCGTGTGTGTGCGTGCGTGTGTACGTGTGTGTTTTTAACCTGACAGCGTTGCCAGTTTATGATCTGGGGAGGAGGGTGAAAAGGGATGGTGGCTTTGTGTGTAGCCTGGCTGGCGTCTTGTGTGCCTATTGCAGTGCCGTGGGAGTATGTGCGGTGCCCTACAGAGGTGGTGTGTGTTGGAACCTTATTTATTGCAGTTTTTTGTATTGCTGTGTAACCTTCCTATGAGTTTGACAGGGCCTTAGGAGTAGTCGTTCAGTCAAGTAGAATAGAAGCTTACTGGGACTGTTTTAGTAACCTGACGTTATCCAGCATAACTGGTTGTGTACCTTGTATAATAATAAAGACTGAACGATTTCTAAAGTTCTTCGTGCAGCCTCATTCTGTGTGCCTTCTCCCAGCTTAAAGAACCTGACTACATTCTAGGTTTAGTATAATATGAAATCAACATCATTTCAGAAGCAAATGTTACTCAGGCTATTTTAAGCGAACATAAAAATGCTTCAATCTCACTTTGTCCTTCCATTAACCCTTAGACGCGTGAGTGCTATGGGTTGTTCCGTAATTGCAAAAATAACTTTCAAACTTTAACAATAAAATGACATTATATAACAGATAATCTTTCTAAATACTTGGCTCTCTTAGTGCTCTCCGATAAAGGGTACGAGACAGGGGAAGGACAAAGGGTGTTAGGTTGTGTTTTTCTCCTAGATCCGAAAAAACGCGGCTTACATGTAAAAACCAAACCGTGGTTTGTGTGTTTAACAATTCATTTTTTTGTGGTTCGTTTTTGCACCCCTAATGTGATGTCGCTTTTAGTCTCTACCCTACCTTTGACTTCATGTTGTTCCTCTGTTTTATGAGATTAGGTTTTGTGTGCCACTTTTGAAAATAGACATTTTTGCTTGTCTGTGTACAGTTTGGGAGATTAATGATGGAACAAAGCAGAGGGGGCCCCCAAAATGTTCCCTATTTTGCCCTTGTCTAGTTCGGGGAACCAGCTAGTTTACATAAAACATAAAACTTAATTTGCAATAAATTTTATGGGATTTTACTTTGACTTCCTCTAATATGTGGAGGTTGGATCGTGTTTTTATAGGGAGCTCTGCTCTTTCAAAATTTAAAGGGTAATAACACAAAATGTATCATGAACTCGGTCAAGATTAGTAATTTACATCAATAAAACAAATCCTCTCCCTAATCCGAGATGACCCTCTACGTTAATTATGATGCACAATTTAAGAAGCCTAGAGTGGTCTTAAAGAGTCGAGTTAATTCCTATTTTAGCTTTCTTGTTATTCTTTCTTGCTAATTGAAGAAGCTAATTATTTTGACCTTCCTCAATCACTCCTTGTTTTGCCCTCCCATCTTCTCCTCTCCCAGCCGATACCTCAGGAGCAGGTGGCCTGTCTTCTTGCCAACGCCTTCTTCTGCACCTTCCCCCAACGCAACTCCAGGAAGTCTGAGTACGCTAACTACCCAAACATCAATTTCAACAGGTAGCCCCCTCCACGGGATAAAAACGGTATCCTTCCCTTCTAGATGAATAGTTACGATAGGATAATTCAACATTAAAATGGTGTAATTCAAAGTTAGACTGCAGTGGATAAAATACAGCTTCATCTAGTCCTGTTAGTGTGAGAATACCTAGTGATTATTTAGACTCATTTCCAGAAGGAGGCCTGTGCATTTTTCTTTACTAAATACTTGCACCTTAATGCTCCTTAGTGTCTTCTCTTAGTATTTTTTTCAGATTGTCTCTCAGTAGAAATTCACTGCAAAATTCACATATACACATATAGAATACTAACGTGTCAGTCATGGCTACCTGTGAATACAAATTTCATTGTTACGGGGAATAACTATATTGATCAGTGGCGATTTCTTTGCATTTCTGCAAGGGAAGCTCGGCTTCCCCTAAAATGTAAAAAAATAGATGGTCAAATATTTACTATTATGTTAACATTTTAAATGCGTTAGAACACGTTCATCTCAAAGACGAGTTTGTTAAAAATCAGCTACATATAGCAGTACGACTGACTCGATTTCCTTCACATACTTTCCCATAGCGTCACAGTGCATTTCCCTGTTGAAGCCTGGCGTCCATGAACTTCAATGGGGCTGCTTAACAGTTTTTTTCAGTGCTTCGAAACCATACGGTCATTGGATAAATGCTGCGATTATGTCCCGCCCACAGACGCTCGGTGTCTATCGGGGTAAATGGAAGTGTGGGCTGGCCTGGACGCCGGGCTTCTGCGTAATGATTGGAGGGTCTGTTGAAAGACTGCATCTCCTTTTGATTGACAGCAATTTTGTACTCGCCGAAGCTATTCGAGCTCAGTCCCATTGCGGATTCTGCAAGTGTAGTCGAAAGACAAACTGCAGCCACATATTTCTTGGTATTTGCTTGACGAAAGTGGTAGCCAATTTTCATCATACATTTCATACAATTATGCAGCACATTCCTTGTTTCAGTGTAACCTAATTCCCACATTTCCTTCTTCAAGTTTAATATTGTTTTGTTAGATCGTTCGTTCATTGATTCATTCATTCATACAGTAGCCAGTGAACTAGCCAAATAAGGGACCATTTTTATGATGTAAGCTTCCCCAATTTGAAAGACCAGCAGCCGTCACC
Organism: Hypomesus transpacificus; assembly: GCF_021917145.1. Taxonomy (NCBI): domain Eukaryota; kingdom Metazoa; phylum Chordata; class Actinopteri; order Osmeriformes; family Osmeridae; genus Hypomesus; species Hypomesus transpacificus. Next base: position 2,372,529 of record NC_061072.1, read on the forward strand.
AATATTGATATGGATAGTGGACTACTCTTTGGCTCTTAACACCATCCGGCCATTCAAACTCCGGACCAAGTTAAATTATCTTGGATTAGACACCACACTGTGCAACTGGATTGCTGACTTCTTAACTAATCGCACGCAAAGGGTCAGAGTGGACAAGAACACCTCCTCCACCGTTTTTATTAACACCGGGGCCCCCCAAGCGTGCGTGCTGAGCCCCCTACTCTATACTCTGTACACGCATGAATGCCTTGCCTCTTCCCCCTCCAATCTCATTGTCAAATTTGCAGATGACACCACAGTGCTCGGTTTCATTAACAACAACAATGAGACTGCCTATAGGGATGAGGTGCAACATCTGGCGTCATGGTGCCACTGCAATAACCTGGTCTTGAACATCAAGAAGACCAACGAGATCATTGTAGACTTCCGCAAATGTGGACGAAATAACAATCAGACGCTCTCTATTGGCGCAGAGGAGGTAGAGAGGGTGCCCAACTTTAAGTTCCTGGGGGTGACCATGTCTGAAGCCTTGTCCTGAGGGACTCACACTGCCTTAGCTGTGGGCCAACGCCTCTACTATCTGAGGAGTGCCAACATCCCGAAACCACTGATGGCAAACTTTTACAACTGTGCCATCAGCAGTGTGTTAACGTATGGTTTCTTAGTGTGGTTTTCCGGCTGCACTAAGGCTGAACAGCAGGCACTCCAACGGGTGGTAAAAACTGCGGGGAGAATCATTGGGACGACTCTCCCCGAGATCAGTACCATCTACGCCGGTCCACTGTCTGAGGAGAGTGCACAACATCCTGCGGGACCGTCACCACCCAGCTCACCATCCGTTCCACCTGCTGCCCTCAGGTAGAAGGTACAGGTCCATACGGGCAAGAACATCAAGACTGACCAACAGTCTGTACCCACAGGCTGTGAGGCTTCTTAACAGTGCCCCCCCCCTCCCCTTTCTGCCTCCCTCTCATGGACAGTAACCACATCCACCAATTACAATAACAATGAACTGGAATTTGCATTGTTGCACAAATAACAAAATACTCCACATCTCTTGACTGTTCCGCCGTTGTTATGTTCTGTTACAATGTCCATGTTAAAGCCCTTCACAATGCTAATACAGAATATTGTTATTGTTACTGTTATGTGTATTGATTGTGCTAAGGTTTACACAAGGGTTATTTATGGAAAGTTTATTGGAGGGATATTGCACTTTGTATTACACTTTTATGTCAAACTATGCAGCGTTTGAATGCTCTTAACATAATTTCGTTGTTTTCTATGACAATGACAAATAAATATTGAACTATATATATCTGTTTGACTTTCTCCATAATGGTGCTGGTGTCTTATCTAGCAAAACAAATGGACACCGTTCAGACAAGGCTGTATAATCCAAATTCAATTGAGCCCATGTTTTAAGAGCGCTGTGCAGAATAATTGCAGTTCTAATGTTGCAGGATTTAATTATTACAGCCTAAATTATGTTGCATTGTGAAGTTTTTTTCCATATTATCAGACATGCTAGGTCTTTATCCCACTCAGAGTTCTTAGGTTTTCTTTGATAATGATTGAGTGTTTGGTGTTTGTTTTGTTTTTTTTACAGTTTTTCACAATTGTTAACACACAAAAAACTAAATTTGGCATAACTTTCTCAACCTTCACTTCATGTACCAATTGCTCGACCCAATTTGGTAGTACTTAACACTCCCTTATCTGCATTAGACTCTGACTTTCCTTGTTTACGCACTGATGTCAATTGCACATCACCTTGTTGTCAAAACACTAAACACAATGTTCAGTTGTTGCACACACTTCTCAAGTAAAATCTCAAAGTATCAACCTACAACACACAACTATTCAAATCTCTAAACACTCAGGTCTGGTGAGCAATTTGCGATCAGGACTGCAGCATAAAAAGGGCTTTGGGCCTATGTTTTGTTTGGTGAACAATGGAGAACTTAGAACATATTGACAACCAGAGAAAGAGAGGGGTAAGAGTGAGAGGAGGAGGAGGAAGAGGAGGACAAGACGGAGGGGGACAAGGGGGAGGAGGAGTAAGAGGACAGAGAGAAGGAAGAGTAGGAAGACAAAGATGAAGAGGAGGACAAGGAGGAGGAGGAAGAGAAAGAAGGAGAACGGTCATCTCGAATTAGATTCGGGCCACTGTGGTAGACCATGTGCTCAACCATGGTTTGAGCATGAGGGAGGCTGGCCACAGGGTCCAACCAAATCTCAGCCGCTTCACAGTTGCTGCCATCATTAGAACCTTCAGAATGTAGGTTCACAATTGCCTTGTGTACTGTAATACTGCATATCAATAGAATAGTGTGCTCACAGTATCTGAAAATTCTAAGTGAGATCTGCAAATTGTGTTTTACCATGTGAAATGGTTTAAGGTAGCCTGACGTTGTCATACTCATAATTCTAGTCAGAATATGAGTCTGAAAACTCTCCGTTGGGCTCTGACTACGGGGCGTGTTTCAACCGAACTCGTAAAACAAATGCCTCTTCGCTCAATTGGAAAGACCTACAACCAATCAGAGCAATATAATATGTTGTTTGTTGAAAACGAATTCAACCCAAGCGCTCTTTCGTGACGTTGTTGATTACGTTACTGTTGATCATCTGTCCATCATCGTATAAAGCCCACACTGGCAATTTCATTAGTCCGTCCCGATTCTGGTTTTCTGTAGTTGTCCCCAATACGAGACCCTCCAGACCCAACTTCCCGAACAATTTTTTTTGTGGGCGGGGAGAAGTTGGGCTGGCAGCCAGGCTAGGTTTAAGGTATTGACAACAGACAGGCACAATTAGCTACAGAGTTCAGGCAACTGAGAACTTTGTTCAGCCAATGGGTTTTAGTGTTTTAGCAATTGAGAAAAACTGTAACCAAACACATGAAATAACATACAGTACTTACCAAATACAGTACTGACTAAACAGGTGGATTGAACATTAACACCTGATAAACCTGCAACACAACTTATTAGAGTTCGACTCAAGGGAACCTTTGGGCGTGACATGACCATCTGATCAACCCGACATCTCACTTTAGCTGGTCATAAGACACTTTTATTATTAGGGCTGTGAAAAATAACGCGTTATGCTTAAATTACAGGATTATTTCTTTATTTTTGTTTAACGCATTTAACGTAATATAACCACAATTCCACCCAATCTGCAACTTCTGGATGAGAAGTTTGTGTTCCAAAAAAACTAAGATGGAACATCCAATAAAACCAAAGTGATATGAACACTCTGCGGCAGGGCTCCAGACTGCAACCAAATGGTCGCATTTGTCGAATATATATCAATATATTGGGGGGGACATTTTGACCAGATTTGAATTATGGGGGGGGGATGTGTCCCCCCCAATATGTGTTATGATTACGGCCTTGATTCATAACCTGTTCAACACAATTTAAAAGGGTCCTTTGTAAGAAAATTACTGTTCTGCTTGTGATGATTTGTTTATTAGCCTACACTTCTGTGCTTAAAGTTAGTATACTAGCTTGAGACCACCATAGCTACGGGAACGAGAGTGAATGCAAATAGAGGGTGTCTACATAAAATCTTTCTTGTTTTTTGTTTATAATTTGCATTTAAATGTGTACACAACAGTTAGTTCCAACCAAATAAGTCTACTTTAATTGGACAAGAGGCATTCCATGAGTGCTGACATTTGACATCCTCAGAGAGCAGGGGTGTGGGGGTGGTGGGGCAGCAGTTACATTGGGGCCAGTGGTTCTGTTAGAGGGGCCAGTTACATTACACATTATTATTATCATATAGTTTTCTTCACTGCAGGCATTAACAGGCAAAAGCAGTGGCACCCCCATAAATGTTTTATAGGAGTGGGCAGATGGGGCCACTGAAATCTTGGGGTGGCACTCCAAAATCAAAAGCCATAACTGAATTTCAGGAATTGTATTATGCTGTTGTAGTATATAGGTTAGTTGAAAACAGAAGCGGACTGGGGAAGGGTGACAGGATCTAAGTGTGGAGACGTTGATTTATATGCCGGAATGTTTTATATACAGTACACAGTCATTTTTTGTGCAGAATACATAGAGAATAGAGTATAGAGACTTGTTTAAACAATTGGAAAGCGTGAGAAGGTAAAGAAGTGGAGAAAAGAGAAGCAGAAAAGTGCAACACCCTCCCATTACCATTATCTCTAATTCACTCTCCTCAGTCTCATCTGTGTTGTATGTCTGCAAACTGCTATAGTATGGGCCTACACGAAAGTTATTAAGTCATTAGACTTGTGTGGGGAGGGTTTGACAAGTATGACTGTATTCCTCCACAGATACCATGGGCTTGGACATGGAGTTGGACCAGTTACTATTCACTTTGACTTGATGGGTGTGACCTGTGAAGAATGAATGGCACCATGCAATGGTGAAGGGCTATAACCCAGGGCTGATTGCAACTGTTGTTGGAAAACATATGTAGTAGGGCAGAATAGAGGAACTGGACACAAGGTACTGGTTTGGTCCCTGGTTAGTCCCCAAAAATGTTGCAACAGCAATGAAACAGCAGAAAATATTAGATGGCATTGCATCAAGGCCCAATTGGAGCAGAAGTCATAGGATATTTACAATTGTAGTAGGCCAATTGATCTTTTAGTTTTAAAAGTTCAGGGGGGTAATTTGTTGGATATAAAAGGTGTAGCACAGACAACGGAAATCTGATTTTCCTGGGAACCCTCTCGTTGCTGCTCCGTGCTGTTTTTGGACTTTGAAGAAGTTGAATTTGGACATAGAATATGATCAGAACTTTGAAAATAGTATCCACAATAGTGCCTCTGTCAGTTGTGTGTCTGTGTAAACTGCGAAGGTAGCCCACATGACCTCAACTTTCTTACTATGATTGCCTCAATGCACTTCATTAAAACCTACAACAGAACTGAAAGCGGTAATTTAGGTGGGGAGAGGGAGGGAGGGTTGGGGCGTTGAGTGTTTCTTGCACGGGTGCGATTGTCTTTTTCAACTGATACCGTCTAGCACTTTTGGCCTTGTTTGAACACACACTGGAGCCCCGTCTTATGTTTCTAATATATATTAAAGAAACTTGGGTTTGTTGGAGGCTCGAAAGTGGTTCTTAGTGTTGTAAGAATTGACAGGCTTGGAGTCAGGAGATTGATTACAAAGGCTTTCGTCTTTATTGCTTAGGTAGTTTGGAATCATACGCAGAGCTTCTCTAGCCAGAGAAGTCTGACATGCATTCAATAGACAAGAACTTTTATACAGTCTTTCTACGTCATACAAATATCTTTGGCAATTATCAGACAACACACAGTTTGTTCAAGATAAACAGTCCTCTCAGATAAAATGTCCTCCCTCATTTGGCCATTCTTGTGCAACCAGTGGCTCTAAAGAGCAACGTACCACCCTATCAGGTCATCCTGACCTGACTTCCTTCTGAAAAGAACATTCTAACGGGAAGGGAGAGTGACTCACCCAGCTCGCTCTTACCCCATAACTGAATATGGGACAAAACAAGTCTCCTCTCTAGCTTAATTCCTTACATGGGGACAAACAAGTCTCCTCAACTGACCCCTGTCCTGCTTCTTTCTGCACGTACCCCCTCTTTCCTTCCTCGACACGAAAAAAGCCCCCAACAGGTTCATCAAAGATTTATTAACTAAGTAGCAGCTAGCAAACTCTGTCAACATGTGCCTCCAGCTTGGTGTGTCTTCCACTAATGAACCTGCTGCTAATTCGTAAAGATTGTAGGCCTACAAATCACAGGAAAATGTTTTAAAAAGCTAGTCGTTGATGCCCTCTGGTGTTCGGAAGTAATAACACCCCCAATCATTACACGTCTCTCCCCCTCTCTCTCTTTTTCACTTGTGCCAGTATGCATAATACGGCCAATCAAACAAATGAGTCAATGGCTCGTTATACTGTGTGTGTTATATGGTTATTCCGTAATTCCAAAATGAAACGAAACAACAGAAAACAAGCCTTTCCACATAATCTGGTTCTGACATCCAAAATGGACAAAACGATATTACAAGGTTATTTTTCATCTTTTGCAGATATCAGCATAAAGGATATGGAATAATAAAAACAACGATTAATGGCTCGTTCATTCATTTCTTTTTCTGAATTTCTGCAACAAAAGAAACAAAATGCATGCATTTACTAAACCCAACAAAACAAAAATGTTAGAGGCTTCAAATGAAACTGCATTGCAAAACACAATCTATGATCCATATACTGTGAGACCTGACACATATACTGTATAATAGAATGCAGTTTCTGTAATTTCATCTGATGTTTGTGTTTGTTATGACATGTGCTATGATTGATTACAGTAAATGTTCCTGTTGAAAGTGAACGTGTGTTGGGTTTTGGTAGACATAGTGTATTGTTAGTGTATTTTTGTGCTATGAAAATGAGTGTTTGAGTTTAGTTTACAATGTGTGATTTTGAGCATGAAATTAACAGTTTTGCCAATTGTGTGCGGTAGGTGTGTTGGTGCATTACAGGTTTTTTCAATCGCTAAGAAGCGCTTACCCATACTTCGTATACTTTTTCTAAACTCTTAACACAGACTGACACCTACAAAACACATTTGGCCAAATGGCAAATTTTCTTCTCAAAAACCAATTTTGTTAAATATATACAAACTCTCCATTTCAAGACAGAACACATGTTTTTCTGCACACACTGACTCAAAATGAAATTATTCTGTCAAAGAATAACACTTGTTTTCACATCACAAGGTACATGCAGTCAATCAAAGTACACCAGGTTTCAAAATACTGGCTATTATTGACATTATAAAACTGCATAGACTTATGTTTCAGGTATTTGCATGCAAAACATGCAATCCACCTTTTACACTAAATTTCTTGGTTGGGAACTGTATGTCCATATATACAATAATGTTCACATTCAAACACATTTCAGTAAAAAGCAAATCATAATATTTTTTCTTACTGTTTACTAAAGGAAGTACAGTAGAAACACAGTATACAGTAATAGAACAGAAAACGTTGTTTTACAGTAATGTTACAGTGAACAAAATATTGGTTTGTTGAAAGATGCTTATAATGGAGGCAACCGTTGACCACTTCAACTTGGGTTGCACTCTTTCACCAGCCTCTCTTAGTGAAAGACCGTGGTTGATTACATGGTCAATGATAGTGGTACGAAGTTCATCACTGACTACTGTTCTTGCAGCCCTTGGAATGCCACCATCACGCACTCTTACACCTCTACCTTGCCCTCTCCTTGGGCCTGCTCTTATCCCCAGCCCTGCTCTACTCAATGCACCTGCACCTCTCCCTCCATCTCTCACTGGGCCAGCTCGAATCTCCCTGGGCCCCTTGCTCTTCCTCGTCCAAACATTACAGTGTTTGTATTTTTCTGTTTCTGTTTCCAAAAACATCACTCCTCAAAGTCCTTCTTTTATAGTAATTGAAGGAAATAACCCCTGCCACTGAGTCTAAGCTAGACTGGAATCAGCTGTGGGTGGCCCACTTTACCCAACATAAATCATTTTTCAACTGCCTTTTTTTGTTTTTTTTCAGCTGATATGTTGTTTTTGAACTAATATCATTGCAGAAGCAGATGTTTTTATACTGTATCTAAGGTTTGGATAATTGTTTTTGCTATTGTGGGATGTTGTGTGTTAACATTTGTGAATACTACACAAACAATCCATCATTTTGTTGGGAGTGTGAGGGAATGATAGCATTATACTGCTGATCAATGCTGCTATACCAATCAATATCTAATATGAATATGTAAACACACATGTTTTGTAATGCTAATAACTAAGATACAAATATTGAATGTGATCAATTGATTTAATAAAGTAACAGATAAGAAACATTGAAATGTAACTTTGGTGTGTGGACAAGAATGCAGATGTCAGGCAAACTGACTTGGGAGGCGAGTTCGTGACGCTCAGGGACTGGTGTGAGCACAATGAGCTAGTCAGCTCATGGGAGTAAAAGTGTCAACTTGGGAGATAAGGTGATGCTGGGAACATAACTCTTCTCTGCTTCAGGACGAGTCAGACCGGACAGTTCTTACTATGGATAATATGCCCCCTTCCCCTGGAGACCCTGCCCCCCCCCCCTTCTCACTGGATGCTCCCCTTCTCCTTGGAGCCCATCTGCCCCTTTACATCATCTGACCTAGAAGTGGTCTTACCCTCTCCCCTTCCCCTTGAAGACCCCACCCCGTATATCATCAGGACCTCGAGATGACCTGCTCTCAACTCTGGAGAACTCAAACCCCCCCCCCCCCTTGGATTGCATCAGACCTGTGGGTCTTGTCCACCCCCCTCCCTGAACAACACCAGACCTGTGGGTCTTCTCTGCCCCCTCCCTCTCCTAACATCACCAGGTCCGTGGACTGCCCACCTTGCGCCAGCATGAACGCCCTGGACATTTAATTGGTTAACAATAGCCACCCCAAGGTCTCCTGACCAATGGCCACTCACCAGACCTCCCTCTCTGGGGAGTACAAGATCTGTCTCCCAAGGGCGGGGAGACAGAACTTGGGAGGGGCAGAACTTTCTCTGATATTCTGTCACGACCACTTTCTCAACGAAGGCCTTCGTTCGTTCTAATCTTATACTCTGTTTTGGTGGGATGACTGCTGTTGCATCATCGACTGATTCATTGTACTAGACTACGGACATCTTGGTGTATTGTTTTCATTGTGTATCTTGTGATTGCATCATTACTAATTAAACTACAAATAACTTGGTCCGATGCTTAACCATGTATCATTCTTCCTCTCAACACCCAGTTTACACTATCCTTAACAATTGGTGACCTTCCGACGTGCCTGGGTGAGAGATCTGGACGAGAGGTCCCTGAGAAGGGGACCCCAGCCGGCAGGAGCGGGACAGCTGTGGTTCACTGACACTCACTTGGATATCCACAAAAATAGGGTAAGCAGAGCCTGTTTAAACGAAATCTGCATAGCTTAGGACTTTAGCTTTTAGGAGTGAGTGTCTTTAAACTGCACTGTACTGTGACTCTGGGCTGCACACTTTGAATCAAATTGTCCATAGAGAGATTAACGTTGATGCAAACTCAATGATACATTTGTAATTGTGAAACGAGGTGGGGTCTGGCAGATGTGGCACTGTGACGGGAGCGCTTGGCAGTTTCTATGTGAAACGAGGCGGGGTCTGGCAGTAGTCACACTGTGACGGGAGCACCTGGCTGTTTCTGATTGTGTCTATTGTGAAACGAGGTGGGGTCTGGCAGATGTGGCACTGTGACGGGAGCGCTTGGCAGTTTCTACGTGAAACGAGGCGGGGTCTGGCAGTAGTCACACTGTGACGGGAGCACCTGGCTGTTTCTGATTGTGTCTATTGTGAAACGAGGTGGGGTCTGGCAGATGTGGCACTGTGACGGGAGCGCTTGGCAGTTTCTACGTGAAACAAGGCGGGGTCTGGCAGTAGTCACACTGTGACGGGAGCACCTGGCTGTTTCTGATTGTGTCTATTGTGAAACGAGGTGGGGTCTGGCAGATGTGGCACTGTGACGGGAGCGCCTGGCAGTTTCTACGTGAAACGAGGCGGGGTCTGGCAGTAGTCACACTGTGACGGGAGCACCTGGCTGTTTCTGATAGTCGTAAATAATATGTTTGTGGAGATTTAAGGAGTAGCAAACCTCTTTTTCTTGCTTTCTCTCTCTTTCTCCCTATCTACTGCATTGCTGGAATGGGCTATGCCGAGGTTCGAGCAGGGCACATTTCACAAGCAGACTCTCTCTCTTTCTTGCTCTCTCTCCCTTTCTCTCTATTGCATTGTCGGGATGGGGCCATGCCGAGGTTCGAGCATGGCGCATTTTAGACAAGCTCTCTCTCTCTCCCTTTCTCTCGCTCTCTCTCTCTCGCTATCTCTTAGCATTGTTGGGTTAATAATGTGTATCTCTCCCTTTCTTGCTCTCTCTCCCTTTCTCTCTATTGCATTGTCGGGATGGGGCCATGCCGAGGTTCGAGCATGGCGCATTTTAGACAAGCTCTCTCTCTCTCCCTTTCTCTCGCTCTCTCTCTCTCTCTCTCTCTCTCGCTATCTCTTAGCATTGTTGGGTTAATAATGTGTATCTCTCCCTTTCTTGCTCTCTCTCCCTTTCTCTCTATTGCATTGTCGGGATGGGGCCATGCCGAGGTTCGAGCATGGCGCATTTTAGACAAGCTCTCTCTCTCTCCCTTTCTCTCGCTCTCTCTCTCTCTCTCTCTCTCTCGCTATCTCTTAGCATTGTTGGGTTAATAATGTGTATCTCTCCCCTCGCACCTTTCCCCTCCCCTCTCCTCTCCTCTCACCCCTCCCCTCTCACACACTCTCCCTTCACACACCTCCCCTCCCTTCCCTTCCCCTCTCCTCTCCTCTCCTCCCCTCTCCTCTCCTCCCCTCTCCACTCCTCTCCTCTCCTTTCTCCTCTCCTCTCCCTTCACACATCTCCCCTCAACTCCCTACCCCTCCAACCCCTACCCTCTCACACACTCTCTCACTCTCGCCCTCTCTCTCTCGCTCTCCCCACCTCCCCTCTCCTCTCCTCCCCCCTCCTCTCCTCTCTCCCCTCCCCTCCCCCCCTCACACACTCTCTCCCTTCACACACCTCCCCTCAACTCCCAACCCCTCCCCTCCAACCCCTCCCCTCTCACACACCCTCTCGTCTCTCCCTTCACACACCTCACCTCCCCACCACTCCCCTCTCACACACTCTCTCCCTTCACACACCTCCCCACCCCTCTCCTCCCCTCCCCTCTCTTGCACTACACACACTCTCTCTCTCTCTCTCTCTCTCTATGTCTCTCTCTCTCTTTACCTCTCTCTGGTCAAGGAGCTGAGACCTACCGGTGCCAACTAAACTCCTTGTCTCTCTCTCTCTCTCTCTCTCTCTCTCTCTCTCTCTCTAATACTGATGTGTATGTATGGATCTTTGAGACTCTACCCACAGCTACGACCAGCAACAGGTTACAATTATTTTGGTGGTTGGCATTGACTGGTGACAGTGGGTTGCAGCTGTTACTAGCCTGGATCCGGCTGGTGGCAGTTGGGTGGTTGGTGAGCTCAGACTGGTGGTGGATTATATTATTGCAGTTGTGTTTTGTCTGTGGCTCCGACTGGTGGTGGATGGCATTATTGCAGTTCTATTTTGTCTGGCTCCGACTAGTGGTACATGGCATTACTACAGCTGTTATTGTTTGATTCCAACCAGTGGTGGAACAACAAGTATTTATGGTCAGACGTGACCTTGCTATCTGTGTGTGTCTGTTATGTTTGCCTTATGTTGCCTATATGTATCTGTCATGTTTGTTTTATGTCTGTTTCAAACAAGAGAAAATTATGTTTATGTGTCTTTAAGGAGAGGACAAATGGAGTGGCGTCCATCGCACGTTGAATTAAGGCCAGGTTATAAAATATTAGACTGGTGGCAGACCAAATACACAGTCAACCCAGATACTGGGTTTAAAGAAGGCAGCGGTAAAAAAGACCCCACAACCAACAGAAGAGTGGCATTAACTGAGGAAGAATACAAACTTGTGTTTGCAGGATCGCTGCAGTGCATAAACAAGGAGGAAATAAAAGAACAGTATCCAGCACAAGCAGAATATTTCGAGAAGCTGGCATCACAAATTATAGTCGAACCTTCACACTTGCAGCCAATCTAGGGCAGCAGGCACAGTGTTATCTGGAGGAAATTGTGGAATTTGAAGTTCACTCAGAGATCGAGCGTTTCTGTGAGGCTACAAGTGGACAGGACTGGAGCGACGGCTGTCGCTAGGGCCATGTTCTCTTTCCTCACGGCATTATCTTTTGAACCCCTTTACTTTCACTAATCACGTCCTTATTTACACTGGGACATATCTTAATCAGTAATATCCAGTTTGATTGTTATTCAATGTTCTCAAATTTATTTTATTACAATTCTAAAAGCTTGGCTACAGTTGTATGTATGTGGTGAAGGGGACCTGTGAGTATGTTCAGGTCTGCCGTGGGTACATGGATGTCGAATGTCCACTCTGTGGAGTGACGGTGGGTTTTCCCCTATAACATCGTTAGGGTTTTCCCACTGTGTCCAGTGTGTCCACACCACTTGGCCATAACGCTGCATAGTCTCATTATTATCGTTCTAAGCATTGTGTTCCTTAACGGGATATTTTAAATTTTGTGTTAGTTGTCACACCCTTTAAAGGGTGTGAAAGGAGGGATTCCAAGAAAACTTTAAAATATCCTGTCCGAATTAACAGTTTCTTTCTACATGTATTGACTCTTTTAATGTTCTGTTTAACAGATTGACTGATCGTACGATATGGTCGTCACACCCTTTAGAGGGTGTGAAAGGAGGGTGAGTTCTAGTGAAAAAAAAAAAAAAAAAAATTATATATATCTTCCTGTAATCTGACTGACTGTTTCTTATTGCTCATCTGAACTAACCTCCATTGTTTGCTCACACAGGTTCATAATATTTTACATTTGTGTAGTCACACCCTTTAGAGGGTGTGAAAGGAGGGATCCATGAAACTTTAAAATATCCAGTTTTAATGTTGACACCACATAGTGGTGTCAAAGGAGGGATTGTGAGGGAATGATAGCATTATACTGCTGATCAATGCTGCTATACCAATCAATATCTAATATGAATATGTAAACACACATGTTTTGTAATGCTAATAACTAAGATACAAATATTGAATGTGATCAATTGATTTAATAAAGTAACAGATAAGAAACATTGAAATGTAACTTTGGTGTGTGGACAAGAATGCAGATGTCAGGCAAACTGACTTGGGAGGCGAGTTCGTGACGCTCAGGGACTGGTGTGAGCACAATGAGCTAGTCAGCTCATGGGAGTAAAAGTGTCAACTTGGGAGATAAGGTGATGCTGGGAACATAACTCTTCTCTGCTTCAGGACGAGTCAGACCGGACAGTTCTTACTATGGATAATATGCCCCCTTCCCCTGGAGACCCTGCCCCCCCCCCCTTCTCACTGGATGCTCCCCTTCTCCTTGGAGCCCATCTGCCCCTTTACATCATCTGACCTAGGAGTGGTCTTACCCTCTCCCCTTCCCCTTGAAGACCCCACCCCGTATATCATCAGGACCTCGAGATGACCTGCTCTCAACTCTGGAGAACTCAAACCCCCCCCCCCCCTTGGATTGCATCAGACCTGTGGGTCTTGTCCACCCCCCTCCCTGAACAACACCAGACCTGTGGGTCTTCTCTGCCCCCTCCCTCTCCTAACATCACCAGGTCCGTGGACTGCCCACCTTGCGCCAGCATGAACGCCCTGGACATTTAATTGGTTAACAATAGCCACCCCAAGGTCTCCTGACCAATGGCCACTCACCAGACCTCCCTCTCTGGGGAGTACAAGATCTGTCTCCCAAGGGCGGGGAGACAGAACTTGGGAGGGGCAGAACTTTCTCTGATATTCTGTCACGACCACTTTCTCAACGAAGGCCTTCGTTCGTTCTAATCTTATACTCTGTTTTGGTGGGACGACTGCTGTTACATCATCGACTGATTCATTGTACTAGACTACGGACATCTTGGTGTATTGTTTTCATTGTGTATCTTGTGATTGCATCATTACTAATTAAACTACAAATAACTTGGTCCGATGCTTAACCATGTATCATTCTTCCTCTCAACACCCAGTTTACACTATCCTTAACAGGAGGTATAGCTTGCCTCTTTTTCCTCCAGTTACTATGCACTAAGTATCAACAAATATATTGCTACACATGTGATACATCATTGGAAAGCTACGATTCTTGTGCTTCCATTGAAATAAACCAATTCAAGATCAACTCGCAACAGCAAGTATCGTCAACGTCTTTGTCCGGTGACCGTTCCTTCAGCAAAATCAGAGAAAAAAGTTACTACTTACCTACAATTACTTCGGAATGTTCTAGGTATGCACACAACCCATCAAAACCTCGTCTGCATATTCCCAAAGGTCCAAAGTATCTAACCATGTGGAGAAGTTGTCCAAACAATGAATTATATCCACACATAGCCACAATCTTGTTGCTTAATTCTTCCTTCGCCAATTATTTTTATTTCAGTCTCTCATGCACTATCGCTCATAGGAGGAGATGTGGGTCAGTACAAACGCGGGGATAGTCTTAAAATGGCCGCTACACTCTGCCCTTTCGATTGACATCTTATTTCACCCAATAGGAGCTTCCATCATGCCCCGTTGACAGCCTTCTAAAGCCAACTAGGTCTGTGCGTCCTGCCTCCCCCTGCCCCCCCCTCCCCCCCCCCCTAGGCCAACAAGGGTGAGGAGGAGGCCAACAAGGGCGAGGAGGAGGCCAACAAGTAGGGATGGGCGAACGATGCCATGTGAAGATTTGGTGGTTTCTTCCGGATTGTGCCGGCCCAAAGAGCCAAACTATCGGCGCATTGAAAATGAACAGCGTCATGTAGCAGCCGTTTAAACTGGCTGAATGAGGCGTAGTGGTTGTCTCCGACGGTAGAGTACCCTACGTTATTCAATATTTAATTAAGGCTACATGTGTTAATTTTGGTCTGATATTAGTGCTCACACATTAAAATGTTGTGATGCATCCGTAGGCCTTTAGAATTGTCATTTTCTCACAGTAAAAGTTAAAGAATATCGTACGAGGTTCCCTGCACTGGGGCGCGAACTCGGGATCCCAGATTCGCATTAACAATATGTTGTCGTACAACGCTTTAACCAACTACACCTCCGAAGAGATCCTTACTTGTTAATGCGGTTGGACGGACTTTATACGATATGGTCTTTATATCAATTAAACTAGATAACACAGATTTTTTCTTAACATTTGTGATATGTAGGTCTATTGTGAACTGGGGGAACTTTATTTTTACAAATTATTATTACTGTTGACAATGTTGACGAATCATCAACATTTGTTTTCTGGGCACTGTATAGACCTACCTAGTCCTATCATGTTACGTTTCATTTCAATAAAATAACACAACACAAATGCACGGATTTATAATTATTACTATACGGATTTGGCTAAATAATAATGACTGATGGAAGAAACTCTAGCGATGCCTAGTGCTGCTTCTCTGACAATGTGAAATTTGTCTTTAACAAGAAGCGGTGGCTTCGTTCCTTCCATGGCTCTGGTTCAGAAGAGCGGCAAAACTTCGAACCAGTTCGTGACGTTTGAAGCATTGAACGTCATCTGACACGTGGTTTCGTAAGTTGATACAAGCTCCAAAACACTTTTTCGAAACTGTGTGTATTGGTTTTGCGACACAAGCATCGATGCGTCAGTGCCATACGTCCCATCCCTACCAACAAGGGAGAAGAGAAGGTCCAGGAGGGAGAGGAGGAGGCCAACAAGGGAGAGGATAAGGTCCAGGAGGGAGAGCAAGACAACCTCGCACCATCATTACGGACGAGATGCGAGCAACAGTCATTGACCATGTCATTGTCCGTGGCATAACAATGGCTGAAGCAGGACTAACAGTCCGTCCTAACCTGAGTAGGTTCACTGTGGCCACCATTATCAGGGCATTCAGACAACACAACAGGTATTGTACTCTATTGCTTTCTTTGGCACATTACAATTTTACAAGCCTGTGAAAATAGTCTATTGGTTTCAAATCAGTTGTTACTGTATTGTAAAACATGTCAAATGACAACATGTTTCTTTCTTTAGAGTTGAAAGAATGCCACAGAGGTGGGAGGGTTGCCATATTTACAGTGGCACAAGAAACCCTCATTGTGGATATGGTTCGTGAGAACAACCTCATCAGACTCCGGGAGATGAGAGACAAAGTCATTGCCAATAATGTCAACTTTGAGAGCATTGATGATGTCAGCTTGGCCACAATAGACCGAGTTCTCTGGCGCCAAAAGATGCGTATGAAACAGTTCTATAGGGTTCCCTTTGAGCGCAACTCTGCGCGACACAAAGACCTACGTTACAAGTATGTGCCAGTAAGTACACATCCATGTTCACAGTACAGTTAGTGGACATACTGTGTTACTCAGTGGCCTACATTTTTTCTGGACAATACTGTGCTACCTGATTTGACTGTTGTTCTGAACACCTGTGCACTTTCACATTTTCACAGAGGATATTACAGTTGGACGCAATGGCCAGACCTCATGAGTACCTCATCCTGGACGAGGCTGGCTTCAACCTGCAGAAACGAAGGCAAAGAGGCTGTGACATCATTGGCCAAAGAGCCATCACTGAGGTTCCTGGCCAACGGGGGTGTAATATTACTCTTTGTGCGGCCATGGGTTTGCAGGGGCTTGTCCACCGGCATGCTGTCCTTGGGTCTTACAACACCCAACGTCTCCTCACCTTCCTAGAGGAGCTAAAAGACATCCTCCTGGACCGCCAACAACACCATCCTGGGCCCGCACATCACATGTATGTGATCATTTGGGACAATGTACGCTTCCACAGAACAAACCAGAGTGCTTCACCACCAACAGTAACCACTTTTTAAACGTCTGTCTGCCACCCTTCTCCCTTTTCCTGAACCCTATAGAAAACGTTGTTTTGACATTTTATCTGAGTGTGCACACGGCCCTGCCATATCATGCCCTTTTATGGAAATTAACGGGGCGTTAACCTATGCTAAATAGGAGCAACGGGGCACGAGCTTTCAACTTACGAAATATTGGGATTCATCATTCTAAGAACACACCTGCGAAAAAATTTCTGTTTAAGAACACTTCATGAATCACACGTAGATTATTCTTAGTTTTCAAACTATTCTGAGTTTCACCGATACACACCGGCTACATCTATGAACTACTTGTTCTGAGCAGGTGTTGTCAGTGAACAGGCTGTAAAACTGTTGGCTAAGTTACAGACACTCATGAAAAATGTATGCTAATTATCTGGGAAACGTTTTCTAACAGCAGTAAATTGTCATTGTTTGTGTCAAACAAGTTGTGAATTTGTTGTAACATTAAAACAGGAGATCATGACTTCTCAAAGTAATGCTCGCGCTCCAGTGGTTTGCTCTGTAGGTGAATGAAACTTTTGGAAGACGCTGAAGCAGAATCACGTGAAAAATTACAGGATCTGCTTTTTTTCCATTGTTTGTTGCATTAAATTTTACCCAGATAAAATGGTGCTATTTTCCGATTGGTTATTGTGTAGACCCTTTATTTTTTATAAGTGGCTGATAACAGAGCCATAGAAAAAGAGAGTTGCGACACGCTTTGATCTCGCCGACACGTGATCACGTGGTTCAAGTAGCTCGCTGTAGTTCCAAAAAGCCCCACTGCTGTCAACTTTTTTGAATGGTTTTCAATGGAGCTGGCCAACGGAAGTCGTTTTCTCAGGCAAATTACGAATGAAACAGGCTCAGTTGAAGAAATCCGATATTCTGGCTATCTTCAGCTGACTCTTATCTACATTAGGCAGTCCTCGCTGACGTTTTTGGTGAACAATGGAGTGAACTACAACATGTGTGAACACTCACTGCCAGTGAAACGCAGGAAAAAAGCTAGAGCTTGTTTGTCACGTGGTTCCGGTAGCTCGCTGTAGTTAAATGAAAACCCACTGCTGTCAACGTGTTTGAATGGTTTTCGGCGGGACCGACAGCAGCACCATCTCGATTCACGGATATTTTCGGTATATTAACACAATATCAATTGGTTACTGGTGTGTTGTATCATGTATGTATGCTACTTTATTAACATGTATGTATAACATTAACTTATAATGCATAACGCAATATTGTGAAGCAGAGCTGGAAATGGCTATGCTAGCCTACATTGTTCCACTTAACGTTTAACCTTCGACTGTTGAAGTAAATGGGATTTGTTCAACTTTTTTTTTCTTCATCAGCCCACTTACAATTTACCACATTAACAACACGTTTGTACTTGATGCAAGTTGAATCTATCCATGATCACCGGCAACTGTTCAATAGAAAACAATTGAACAGAATATACAAGGCAACCAACTGCAATTCAATAAAACATTTTATTGTACAATATGTCCAGTGTTCTTCCACTCCTTTTGTTTGTAGTGAGCAGGTGATCTTAATGTCTGCTTTTCACAAAACTTAGACCGCAGTAGTAGATGCATCTAGTTGAGCTAACTAACTAGCTAGCTATTGAGTGGACCTGAAATTCCTGCCGAGCGTTGCTGGACGATAGGGGACCCAAGGCTTTAATCTGCAATTCATTGTTGCTAGCTATAATCAGATGTACTATAGGCTAATAAGAGCAGATTCTGTAAACTGTATGCCAAAGAACACCAATAACTTGAACTAATTTGACAGACTATAAACCAACGAACTTCTGGTTGATACACATGCTCTTTAGCTAGCTACAGTAAAAGTGTTGCATAGCTCTACTATAGTCTAGCGCAAACTGCATTTAGAATCTAACAAGCTATAATCTAACAAGCCATAATCTTACAATACATTTTCTCTACAGCTGGCTATATGAAATACTACTAATAACAATTGATATGTGGTGGTTGAAATATGAAAAAATGCAGGATTTTCATCAATTTACCAGCTCACTTGCTTCGGACCCCATAAGCCATATATGGCTCTAACAGCTCTAACTGCATTTAGAATCTAACAAGCTATAACCTTACGAAAATGTTTATCTTAAATTGGCCATATGAAATACTACTCATAACAATTGATATGTGGTGGTTGAAATATGAAAAAATGCATGATTTTCATCAATTTACCAGCTAACTTACTTCGTAGACACTGAAAATGAATGGGGTTCAACGGTGGAAAATACAATGTTTGGAACTATAGGTTGCATGAGACACGCTTAACTTCCGCATTCCTCGATAACAATGGGAGTCTATGGAAGTGTCGCAACTCTCTTTTTCTATGGCTCTGGCTGATAAGTTACAGGCTCGACTTAGAACTCCAGGGGAGACGCGCTTGATTCCTGCCGGTTCCATGGTGAGAGTTCCATGGTGAGAGAATTTTTTTTTTTTTTTTCTGCGTGAGAAATACAATGTTTGGCGGGAGGGCGTGACAAAAGACCGAAATTAGTGACTGTCACGCTCAATGCGTGACACTTGAGAGCCCTGGGCCTATGTCATTGATTCATGTAATTATTTTATGTTTGGCAACACACACATAAAACAATAGGCTACTGTACATTTATTTGAACAGTGTTCTGCACATGTCATTATCACTAAACTGTTAACTTTATCACTCTGATGACTAATATCAGCGCAATAATATAACAAATATGTTCGTTTAAGTGGAATGTTGCAATGTTTCTTTTGAGAATACCTGAATTAGCCATTGTTTTACTTTTTTCCATACATTTTAACCACTGACAATATACCGGCTCACCAAAATGCACATGAGGATGTTTACTTCCTACTTTACTCGCCTTGAATATCGGGGTATACGATTGGTGGATTTTATGAAGGTGTCATGTATATGAGCTCTTATTGGATGCGGACTATAGTTGTCCGGAAAACATGCCTGTGTCGATAAAGAAACAAAATGTCTGTTCCTTGAAAAATATGTGTCCAAGAACTGGACATGCCAACACATTTTTTAAAGGTTGTAGAACAGTTTTAAAGTGATACAGAAAAATCCAGCTTCTCCATCGCCAGGGATCGTTGAAATGCACGATTTTGAGTCTATCGTCTGATCTTCACTCCGGAGCAGAAGGTGGCGGTAATGTACCAATTACCTGGATGCCAACCACCGTCAAACAAGAAGAACAGTAACAGAAACAATATTCTGTAGAATTGAGTAACACTACACTTCAGAAAACACTGCTGTTGTCACAAATGGATTTAAACAAAACGCCTGCTAAGGTTCAAAGTGAGCGTGCATGCTTGTGTGTTCTCTGCGGTTTACCGGCATCAGGAAAATCAACACTCGCTCAGGCTGTCAAGACTCTGACTGGTCAGCAACACTGGAGATCATCGGTTATATCTTATGATAATCTGATTCCAGATTATGCTTTTCATTCAAAAACAGTCGAAGGTTATGAAGACATGGTACAGAGGGTAATGATGATCTAATTTACAATGTTATAAGGCAGGCACTATTTATCAATAGCCTACAATTCGTGTATTTTTCTTATTGAATGAATGATTTTAATTGTATTTAAAATAATTCACTACTTCGAAGAACAAAAAAAATAATAATTATATAGGTCTAAAGGCGCACACAAATTCGACTGTCTAATCAGCCTCACATTCTGTTCCTGACAATCACGCGGTGTCAACCAATATACTGCATGAGGGAGGGCCGAGCCAACTCACACACACTCAGACGAGTAGTCGAAACTCGGAGAGCCGTAACAAATCAATGCATTTTTACAGACATTGTTGTTAAGGCAAAGTATTATTTCATTTAATAATTTCATTAGAATTGTTTTCACACCATTTATAGTTAAAACATTCATGTTTTAAAGAGCCGTTTGAGAGCCAAAAGAACGAAAAACGAAAAACGAAAAAGAGCCAGAATGCCCATCACTAGTGCACAGTGCCCGTGATGTAGTCAATGATTAATGCCAGTGAAACACACACATACAGATTACTTTAATTATAGATACTGCGCAGTGCTCATGATAAAATTGGTGGCACACACAGATTCTTGTAATTATAGATAGGGCACAGTGCCCGTGATGTTGGTGATGCACACAGATTTATGGAATTATAGATACAGCGGGTGAAGTAAGTATTGAACACGTCACCATTTTTCGCAGTAAATATATTTCGAAAGGTGCTATTGACATTACATTTTCACCAGATGTTGGTAACAACCCAGGTAATCCATACATACAAAGAAACCAAAACAAATAAGTTCAGAAATTAAGTTTTGTAATAATGTAAAATGACAAGGGAAAAATATGGAACACGCTTACTGATATTTATTTAATACTTTGTACAAAAGCCTTTCTTGGTAATGACAGCTTCACTATGACTCCTGTATGGATAAACTAGTCACATGCATTGCTGTGGTGTGATTTTGGCCCATTCTTCCACACAAACAGTCTTCAAATCTTGAAGGTTTTCTGGGCCTCTTGATCTTCAGTGAATATTGATCTTCAGTTCTTTCCATAGATTTGTATTGGGATTTAAGTCAGGTGATTGGCTGGGCCATTCTAACAACTTTATTTTCTTTCTTTGAAACCAATGGAGAGTTTCCTTGGCTGTGTGTTTGGGATCATTGTCTTGGTGAAATGTCCACCTTCGTTTCATTTTCATCCTGGTAGATGGCAGCATATTTTTGGTAAATTTGCCCATTCATCCTTCCTTCAATTATGTGAAGTTTGCAAGTACCATTTGCTGAAAAGCAGCCCCATACCATGTTCAAGTTCTATTTTATTTATATAGCACATTTACAAACAGCCACACGGCTGGCCAAAGTGCTTCAGAGTGCGTTTTAACTTACACATACACTTAAAAATACACGTAGATAATGAAATAGAGTTCAAAAAGCTAAAATAGGAATCGTAATAAAAGAGTAGACTAAATAAAATAACCAGTTTAAAAGAAAGTGATATAAAAACTAAACAAAAATATAAACGAACATAAACCCCACAGCAATCATGGAAAGGCTAGAGAAAATAGGTGGGTCTCTAGCCTGGACTTAAAACAAAAAATGGACGGTGCCATACTAATCTCTGTGGCGGCTGCCTTGTATATTTGGAGTTCAAGACCCGTAGGTGCTGAAACCCTACTCTTTCTGTGTATTATTTTTCTGAAATATTTGAGAAAATGTCCCTGAAATCATCAGACTTGACATTTTGCAGATTGACTGGAAGTTGTGCATCTGTATGAATATGAGCCCAATCGGCCAGATGGTGGCGCTATAATGAATGTTCAAAAAAATCACATTTCTAAAGGTCTTACCCTCCACACCGTAAGTTAGATTGACTTTAAATTGGACATACTTGGACAAAAGTCAGCATGATAGATTTTCCATTTAGAATTTTTTGTCAAATGCAATTTTGAGCTCCTCCTAAACTTTAGATCCGATTGCTACCAGAGTTTCAAGTTTGACATTTTAAGATATTGACTTATTAACTTCAAAAAGGGTGTGGTGCAGCAAATAAATACAGAAAGGTCCACAATTGCTGGGCTAATCATCCCAAAACCTACCGAATATATCCACATGAGTACCTACAACCTACCCTGAAAGATTAATTGAAATCAATCTCTAGGAGGCATGACAAATGTAACAAATGGGCGTGGCTTTATACAAATCATACAATATATAAATATAGTAGCCTATTATTATATATTAATTAGTGATGGGCCGTTATCGGCCTTGACGTGCTGCTTACGGGAGACTCTTATCAGGCGTAAAAAAAAATATTGCCGTTAATCTATTTTCAAAGTTGGGTTGGGAGCTGGGTCTATACTACGCAAGCTATGATGACTTTCACCTTGATATTTTAGCATGGATCTATACCTAGCCAAATTGCACTGTAGGGGGCGAGAACGAGTCTTCGAACCTGTGTGTATGCCTTTTGTAAATGTTCACTTTATTTTCATCACCAATTATTGTAGTAGAACAGCTTTCTCAAGTAGTTTGTGATGCATTTTGGAAACAGGAGATGAGCCCCTGGTCTAATGCGCCACCTGGCTTGAGAAACCCATTCTCAAAGACTTACTTTTAGTCGTCATTTGGGTTGCATAAATTCTGAATGCCTTCGGCGGAATTCAAATGAGCCATTTTAATCTAGATTAATTCCAAGATTACAGTGAGATTAATCTAGATTTAAAAAATTAATCTATGCCCACCACTGATATAAATTTATTTTGTCAAATCATTATAAAACTTGCAGGGAAGGCCCTATGTTTCATAATAATGATGAAGTAAAGCTATTTTGAAATTTCTCAACAGGTATGTGTACGGACGTGGTGCTAATTTGGCCATACATTGTCACCAATGTACGTTCAAACATCACCAACTTGTTGGATATTTATATTAAACTCTTTATGTAGAAAGAATGCAGTGTTTCCCACAAAATAAGATTATACAGTGGGGCAAAAAAGTTTTTAGTCAGCCACCAATTGTGAAAGTTCTCCCACTTAAAAAGATGAGAGGCCTGTAATTTTCATCATAGGTATACCTCAACTATGAGAAACAAAATGAGAAAAAAAACAAACAGAAAATCACATTGTCTGATTTTTTTATAATTGATTTGCAAATTATGATGGAAAATAAGTATTTGGTCAATAACAAAAGTTCATCTCAATACTTTGTTATATACCCTTTGTTGGCAATGACAGAGGTCAAACGTTTTCTGTAAGTCTTAACAAGCTTTTCATACACTGTTGCTGGTATTTTGGCACATTCCTCCATGCAGATCTTCTCTAGAGCAGTGATGTTTTGGGGCTGTCGCTGTGCAACACAGATTTTCAACTCCCTCCACAGATTTTCTATGGGGTTGAGATCTGGAGACTGGCTGGGCCACTCCAGGACCTTGAAATGCTTTTTACAAAGCCACTCCTTCGTTGCCCGGGCGGTGTGTTTGGGAAGATTGTCATGCTGAAAGACCCAGCCACGTTTCATCTTCAATGCCCTTGCTGATGGAAGGAGGTTTTCACTCAAAATCTCACGATACATGGCCCCATTCATTTTTTCCTTTACACGGATCAGTCGTCCTGGTCCCCTTGCAGAAAAACAGCCCCAAAGCATGATTTTTCCACCCCCGTGCTTCACAGTAGGTATGGTGTTCTTTGGCTGCAATTCGGCATTCTTCCTCCTCCAAACACGACAAGTTGAGTTTTTACCAAAAAGCTCTATTTTGGTTTCATCTGACCATATGATATTCTCCCAATCCTCTTCTGGATCATCCAAATGCTCTCTAGCAAACTTCAGACGGGCCTGGACATGTACTGGCTTAAGCAGGGGGACACGTCTGGCACTGCAGGATTTGAGTCCCTGGCGTTGAGTGTGTTACTGATGGTAGCCTTTGTTACGTTGGTCCCAGCTTTCTGCAGGTCATTCACTAGGTCCCCCCGTGTAGTTCTGGGATTTTTTTTCACCGTTCTTGTGATCATTTTGACCCCACGGGGTGAGGATATTGCGTGGAGCACCAGATCGAGGGAGACTATCAGTGGTCTTGTATGTCTTCCATTTTCTAATAATTGCTCCCACAGTTGATTCAGTCTTCCCAGCCTGGTGCAGGTCTACAATTTTGTTCCTGGTGTCCTTTGACAGCTCTTTGGTCTTGGCCATAGTGGAGTTTGGAGTGTGACTGTTTGAGGTTGTGGATAGGTGTCTTTTATACTGATAACGAGTTCAAACAGGTGCCATTAATACAGGTAACGAGTGGAGGACAGAGGAGCCTTTTAAGAAGAAATTACAGGTCTGTGAGAGCCAGAATTCTTGCTTGTTTGTGGGTGACCAAATACTTAATTTACAGAGGAATTTACCAATTAAGTCATAAAAAATCCTACAATGTGATTTTCTGGATTTTTTTTTCTCATTTTGTCTCTCATAGTTGAGGTATACCTATGATGAAAATTACAGGCCTCTCTCATCTTTTTAAGTGGGAGAACTTGCACAATTGGTGGCTGACTAAATACTTTTTTGCCCCACTGTATTTGTGGTGGTAGGCAGGGCCAGACGTTGTAAACATTAGGGGCTTAGCCAAAATCTAGGTCCTTGTATCGGTTTGATGTGAGTGTACATAGGGACTTGAACAAGTAATGCGAGCGTGCATGCAAAATTTTTTAGCATTAATTGGAGCGCAAAATATCTTTATGAGCTTTATGGATTCTGAACATTACGTTGGACTCGTATTGTTATATTTGCCAAAAGTATTTAACTTTATAATATTATATAATATTATGATATTTAACTTGAATGTATAAATTTGACAAATTTGTGCAGAGAATTATGATACTAAATCCCAATGTCCCCCCTAATCCCTAAACCTTGAACTCTCACAGATGTACGTGACGTCACCTAGTAAGTGATTGAGTGCAAGAGGCTGCAAGGGCTCAAAATGCTTTAAATTGGAATGGGACGTTTGCTGCATTATCGGCAAAATAGTAATGTTGTTGGATCAAACCTGTTGAAAGCATAATTTTTATCATCAAACTGCAACCTACAGACAGTTCTGACTATATCAACCATCAGTTTAAACTTAACTTTTATTTCTAACTATCTTTATGTCAGGGTTGGTTGCTCCTTCAATGCTTGTTTGTTTGATGTTTGTTTTGTGAGGCGGGTTTGCCTGGACCTTCCTCTCGCTACCGGGCTTCCCCTGGTAACCCTCGTGTTTCAGATTACAACGCTGTGAATTGTGGGCAATTCCCTTAGGCAAAGTCTGCAAACAAAAAGGGTGCATAAACAGGGGCGGATCTACCGGGGTGGCATGGGGTGGCAACAGCCACCCTAAAAATAGCCTTGCCCCCCCAGTTGGCAGCTTTGAAAACAAAGAAAAGTTGTGGTTCATCGGACATTTGCCAGAGCGAATTTCTAATATCCGAATGCAAGGAAATGCAGCACAAGACGACTACATCCACCCTCCCCACACAGCCGACAGAAGTTGCTTTCATTTTAACACTAGGAATGCGCAAACTGATCGTAGAAGGCTCCAATTCAAGGAAGCAATCGTGAGCACGGACAGCAGACCACACCGGAGGAATGAGGTGTTTACGCAATTATATATTAATGACTACGAATAATTACAAAAGTGCAGGGCTAACGGAGTTGCAATGTTAGTTTTCCTGTTGAATTTAGGTTAACAACGTTAACACCTTAACTCGTGAATGCTTTGGGAAAGCAACAACAAGGACAACCGTGGTAAAGTTAGTTTGAATTTCGATATTCAACAGATATTCGCATGGCCAGTATTGGGTTATTTTACCCGGTGTTTTGCACCGCTACGACCGGCCGCTTAGCCAATGCTTTTGGCTGCCTAAACAACGCGTATGTTTAGGGACCATCAACAAATTACAAATGTCTAAAGTCAATAGCTTTTCAACAACATTAATTAGGAGCATCAAAATAATGTTAAACTGTTGAAGATGTATGCGTTCATGCTGCACAGCCTTTAGTTTGTTCATTTTTGTCTCAGGTTATTTTTTTATTTTTTTCAAAATAAATCTTCAAACTTCTATAACTTTTTGGTCATGTGACTTATAATCCTCAAATTAATTGTGTTCACTGACTATGCATGTTGCACATCCTTTATTTTTTTTTCATTTTTATCTCACACACTTCTGCCATGGGGAAGCAAACAGGATCACCTTAGGTGGGTAACGTTAGCAATACAGCTTAGCAAACAAACTATCGTTATTAAACTCAGCTTCAGTTAGCTCTAGCTATCTTGCTGAAAAATAGATCTGGACAAACATGCATCTTGAATTGTAGATTAACATGACAACATGGGTTATTTATTTGAATGTAACACAGTCAGGAACATGAAATAACGTTATCCCCATTGCCAATAAACTAGGCTAAATCATCACACATTCTACCTATGCTCTTGCGTTAGCAAGCTTAACTAGTTTACATGCCTACAGTGTAGGTGTTTTCGCTATCTAGCTGTTCTTGCATTCCTTGCAAATCAGCGTTAATAAAAAGCAGATGAGCTAGAGTCTAGCTAACATTGACTCGACGGGCATGGCTGATGTTTGTCTACACGGTAGCGTAGAAGATCCCTGTGCAGTTCGACCCTCACACATTTGCGCGAACCATTTTACCAAGGACGATTTTAAAAACCTGGGACAATGTAAAGCAGGATTTGCTATGAAGCTGTTGCTGATAAGAGGTGCGTTCCGACCTTATGTTCATCACAACCGCAAGCTGTAGTATGATTTTGTCGGTAACAGTTATTAGCAATGCTAACGTATCCTGTATCTCGCACCTCTCTTTCTCCAGTTCTTTCAAATAGATAATCTAGACAGGCATTAGCAATAAGCTAGACTGCTATTTGTTTTCTGGCAATTTTTTCGGAAGTTTCCCTTCTAATGCCTTCTAACAGCTAGTCTAGCTGGAGTCAATTGTTAAGTAAGGTATGTTGATGTGTTTAGAAACGTATTTAGCATTCTACCTATGCTAGATACAGGAGATGTTAGCATTGCTAATAGGCTAACTGTTAGCGACAAAATCATACTTGCAGCTTGCGTTTGTGATGAGCATATGGTTGGAATAGCACCTCTTTTCAGCAACAGCGGCTTAGCAAATCCTTCTTTAAATTGTCCAAGATTTTAATTCAAAACTGTCTTTGGTGAAATGGTTCGAGCAAATAAATAAATGAGTGTCGAACTTCACAGGGATCTTCTCATAAAAAAAAGCCATGCCCGTCAAGTGTCTGGTTCCTTGGGAAGATTATGAAAAGTGTCAGCATTCCCACTACAGCCTGGAACACTGCATTTACGATGGTCCATTTTCAATATACTTTTAAAACTTAAAAACGTTCTCCTTGGTTGTTCGCGTGGAAGTACACAGAGCAGCGCACAGCTAAACTAGTGTCTGAGATCATGGGCCAGAACACCAGAGGGCTGGTCTGTATGTAAATGTTGGGGCATGACAAAGGTGATGTGGAATTTGCGACATCACAAATTTCACTTTTTCGAAACCAATCTTTTACAGCTGCAATTTCAAGTTGTGAGATTTAGATAGGAATGAAGTGTCAATGGACTTTGAGGTTCACTGTATGTCCATTTTACCCACCGAACTGTCGTTATTCCACTATGACAAGGTAAAATCGGTATTGCAATCAATGACCTCTTTAAACTTTTTTCCAGCATTGAAATATACAGTGAATTCCAATTCCAATAAATGGTCAAATCTGGAGTAGATTACCAAACAGACTATACAGACTCTTCAAAAGCACAATTCAAATTGTAAAAATGCACAGAAAGAGTTGTGCTGGCTTGAACCCCGGAATCGCCACTTTTGGCTGTATTTGTTCTGTGTTTTTTTCTCAGCAAACCAAATGGAGGTTGTACAGGCAAGCAATTCTACAATGTGTCGAGCATATCCTGCAGAATCCTCAAGCCTTGGAGCTGCCACCCACCACCTGCCAGATCAACAGTTTTGCTTTGAGACAATGTGTTTATGCGGTAAGGGCTACAGAGCCTAAGACCCACCAAACACCACTCATCCTTCTACTGGATGACAACTTCTACTACCGAAGCATGAGATATGAAGTGTATCAACTGGCAAGAAAGTGTAAGTAGAATTTGTGTGTCAGTTTGTTACATAAATTATTTGTGGGTAATCAACTGTAGTTTGTATGTTGTGTTAACATGTTGCCACAGACTCTATTGGATTTTGTCAGGTGTATCTGCACAGTCCAGTGGAATCCTGCATAGACAGAAACCAAAGACGACTCCAGGCCTTACCCAATGAAGTAATTGTTGCGATGGCCCAGCGCATGGAGCCTCCCAATCCTGAGAAGAATCCATGGGAGCAGAGCAGCATCTCACTGGACACCAAAGACAGCTTCACAGACAAGGCCTTGTGAGCTGCGAATCAATTGATCAATGAACTAGAACATTATGTAGTGATTTATTTGATCATATTCTGAATAAATCTATATTATTCTCTATTTATCTTACTATGTACATACTCTTTTACTGTATCTCAGACAGAGGTTGAAGGAGCTTATCTCTATAGCTTTGGACAACCCACTGAGCCCAGTTCAGGACAACACAGAACAGAAGGCATGTTTGGGTTTCTAAATGTATATGTTTACACATAGATTTATTAAAAAATATGACTTTGGCTGTATTTATGAAGTGTCTCCTAATGTTTTTTGTTCCAGGTGGCAGATAGTCTAATCTGTGCCAACAGTGTGGTTCATCAAGCTGACCAGGCTTGTCGACACCGGGTATCTCAGGCCATGCAGAAGGCAAGAGGTCAGCTAAAAGCCCTGCTTAAAGCATTGCTTAAACATGATTCAAATGTACACACTAACACACACATGCTTAGGTAATAGTTTTGGAATGTTATTTAGTTTTTGCGATGGACTACTGAAGTATTTATTTAGGCTCAAGCATAGTTTGTGTTAACATATATTCTTAAGTGTAACGTATTTTGGGTTTAGAGCATCTTCCTTACATTTACTCCTATGTTCAGAGAACAAGATGTCTCCAGATCATATGAGGTCTCTAGCAGCAGAGCTGAATAAAGCAAAGACAACATTTCTTCAAAACCTGCGAAAGAAAGTTCTTCAAGACATACCTATTACCCCACGGGAAACCATAGATGGAGAGAGTGTGGCAAAAAGAGCATTGGATGTTTTTGATCAAGATACAAAGGAAATCATGGCAAGATTCCTTCTGATTTAAACAAATACCACTGGAAAAGTATTGAAACCCCATCATTGATAATTATTAGTTTATGATGTAGTGTTTATATGTACAACATCTCAAATACAACATACAGAAGATGCCTGTTTCGTAGGTACCACAAGAATACATTTACAGAGTGGTGTGTAAGAGCAGTAACTGCAGAAAACAGCAAATATGACCTACAACTGTTGGCTATTCTTTTTTTTATACTTGTAAATATATACATACATATACACACACTTATGGAGGACCAAACCTGCCATATTTACAAATGAATGAATAAATAAATGTCAACATCCATGCATTTAGACAGAAATAAATGAATATATATATTAATTAATGCACAATTGTCAATCAATAGTTACATATATTTTACATTTATGTATGTATTTATTTTTGTATTCATTTTACTTATTTATTCATTTATTCATTCATTCATGGTTCCCAATATGATAATGAGGAGGCCAGTAGGCGTGGAAACTGACGTTCAGACATTGCAATCAATCCAGAACCATAGATTCAATCTAGCTAACGCCTGGGACACACTGGCTGCAAAGCGCCTTGAAGCTAGCCTGGCTCTGCCCTCCTACATACTTCCGCTCAATTTAGATTTTGCTTCTGTACTTAAACGGTTTGGTTTGTTTTCAACGTCAGAGATGTAGCTATGCCACTGCATACTTCTGAATAATTATTTAGTAACAAAAATTGAATAGAAGTATGCAGTGGCATAACTATATCTCTGACGTTGATTAAAAAAAAAAACGGTTGAAAATTTAGCAAGTTATGGTTATTTAAAAAGTACATGTAGCACCAACCCAATGTTATGGGTGAGCGAGTTCACTTTAGCAAGATGGCCGCCATGTGCGGACATTCGACTCCGTTGGCCGGACGAGACATCTAGCCTTTATATATATCTATGGGTCTGGCCATCAGGTATGTAAGTCAGATGTCTGCGGTTGATTTTCTACCGGCGAATCAGCGAACAGAGGGAGTGGCTGAGAACGATGACGTTGATGTTGTGCGCTAATTTGTGTTGTAGCTCCGGCGGCGGAGAAAGATGCGAGCGAAGCCATTCGGTCCGTTGTGGCAACACTGCCGAATATCTATAAACTAAAGCCAGAGCAAGAACAAGAGTTTTGTTGGTGGCCATGATGTTGTGGCCCTCCTCCCCACGGGGTTCGGGAGCAGTTTGATTTTCCAGCTACGGCAGCTAGTTCTGTTACAGTAGTGGTGAAAGAATTGGCTAAGGCGAATGCTTGCGATTGGTTATGGCAGGCAGGGCCAGGTTAAGGTAATTTGGGGCCCGGGGCAGGAGCCTCCCCGAGGCCCAACCCTACCACGCAAAATATTTTTAAATATATATATTATTATTACTATGATTTTTATCAATATATATTAGAGAGAGAGAGATTGGTAATTAAATTATGACAGACAAAAATATCAGTGTGATACATTGTAATCAGTGGCGGCTGCTGGTCTTTCAAAAAGGGGAAGCTCTTTTTCGGCCTACATCCTAAATGTTTTATTTATTTGGCTAGATCACTGGCTAGTTCACCCCTACGTAAAACCTAGCCGACTGAATGAATTAATGAATGAACGAACGATCTAACAAAACAATATTAATCAAGGCGGAAATGTGGAAATTAGGTTAAACTGAAACAAGGAACGTGGTGTATAATTGTATGAAATGTATGATGAAAATTGGTTAGCAATTTCGCCATGCTAATATCAAGAAATAGGTTGCTGCAGTTTGTCTTTCAACTACAGTTGCAAAATCAGCGATGGGACTGAGCTTGAATAGCTTCGGTGACTTTTTGTAGTACAAAATTACTGTCAATCAAAAGGAGATGCAGTCTTTCGACAGACCCTCCAATCATTACGTGGAAGCCCAGCGTCCAGGCCAGCCCACTCCTCCATTCACCCCCAGAGACGCTGAGCGTCCGAGGCGGGATCATCTCAGCATTCATCCAATGACCGTATAGTTTCGAAGCACTGAATAAAACTGTTCAAAGCAGCCCCATTGAAGTCCATGGAAGCTGAGCTTCAACAGGGAAATGCACTGTGACGCTACGGGGACAGGGATGGATTAACCAAGGGGCCTACCCAGGGGCCCATGAGCTCAGGGGGCCCATAACCCAGAGCCTCGGCGTATCGTCGCTGTTATTAACTTGATGTACTAGGGTATTGATATGATGATATGTGCCGTAGCCGGTATATGCTAGGCTTAAGTCATTGATGTCTTTAACAGGGCCCCAAAAGTCCTACTGATTAAAATAAAAAATAGCCTAAACATTCACTTTGAAGATGTCACAAGAAAGAAACCTTCATGATACCTTTCAAGCGAGTGTTTATTCCCTCAGTTTATCTATAGGACTTTAGAGGGGCTGAGTACTCCATGCAATATGGGCCCTTCAACTTTGTAGGTAAAAATCCAAAAAGCAAGTGCAAAACAATAGCATTAGAGCTGTGTCTAAGCACCCCCAACACACTATTTATTGAAGATATAATATTATTAAGCCTATGATGGTAATTTTTCAAGAAAGAGAGAGGGTTGTGTGGGCTACAAATGTACACTCTAGTCTTAGGTTACAACTATCAAATATTTTTGTAATATAAACGTTGTTTATTTTGTTGATTACTCGATTACTTTTGCGTTTTTAAACAACAATATCAATATTATTCCTGAAAAAATAAAATAAAAAATGTTTTGCCAAGAGAAATGTTTTTTTTTTGCGGTGAGGGGGGGCCCCTTGACACATCCAGGCTCAGGGGGCCATGGTTTCTTAATCCGTCCATGTACGGGGATGTATGAGAAGGAAATCAGCCGACCTGCTAATATGTAGCTGATTCTGAAAGAACTCGTTTTCGATATGAACGTGTTCTAACGCTTTTAAAATATTAACACAATAGTAAATATTTGAACAGGGAGTCAGATGGCTGAGCGGTGAGGGAGTCGGGCTAGTAATCAGAAGGTTGGCAGATCGATTGCCCGCCGTGCCACATGATGTTGTGTCATTGGGCAAGGCACTTCACCCTACTTGCCTCGGGGGGAATGTCCCTCTACTTACTGTAAGTCGCTCTGGATAAGAGCGTCTGCTAAATTACTAAATGTAAATGTAAATAATTGACCATACATTTTTTTATTGCAGGGGAAGCTGAGGGGGGAACCTTGCAGTCTTAAAGAAATCACCACTGATTGTAATACATTGTAACACGCACCCCTAGCCAGCCACGATGTCAAATACATTGGAACATGCAGTCTAGCGTGCACACACACAGCCCAGCGAACACATATTTATAAACAACTCGATTGAACAATTTAATTATCAGGCTGTGGCCCTCCACTGAAAGGAACATAGGCTAGATAATCAGTTCGGGACTAGTTTAAGTCCACTCGTCTACTTTTTTTGAAGGCAAAGTCACAAATCAAATCGTTGAAGTCAATTTGGCAAAGCAGGTCAAACTCGTTTGACATCACCTTCATGCAAAGCCATTGTTGTCTTGCATGCTTTGATCATAGAGTTAATATAACTAGAGTAAGCTACTTTTGTCTTCCAAGATGGCGTCCCCATTCATTTCTATGAAAAGTGCTCAGTAGCGCAGTGAGGCAAGCGAGAGCGCGAGAAAGGACGCGGCCATCTTTCCACTTCCGTGTCTTCCTGTCTAGCTTTAAACAGTGGCTCCTTTTTTCCCTAGCTCCGAGAGCTCATGTAAATCGTCTATCGGCCAATGTGAACTTTTGTGCTCGTGCCCTGTTAGTATCCGCGAGCACATTTGAAGGTAACTTTCATTGACTAAGCAAAAAAATTGGTTGCTAGTTTACCCATTTCGGATTGGTTTCAAACTTAGCAAAAATCGGGAAAAATTCTTCCATGAAAAAGCTAGTAGTATGAGCCAGGTTCGAGAATCAAACAAAAATCATTGGGGGAGATAGTTTTGTAAATGTTGAATGGAGTTAATAGAATAAAAACGACGGAAGAGTCGGAAACCTAACCGTACATGCAATACCACCTACATCCACCGGGGCTGTTGCTTCAAGCCGAGGGGAGAGGGGTGGGGGCTTGGCTTTGATACCGGCATCGACACATGACGCTAAGAGAACGTGGACTTCACTACGGGTGGGTAAATGCATTTTTTTTTAAAGGCCCCCTAGTGGCCGGGGCCCGGGGCAGCAGCCCCTCCTGCCCATTGCACAAACGCGGCACTGTTACTCTGAGCCCCTCCCGGATGACCGAGCTTCTCACCCTATCTCTAAGGGAGAGCCCGGACACCCTGCGGAGAAAGCTCATTTCGGCCGCTTGTATTCGCGATCTCGTTCTTTCGGTCACTACCCATAGTTCGTGACCATAGGTGAGGGTAGGAACGTAGATTGACTGGTAAATAGAGAGCTTCGCCTTTCGACTCAGCTCCTTCTTCACCACGACGGACCGATGCAGAGCCTGCATCACTGCGGACGCCGCACCGATCCGCCTGTCAACCTCGTGCTCCATTCTTCCCTCACTCGTGAACAAGACCCCGAGATACTTGAACTCCTCCGCTTGGTTCAGGATCTCCTCCCCGACCCGGAGATGGCACTCCATCCTTTTCCGGTCGATTACCATGGCCTCAGATTTGGAGGTGCTGATTCGCATCCCAGCCGCTTCACATTCGGTTGCGAACCGCTCCAGTGAGAGCTGAAGATCACGGCCCGATGAAGCCAACAGGACCACATCATCCGCAAAAAGCAGCGACACGATCCTGAGGTCACCAAACCGGACCCCCTCAACACCCTGGCTGCGCCTAGAAATTCTGTCCATATAGGTAATGAACAAAATCGGTGACATAGGGCAGCCCTGGCGGAGTCCAACCCTCACCGGAAACAAGTTTGACATACTACCGGCAATGCGGACCAAACTCTGGCACCGGTCGTATAGGGACCGGACAGCCCCGATCAGGAAATCAGGTACCTCGTACTCTCGGAGCACCCCCCACATGAGCCCCCGAGGGACACGGTCGAACGCCTTATCCAAATCCACAAAACATGTGTAGACTGGTTGGGTGAACTCCCATGTACCCTCCAGGACTCCGCGGAGGGTATAAAGCTGGTCCACTGTTCCACGGCCAGGACGAAATCCACATTGCTCCTCCTGAATCCGAGGTTCGACAATCCGACGGACCCCTGAATAGACTTTCCCAGGGAGCAGCGTTAATTGATTTTGGGAGTTTTTGGGGATTTGTCCCCAAAAAAGGCAATGTTGCCGCAATTAACATGGCAAGGGAGACAACTTGTCAAACCATTATGACCGTTAACATGCGTACATTGTAGACCTACCAAATCTACTTAACATATATATATATATATATATATATATATATATATATATATATATATATATATATATATATATATGCATTTAGGCTTACTGATAATTAGCGTAATTTGATGAGCTGTCTGAAACCGTTCTGACAGTACGCTAGCCTATGGCCGATATTCTCAACAGGAGATTGAGAATAATAGCCCAAAAAAGAACATGGCAGCAATTGAAAATTGTAGGATGAAATTCAAAACACTGAAGAAGGCCATTGATGTGGGCCAATAATGTTTTTGTCTTCACATCTTGACAAAATCAATGAATTACTTCAACTTAACTTTGCCACACAAATTTATTAACTGATAGGCTAAATGCTGAGCTTTAAGATAAAAGGGAAAGATAACCATGAATAAAATATGGATTCACTGAAATGACTATAGTATTGCACAGATCCAGCACTGACTTTTAAGATCAGAAGGTGACCCAAACTGCAGACTTTGTTTGGCAGAAAAGTCATTTAAAATTGCTCAGCATGACTATCATTATTATATTATGAGTATTTCCTATTAACATAGTCTGACTCTACAGATCCAGAGGGAGCTTGGACAGTGACAGACTGTGGCTGTGCCAAGTGTTGTCACAAGTGTTTTTGTTTGTGTTTCCTGTTCAGCATCTAACCTCTACAAGCGTACCATGACATCGACAGAGAAAGGCAACATTACATTGATTAGAATAAGTTGTGTTTAATTAAATGTTGTTAACATGAGCTCAGGTTACACTTGTGCCGTTGTTGGCTGCCATAACAATTCAAGAAAATTGAAGATTTTCGTCGGAAACGTCTTGCTTCGAACATCAACAACTTTGGAGAAATTGTCTGTGTCCATCGCCCTATGCTTTGCACTCCATGCCAAGGAATAAGGAACGCAAAATAGTGTGGCTTGCAGCTTTGAAACTAAAACACCCTCCAAAGAAAGTGTATGTTTGCTCCAGTGTTGCCAGGTTCGCGGTTTTCCCGCGGAATTGGGCTACTTTTGAAGTGTTGCCGCGGGTAGATTTTTTTGTCCGCTGGTTTGGGAGACGTATTTTGCATGCAAATTACATGAATATATTTATATAAAAATCCATATTTTAAATGAAATAATGTATTTATACTAGTGCTGTCAGTTTAACGCGTTATTAACGGCGTTAACGCAAACCCAAATAAACAACGTCAATTTTTTTATCGCGCGATTAACGCTCTTTTTGGCCTAGCAAACTTTGTAGTTTTTTTCACGTGCTGTTGCAACAATTACCGACGTTAGAAAGACTACAACACCACACCGGATATAGCTAGACCGGAAATAAAACAACAGGCACGCCACACACACTTGTTTGGCTTGCGAGCCGGCTAAAGAGTAGTAGCAGAGCCCGTTTACGGATATTAGACATTCTCTGGTAGTAGGCTAACGTTACGTTTTGAGTGGATGGCGAGCGTGAGACGCCGAAATGGATGCCAATAAGATTCTGAATGGAAAGTTACTTTTAAAAAGTTGCCAAATGGTTCCATTGACAAGACCAAAGTGATCTGTGTGTTTTGTCGTTGTTAACTGAGCTATCATCGCAGCACGTCCAGTCTGAAATACCACTTGATGGCCAAGCACACAGCTGATGCGATTCATGCGAATTCTCCGCCCCCTCGTCAAAGCCAGGCGATTGCAATGTTGTTTTCAATAAATGAAATATTTGCACAAAGCAATCCGAACCACTTTTCCATGTTGATAAGAGCTTTAAAATTTGAAAAAAGAATGGGACAAAAAGAAATCAAGGGACATTTAGAATATATAAAAATGTGCGATTAATTGATTAATCGCGAGTTAACTATGACATTAATGCGATTAATCGCGATTAAATATTTTAATCGTTTGACAGCACTAATTTATACCCAAATCCTACCAAACTGACTCCAGATTAGCATGTACACACATGGACATGGGACACGCCCACATACACACGCACTTTGCGTGTACACACGTGCCTAATGCTCTCAGTTTCCTGAGAAAACCTCCTGAAAACCGCTTTTAATGCTGGCATACTAAAAAATTGGTGTTACTTTGTAGATATTACAATACATTTGGCAATGATAACAATGCTGTTGGACTTTAAAAGCAGTGTATATGGTTTGGCAGGGGTACATTTTGAGTTCTGATATTGGGCTGGTTTTTGGGCTGGTTTTATCGACCATTGGGCTGGTTTTGGGCTGGTTTTGATTGGTCATTGGGCTGGTTTTGTCACACAGACCTGGCAACCCTGGTTTGCTCTTTCCATTTCTTAAAGGGGCAATTGACTGCAAAACCGATTTTACCTTGTCATTGTTGAAAAACGACAGTTCGGAGGGTAAACTGAACATACCGTGAATATCAAAGTCCATTGACACATCTTTCCTATTCAAATCTCAAAAAGAAAAAATTTGGCTGTAAAATGCTAGCTTTTCAACAAAGCCACCGGTCCTACGTGGGACCGGTGATCGCCCTCTTATTGGCTCTGGTCTGTATCTTTGTCACGCCCCAGAATTTACATCCAGACCAGCCCAGCCCGAGGTAGCGTCTATCTCCGATACTAGTTAAGCTGCGCGCTGCTCTGTGTAGGCTACTTATAAGGAATTACAAAGAAGAACGTTTTGAATTATAACAAGGATATTGAAAATGGACCACGGTCGTAAATGCTGTGTTCCAGGCTGTACAGGGAAGGCTAACACTCACAGTCTTCCCAAGGAGCCAAACATTCAACAGGCATGGCTGCTGTTGTCTATGAGAAGATCCCGGCGAAGTTCGACACTCAATCATTCATTTGCTCTGAACATTTCACCCAAGACAGTTTTGACAACCTTGGACAATTTCAAGCAGGATATGCTAGGAAGCTGAACCTGGAAAGAGGTGCTGTTCCAACCGTATGCTCATTGCAACCGCAAGCTATAAGGACAGTATGATGTTGTGCTAACAGTTATTAGCAATGCTAACGTTTCCTGTATACAGCATACCAGGTAGAATGCTAAATACGTTTCTACACACATCAAATGACTCTAGCTAGACTAGCTGTAGTCGGCATTAGAAGGGAAGCTTCCGAAAAATAGCCAGAAAACGAACTGCAGTCTGGTTTATTGCTAACGCCTGTCTAGATAATCTATTTGAAAGAACTGGAGAAAGGCAGGTTCTAGATACAGGATACGTTAGCATTGCTAGTAACTGTTAGTAGTAACACCTAGACTGTAGGCATGATGTAAACAAGTTTAGCTTGCTAGTTAATGCAAGAGCATAGGTAGAATGTGTGATAATTTAGCCTAGTTTATTGGCAATGGGGCTAACGTTGATTCATGTTCCTGACTGTTTCATTCAAATAAATAACCTGTGTAATGAAAATCTACAATTCACATGCATGTTTGTCCAGATCTTTGTCATGTTATTTTACAGCAAGATATCTAGAGCTAGCCTAGCTAGCTAACTGAAGCCGAGTAGAATCATGATATGGTTTGGTTGCTAAGCTGTAGCCTAACGTTCTACCCACCTAAGTCAATCCAGTTTGCTTCAACAACAGTAGTGGAAACAAGTAATGTTATCATTTCAAATGATATATAGTCAATCTGTTGAAAACAGTGTTGTGTAGACACGAATAGATTTATTTGCGCGTTTTTATTTCAAGTCTCCAACTTCGGTGTTTTAGCAAGTGCTGCTGTTGGCCGTGTTGCGTTTTTGCTCCCAGCTTCACTCGTTGATAACCAACCAATCAGCGCGCAGCTTATCTAAATATTAATGAGCATACCATAAAAAGAGAAAAGCTAGTGTTTTTTCCCGGGAACATTTCAGAGGATCTGTCAGAGGGCATAGAACAGCACCCGGGCCATTTTCAACCCAACCAATGTTACATACCCTATTCGGAGACCTTAAGGAACAGTGTGAAATACCCAAAAAACCCAGTCAATTGCCCCTTTAAAAAAAAGCCAACCGAACTGTATCCTGATCCGGAGCTTCTGGGCTACGCAATAATGCAATAATGGCATATCAATATGCTATTATTAATGGTAATGTTAATAGTAGGTGGATAAATAAAGACAGTAAGCAAGAACATATTAAATTACAATTACAAAAGTACATTTTGTCAAGTGCTGTGCATATGTAGTATTATATGTTTACCTTCCACAGAATAGCTGCTGCATGGCTACATGACTTCCCTAACCCGGCTGCTAATGTATTGTAGCTAATGTATTGTACATGCTCGTATGGTTCTTCCCTTTGGCACTTATTTTGGTTGTTCACAATATGTGCTTCATGTTTTGGCGACGTTTTTGGGGCTATCTTGTTGTTATTATCAGTGACCAATGCACTTTGTAAAGCTCTCTCTAGGAAGTCGCTTTGGATGAAAGCGTCTGCTAAATCAGTAAATGTCAATGCTTTCCCTCAGCGTTACCCATGCTGTTTGTTTAGCTTCATTGACACTCTGACTGGAATCTACTGCTGCCTTCAAAAATATAAAGCTGCTGTATTTCTTCAACAGTAGCCTATGGGGTGGGCGATATGGCCCAAATCTCCTATCACGGTATGAGTAATTTTATATCACGGTACGGTAAATATCACGGTATAGTAATTGATGTAGTAAATATAGTCAATTTAATTAAGAAATTGTACTATATAACCATACCGTACTTCATCATCACACTTGATTATTTATTACAAACAAAAACAACAGGTCAAAAGTTGAATGAACGAGTAGGCTACTTATGTACTTTCGATTTCTTACAGGGTAAGTCGTTGTTGCCCATAACGCGCTAGCATTCTGCTAGTGCTAACGAATGCTGATTGGTTAGTGAAGGGATGACTACGACCAGAGATCCCGCTTGATGGCATCCGAAGCAGAACCAGAATGTCAGAGCATTAGCAACATTAGCAACAACATTAGCAAGCCAAAACTCTTTCTAGCATGTGTATTGACCCAAGCCCTCGGCTTGAGGCAACAGCCCCGGTGGATGTAGGTGGTATTGCATTTCCGATTTTCTACCCGACTCGTCCGGTCGTTTTTATTCTATTAACTCCAGTCAACATATCTAAAACTATCTCCCCCAATAATTTTTGTTCGATTCTCGAACCTGGCTCATACTACTAGCTTTTTCATAAAATAATTTTTCCTGATTTTTGCTAAGTTTGAAACCAATCCGAAATGGGTAAACTAGCAGCCCATTTACTTGCTTACGTCAAGAAAAGTTGCCTGGAAACGTGTTCGCGGATACGAACGGGACGCGCACAAAAGGGAACATCAGCAAATCACTGATTTACCTGAGCTGAATGAGAACAAGGAGAAAGGGCTTGATAATCTACAGTTGCCTGCCTTTATTGTAGCACGTTTTACAAATGGTTGCACACATACATGACGGTTGTTTGTAGAGTTTATGTCCGTTATTTTAAAGCAGATGTAACCATTTCGTAATGAACAAATTATTATGCTCACGGCATGACAAACGTAATTATAGCATCATATAATTAGTTGTAATATCGTGGCATGTTACGGCGTCATTATTGATTGTTGACGTGTTATTCTGGTGCAAAGACCAATATGAATAATATGTCTGATAGCCACAATATGGTCGTTATATTGTTAACTTTGTCAACACTACAATGGCATTAACAATAAGCTAGTAATAGTAAACAACACTCATCATCATTATAATAGTAACATAGGTAGGCTATACAGGCTTAATTTAGCTTGCTTTGCAAAGCTAGAACAACGAGATACAAGCCAGATATATAAGTTTACAGTTTATTTATCCAACACAATACAGCAGTCAAACTATAAACA
The DNA here is from genome assembly GCF_021917145.1 of Hypomesus transpacificus. Classification (NCBI taxonomy): domain Eukaryota; kingdom Metazoa; phylum Chordata; class Actinopteri; order Osmeriformes; family Osmeridae; genus Hypomesus; species Hypomesus transpacificus. Next base: position 2,412,887 of record NC_061072.1, read on the forward strand.
CGAAGCAAAAAGAACAACGTATAGGCCCTGCACGTATAATACTACAGTACTAATGGTATTGATCTTCGTAACGTTTACATGCATCTGCTTCTTGATCGGGCTTGTACCACATTCTGACAGTTTTCTGCTATGCCTTAGCTCCAGCTCACAAGCTCGCGAGTGGTTGTCGCAAAGTATGACGTATACAGCTAGTTGCAAGCATGCACGAGTTTCGGAACTAGGAATAAGCTTCTGCGCAAGACCGGACGAGTCGGTCTGGAAAGATGGCGCGGTCCATTTAGCGCTCTCGCTTGCCTCACTGCGCCACTGAGCACTTTTCATAGAAATGAATGGGGACGCCATCTTGGAAGACAGAAGTAGCTGTCTCTAGTTATATTAACTCTATGCCCTTTATTAGACATAAGCTGTGTCTACTACCGTGCACTTGTGCACTTCGAGCACTGACTTTCAGTGCTTAGGGCGCTTCACTCACAAAACCATTAGAATTCAGTGCACTGAAAGTACCCGGATGGAGCACTGCAAACGTTCCAAAAAAACAGTGGCTGTGTCTACTACTGCGCACTTTATGAAGTACACTGCAATATAGTGCCCTGAAAAACAGTGCACTTACATATTCAGTGCACTCCGTCGCTGATAAATGCTGTCTCAAATGGAACACTTATGTTAAACACTTTGTGGAAGTGACGGACGCAAATCTGCCCGCCACACCCGCAAAACCTGCTAAAATGAACGCGCTTCTCCATTCAAGTGGAAAAAGCTGCCGAAAGGGCTCCTCCTTTTCCACTACGTAGCCAAGATGGCGCCCGTTTAGGGCAAGTAGTGTCCATCGTTGTACACTGTTTTTTTGGACCGTTTGCAGTGCGCCATCCGGGTACTTTCAGTGCACTGAATGTTTCTGGTTTTGTGAGTGAAGCGCCCTAAGCACTGAAAGTCAGTGCTCGAAGTGCTCGAAGTGCACAAGTGCGCGGTAGTAGACACAGCTAGTGTACAACGATGGACACTACTCGCCCCAAACGGGTGCCATCTTGGCTACGTAGCGGAAGGGGACGAGCCCTTTCGGCAGCTTTCTCCACTTGGGATGGAGAAGCGCGTTCATTTTGGCAGGTTTCGCCATAGACATAATAAAGAGTAGACGCCGCATTGGCTGCTGGGCGCAAGAAATGCGGCCGCCATCTTGGAAAGGTCAAGTTTCTAGTTGCTTTGCAACAGAATAAACAAGATGCCAGCACTGTGCAGCATATTTCTGCTCAAATCGGCGGATAATCGCAAACAGGGCTCAGGGGATTACTTTCACAAGTAAGATTTAACATTACCATACTATTGGTTGTATTTTGTGAAAATAATAACCATGTCCTGTATCATAGCCACGTGTATGACCTTTGCAGCAAAGCAAACCGCGTGAAAATCAGTTCGGCATTCAGTTCGGTATGATTAATTGAATGCGCTGACAGCTCATTGCCCCAGCCAAACAGATTACACTGAGTGGAGCGGTGGACCTTTCCAAGATGGCGGCCCCACGGTTCGTCAGCGCCAGTAGGCAGTAGCGGTCGATGCGGCGTCTACAATTTATTATGTCTATGGGTTTCGCGGGTGTCGAGAGCAGATTTGCGTCCGTCCCTTCCGCCAAGTGTTTAACGAAAGTGTTCCATTTCAGACAGCACTAATCAACGACGGAGTGCACTGAATATGTAAGTGCACTGTATTGCAGTGTCCTTCGTAAAGAGCGCGGTATTAGAAACAGCCATTCTCTGGACTAAAGTGCTTTGCGCGCAGGAATTTACTCGACGGAACTGTCTTTTGAGATTCTGTTTCCGCCTGTTTGAAAGTATTTGCGACACATTTTAGTTTAGTTTGACTTTTAGCCCGACACGTATCAGGCTAGTTCCGAACCTTGGTTACGTAGCTAGAACTAGAATAATCCACCTTAATGGAACGGAACTCTCGTTAAAGTAAGTGAGACTTGTCAAAGTCTCGCTTTCCCTTAATCGACGTTGATGGAACACCCCCCACAAAAAGCAGCTACCTTATTGGCGTAGAAAAATCACGTGTTGAACCGTGCCACCACTTGCGACCAAAAACCGATTAGGCTCTGAAGAAAATAGTTCTGCATAAAACATACCCGCATCACAATCGACTGGAATTTCAGCAACAAACTTTTTTAGGTAGTTTAGCAGGACTCTTTTTTATGAACTAAAGATTGTGTAGATGCCAGACCGTGGAGCGGGTTGAAACTATATGGGGTTCACCTTGTGGCCTGTTTCTCCACGCCGGTCAAAAAGGCTTTCACCTTCTATGAGCTTTCCTTTTATACATGTTAAGCTGACATGGTACATAAACATGGCATAGGCTACAGGCTATTTAGGCAACTTGTTGCTCCAACAACCGTCGCAACAGCATCCCATTCCCAACATAACGTGACAACGTTTGGCTTTTGTTGCCGTAGTCTTTGTAAAATACGTGCTGTGGGGCATAAAACTAGCCTGGTCCTAACCAGACCCTCGTACATTTCATTTGTACAGAGGGTCTTGGATCTCTCCATTGACAAACGTTAACTTCCTTGAAGGCGGGTCCTCTGTTGAAGTTTAAAACTATTGGATCTGCCCAGAGCCACTCTGATTTGCCATAACCAATCGCAAGCGTTCGCCTTAGCCAACTCCTTCACAACACTGTAACGGAGCTAGCTGCCGTAGCTGGAAAATCAAACTTTTCCCGAACCCCGTGGGGAGGAGGGCCACAACATCATGGCCACCAACAAAACTAAGCAAGGAATATTCTTGCTCTGGCTTTAACCTATGGATATTCGGCAGCGTTGCCACAACCGCAGAATAGCTTCGCTCGCATCTTTCTCCTCCGCCATTACTGAACTGCTCAAACTAGTGCACGACATTAACGTCATCGTTCTCAGCCACTCCCTCTGTTCGCTGATTGGACCTGCAAAAAATGTGTTTCTGGAAACCGACTTCAAAGTCAAGCTCCCAGACCTAGTACAGAAGCAAAATCCAAATTGAGCGGAAGTACGTAGGAGGGCAGAGCCAGGCTAGCATAAAACTCCATTTAGCTACATTTCATTTTCGATGATTAACTTTGTGTCGTCAATCTTCACAAATGTCTCTTCTGCTTGATTGGGGGCTATGACAGATCGTCTATCTCGCTCTTACACACAGGACAATTATGTTGGTTTGACAATCAACAAACAGGATTTTTTATTTTTGAATGATTACATTTTGAGAATTGATATGATATCGTTTTTATCGGGGTAAACACATGGTTGGCCGGTCAGCGTAGTGAAGTTGGGTGTTAAGTGATAGGCTAGCCCACAACTAATGTAGTCAAATATTTATAACATGTTTGTTTATCCAAATATCATATATGGTGAATTAAATCTTTGTTTTCAACGAGGTCGGCCAGCCTGGCCATGTTGTCCATGACAGCAAGGATGGATGTAAGGCTACATAATCGAATAAAAAGCGTTGAAAACGATTAGCCAATGGTGTGTCAAATACTGCCTACCTATTTTGATTTGACATGCATTAACTTATATTGAGATGAAGAAATACAGGAATGAATGAATAAATAAATGGATACACAAATGAATACATGTAAATTATAAGGTAATATTGATTGACAATTGTGTATGAATTTATACATGTTTTCATTTATTTTTGTCTAAATGCATGGATGTGGACATGTATATATTCATTCATTTGTAAATATGGCAGGGTTGGTCCTCCATACATATGAGAGATTTTGAAATGCGGAAGCTATTGAGGACATGGATAATGTAAATATTTTATTGAGTGCACAGTAATTGTCAGTGTCTTTTAGTTGGAAGATTTATATCCAATGAATACACTTGACTTTTTCCCCTCGCAAAGTTTTTTAATTCAGAATGTACAAAAACAGTAGGTAAGATTAGTTCATCACAAATGGTTAATTATTAGGTAAATTGAGGTTTAAATTGCTGATGTTCCTGAGTGAACATAAAGCTGCTGGTAAGCTTATGCAGTTCCTCAGTTACACCAACTGCATTGATAAGTCAGTCCAACCTACGTCGAAGAAGAATATAATTGCAACAAAATCCATTGAAGTATTAAGTCACATTCACATACTTGATTCCTGTAAAGATTAGAAGGTGTTCTGATGGGAACACCTAACAGATCAAAGATTGGTACTGTAATCAATAGCAGTGGACCAACACAAACTGTCTAAATGCTACATGATAAAAAGAATCAGCACCAACAACAGTATAAAGGCATCATTCTGAAATCAGAACAAACACAAATCTAAAAGGTTTATCCAATGTAACTAAATAAAACACTAATTTGTTTTAAATACTTAAAACATATGAATACACTTTAGTTACTTATATAAGACAATAAAGGCCTTTTCAAGGTAGAAGACACTTGATGTCTACTCATCACAGTTTCCAGATAACATACAGTATCTTGAGATACAAACTTTCCTATTCACATACAATAAACATATGGAAGATTACACAACACTCACTTGGTGTGCAAATAATGTAAAATACTTTACGTAAGTCTTACATTACAGATTATACAGACCACACAAACACTGCTACAGCTTCTACAGACCTAATGTACAACTCTCCTTTAGACATTTTGAAAGAAAAAGAACACTTTGGTCTTTGAATGATCAAGTTTTAATTGAATGGTGGATGTGAAATATTCCAGGCATGTCAAAATATGTTTTTAGCCCGCATTCTCTCAACCAGTGAACAATAAAGGAGCTAACAGCACAAAACAAGCAGCACAATTCAGTCAGGACAAAATGACTTTTTGGGAAGATGTGATTGGCAGCAGGGAATTTATGTGCAACAGAGTGTACATGAAATGTATTTAAAAGTGCCAAAGTAAAAGGAATAAAAGTTACGATTTTGAGTTGCAGAGTTAAACAATTTAACATAAAATGTTCTCCTTGTCCGTCTAGCTAATTTATTAGTTAAGGGCCTAGTACTGTTGTAATGGCAAAACATGTCTCTGACATGGTAAACTTCTCTATAAAAGGACTGTCTCGTCTGTCTGCTTGTACTTCTCGTTTAAAGTGAAATCTTTTAGCTCCAAGCCATGTATTACATCCACATCTTTAAACAGTCACTGAATCTGACAGTAAATATGTAATGTATTCTTATAAGTATCAAGTAATTGCGTACATATTCGGCCAAAATAATATGCTATATGTGGGCAAAACAAAGGAACTGTTATTTAGCTTGAACTTTTGAAGAGTTACTGCTTATGCTGTCCCTGAGCAAAATGGCAAGCAAAGTCATACTTATCACTGCACTTACTGCCACAGATGTTGCACTGGAACGGATTCTCATAGCTGTGGCAGCCCATGTGGATGGTGTAGAGGATGTTGTCTGCAAAGTAGGTCTGGCAGTACTGGCAGCTGTGAAGCAGCTGAGGGTCCTGTGGTGGCAGGCCAGGGACAGGTGTGCTAGGCATGCTGTTGCTAATGCTAGCTGAGCTGTGCTCACTGCTGGGGCCTGCTACTGGGCTGTAGGTCCTGCGTGCTGGGGGCTGCGGTTCTGTTGAGCCGGGGGGAGACGTGTGAGCTCCACCTGCAGACGCTTCAGCCGGTGTACAAGAGGCCTGCTGGATAAGAAATGGTTTCTCATCCCTGTCTGGAGACACAGTGGTCTGGCATTCAGGAGGTAGGCTGGCTAACTGGCCTGCCAATGTTGACAATTGGTTCAGTGGGTTGTCCGTCATCATATGCCGTGCACCCTTGCCGGCATGTGCTTCATAAGCATTAGAATGCAGGTGGGGTAGCTCATGTGAGAGGTCATTCGGATAATCCGGGTTCTGCACCACCATGGATGGAGGACTGAAGTTGATGAAGAGCCTCCTGCTGTAGGCCAAGGAGCTGGTCCTCTTCTGCAGGACACTGAGCATCTTCCGACTGGAAAGTGTGGAGCGCGGCCCCTTCATGGGCAGCAGCTTGTGGCGGCGGCGACGGTGGTGTGACAGGTTGCTGCGGTCACTGCAGCGGAAGGAGCAGAGCTCGCACTTGTAGGGCTTCTCCCCAGTGTGAGAGCGCATGTGGGCCTCTAAGTGCCGTTCATAAGCTGATGCAAATGGGCACAGGTGGCAGCGATGGGGCTTTTCTCCTTTTCCATACCACACAAGGGAGAAGACAATAACATAAATGGAAAGACATGCATGCAAAAGATGCAACATGACAAAAATAAAAAGGCATAAGACAGAAGTGTCATAAAATGAGGAAAAAAAATACTACCCCATGTTAAAAAAACGTTACCTGTATGGATGCGCATGTGCTCTATCAGCCGAGCTGTGCCTTTGCTGGCATAGTTGCAATAGCGGCACTTTAGCTTGCCATCGTAGGTCCTCTCAAAATCATCTGCAAGTAACCCTGAGCTGTCATCCAGTGACACCTCCACAGAAGGATGGTCCAGCCCATTATGCTCACTCTCTGTAGCAGCTGCAATAAGTACACATAGATAAAACAGAATGTCCAATTAGATGTTTCTTTTAGTGGTTTAGATTGTGGTATTATTTCGGTTTATAAAAACTTCTGTTTAAAGTTTGTTTGTCAAAGTTAGGGCTTAGTCATCCTCACCAGTTTGTGGTGGAGATTCTGTTTCTCTGTCAACACCCACGGAACCAGAGATCATGTTGACATGCTGGGTTTGCTGTGTCAGATACTCTTGGAAGTCTTTCACAAAATCAAGAGGCTCTGATTTGATTTCTTCCATGATTCTCTTGTGGGTGGTGGTTACTGATTACATAGGGAAAAATACAATATTAGACAATATGCATCGTTAAAAAGCATTGTTTCCATATCATGTAAAGAACTCGCTGTCAATCAACATTACAACATGCAAAACAGTTGGCTAGCTAGCTAGTCCAACTACTGAAGCTAAGCAGCCATATCCCCCTTGCTAGCTAACGCTAGTTACCTAGCAGAGCTAGCTTAACTGTTTAAGAGGCCAACACATCTCCTCTGTCAAGTTACTTACGTAGTAGCTAGTCACATCCGCGCTAATCAATGAAATGTCATATATATGCGTGATTAAACATTGATTTATAAGAGCAAACTGTCAAACCCCAGCTGGGTTGAATAAAGACACCCTGCCGATGTAGCACACAAAAAAGGACTCCGACTTTAAAAGAGCTATATTATCGAAAGTTCCTATCTGGCAAATTGCAGGTATGGCGGACTGATTATTAGAAGATCATGCACCATAAACAGATGATTATCTTAACGTTAATTCGTTATTATGAAAAGTCTAGATAGTGACCGCCCTGCACATGAACTAGAGGGGGACTAGTAATCAAGTCTGTATTCCACCCGGTCTACATACATTGAAACACGTAAATGTAAAGCCGATGCTCGTATAAACAACAAGAATCATGGCGGCCCCACTATTCAGGATCTCTACGAAGGTGAGGAGAAATTTAATGGAAACTAACAAGTCCATGAACATCATTGTCAAACATGTTTTTTGTATTTTCTTTCGTCTAGTTTGACACTATAGACACTTTTGCCGGTTTTGGACAAAAGTGGTTTTGTGTGCAAGACACGCTTAAATAACACCATTACGTAACGTTCCATCTCGCAATCATGAAACGGACCTGCTACTACTAGCTAGCTAGATAGCTAGCCTAGGAAATTAATATATAACTATAATTCCATGACTCTCTATATCTGTCTGTGGCTCGATTCTATCGAGAACAGGGTATTAGGGTTGCATGACGGCAGGTGTCTTGTTCGGACCCAAGGACGTGCAGTTTTTCAGGGATGCATACTCAGGGCTCTCAAGTTTAGAAGACAGGCAAGAGTTATATTCGCCCCCCCCCCCTCCCCCCCCCCCCCCCCCGTTAGGGGGTCAAAGTTAATTAAATAATAAATTGCTTTTTACCTGACATCTTTGAAAAGCAGCAAAGATTAATGCAAAACACTTAAATGTATTTAGTGCTAATAAAATTATTACGCCTATTTGGAAAGAGATGTTTATAATGGGACAATATGTCAGTCATCGTGTGATAACGAAAATATGACTAGGCCTATTACAGAGGCGTTGTTAGACATAAAACTCTACTGGGGCACAGGCCCCTAATTCATATCCCTTTTTTTATTTCAAGCTTGCTGCGCTCAATGCATTACTAGGCTATAGAACCTCCCCTTGCTTAACCCTCTATTCTTCAATTTTTTCTCCCATTGGGAGTTTTTCCTTGTCTTCCTTGAGGGTTTAGGTTGGTTGAGGGGCAGTTCTATGGGCGTATGTGAAGCCCTCTGTAACATGCTTGCGTGTAAAAAGGGCTATACAAATAAATTTGATTTGCCGGGCCTATGTTCGTTCCGCACTGGGGTTCGAACTTGCCACCACTGACATCCCAAGCGCCACCACTATCAACTACGCCAACAAAAAGCTAACAAACCATCGATGCGGGTGACCTGTTACCAAGGGGGGGGTCCAAATGAATACCCTTTCCCATCATTTTTTTTTTGTTCAGTGCATTGCCTACAATTCTATATTTATATATGAAAACTCGGCATTTAGAAAATAGTTTCAAGGAATACATTGACCATTTAAATTTGCATCTACAGGAATAGTGTAATTTCTCAGAGACAGTGACTGCCTGCATTGTGACCACGTCATTTTATCAGAAAAACAGTGACTCATGCATGCTTTTATGAGGCTAAGCTACTCGTTTTATTTGTTTACACATTTAGCTTGGTATCAAGTTACTTACTGTCGCGTTTGCGTATGCTTGGCTGCTGGTCCAGTTTTCTCCGCTTTTTAGGTAACCTCAAATCCTCCATTACTCTAACTCCTATCCAACAAGTTAACTAACGTTACTTTCTTTGCACTCAACTGACTGGCGAAAAAGGGTTAAGTAACCATGACAACGCAGAACGGCGCAAGGTGGATTCAAACTAAATCACACAAGTGTACAATTAGGAGGGGGGATTCACACACTTATGTTTTTCTTGACTAACGGAAATAAATTGAAAATAAATAAGACATAACAAGAGACCGATCCATTCACAGGGTTCATAAAAGGAGAACATATATTTTACATATTTTCTGCTGTATATTGGGGGGGACAGATTGGTATTTTCTCAATATTGGGGGGGGCACGACCCCCCAAAGAATGCGTGGTTACCCCCTTGCCTGTTACATACCTGAGGAGTGAGTTTCACCGATACACACCGGCTAGATGTCACAAGAAAGAAACCATCATGATACCTTTCAAGTGAGTGTTTATCCCCTCAGTTTAGGACTTTAGTAAGTAAGTAAGACTTTATTTATATAGCACATTTCATACAAGAGTTGTAGCTCAAGGTGCTTTACATAAAATCAATAAAAACAATAATACAAGTGAAAAAAGTAATAATTAAAATAGCAAATCTATAAGACCAATAATATAACTAATACAAGTAGTAAAGGTAACAGGGAGTCAGTGTAAAGTGGCTAGGACAGGACTTATGTCTTCTCTCCTTTAATTTTTTGTTAATAATCTATCTGCAGAATTTTTAATGAGCTTTAGTATTTCAGTGGTTTTCTTGGGAAGACCAGTGAAAAGTGCATTTACAGTAGTCCAGCCTGCTGGATATAAAAGCATGAATTAACTTCTCTGCATTATTTTGGTTTATGAATGGTTGTACCTTTGCTATATTCCTCAGGTAAAAGAAAGCTGTTTTGGTCACTTTATTAATGTGTGAGTTAAAATTCAAATCTGAGTCCAGGATTATACCGACTGAGATGTAACAGGATAAGGATAGAGACTTTATTTGGATCACAGTTCGCGGAGGTCGCTAATTATTTTGGTGAGAGCAGTTTCAGTACTGTGATATTTCCTGAAACCTGACTGCGAGACTTCCAGGATGTTATTTTCTTCAAGAAAATAATTTAATTGGACTAAAACTCTTTTCCAGTACTTTACTAATAAATGAAAGGTTTGATATTGGTCTGTAATTTGCAAGTAGACTGTTATCCAATTTGGGTTTTTTTAATAGGGGCTTTACAACAGCTGTTTTGAAGGCATCTGGGAAGACGCCAGTTCTAACGGTGCGTTCACACTGCAGCGGGGTGGGCAGAGCGGGGCGTCGGCTTCCAATTCATTTTCAATGTAACCAGGCGTTGACGCCCGCGTAGGGCATTGTGGGAAGGCGAGCGGGGCGTCGACGCTCGCGTAGGGTATTGTGGGAAGGCAAGCGGGGCGGCGAAAGTTGGATTTATCTCAACTTTATGTAAATGAGGAGCGTGAAAACGCCAGCGATGGCCAATCGGGTTGGTTTCTTGTAACGTAGCAACTGTTGGTCATGGTAAACATTTCTAGGTTTGACAATTTCAAGATGGAAGAGCAACTCATTGTATGTGTGTCTTCATACCCAGTATTGTATGATACATCTATGTTCGATTACAGAGACATAAACAAAAAAAATTATGCCTGGCGCAGGGTTGCTGAGGTTGTCTGTGTCCCTGGTGTGTTGTATTTTGTACTTTAATTCAGTTTCTTCACATTACGTAACTTTCTTCTGTGCTAGCTGCATTAGTCTAGCTAGCTCACCCGGCACAGGATTGACATTCAACGCTGAAATGCTGGCTGGCAGCCACTCGCTATCCATACAGTGATTGTGTAGTGGCAAGTCATAATCTAGCGATTGATTTGCAGAGATTTCGAGTAATATAATAAAAGGTTACACATGTCAACGTTTATGTCTGATGCATCTTTTTTTCCAGCCGGAACATCTTTCCATCTTTCACTCGCCTAAAAAAAGTGTGGAAAAAGATAACCTATTGTGTGCTGTAGATAAGATCATGTCAGATCTAGAATGCGTGTCGGATTTTTGCTTAATGTGTGTAAAAGTTGTATTTTGCCCGCACATTTGCCATGACATTATACAAACTACAACAGTGATTTAAGAGAACTACAGCTCTGAATGAATCTGTCTGACATGCCCCCGAGCGTGATGCACTGTGGGAAGGCCGGCGGTGCTGAGCGGTAAAAAAGTCTGCAGTGTGAACGCACCGTAAGGGATGTGTTTATAATCTCTAGCACCGGACCTGAGACACTATTAGGGCTGTCAACGAATATTCTAAATTCGAATGTATATTCGAAAAGTGGTTAAAAACGAATGTCTTACGGTTCAAAAGTTACGTGTGTAAACACATGTCTAACTTTGACCAGTTGGTGGTGCTCAAGTGCTCCAATGGGAGACATGAAACTTTGTGACTATAAAGAGGGGACTGTGCTTAATGAGTGTGCTAAATTTCACAACTTTTTACCATATGGTTCTAGGGCCTGCCATAGACTCCAATGGGAGAGGAAGATGATTTATAACAATAATAGAAAGAAAAGGTAGAAACAATTAAGTGGCTTCGCGGCTTGGCCACCAATAATATTTGTTTCAATCACTGAATTGAAGCCTGCCATATTTGGGACAAGAATCGCAACCTTAAGTTGCTTGCTCAGAACTCAGCATTTGTTTATTGTTGTTGTTCATTTCACACCGCTATGTGCAGAGAGCGCGACGGTGCGGGAGAGAGAGAAAGAAAGAGTGTGAGCGAGAGGCCAAGGTCTGCGGTCTTGGCCATTAGTTCATTTACTTATTTTTGTTGAGGTAATTTGTCAAATATGTTTAGACTTAAATAAATTAGGCCTACCTACCTACCTACAGTATACAAGTAGTTGTGTTTCGTTGTATTAATTTGTCCTGTTATTGACGTACCTAATGCACAACCAGAAATTTGAATATATTTGAATGTGTTTTTTTAAGGGAATATTCGACCGTCATTATTGAGCAATTTTGACAGCCCAAACACTTGCTTAAAGAATGTTGTGGGTATAGGATCAATATCTGAGGTTGTGGAGTTAGATTCGCTGACAATTTTGGAAAGTTCACTAAGTGTGATATAGGTGAAAGTGCTCATGGTTATGTTGCAGAATCTACTGATGTCAGTTTCGACCCCACTATTAATAATACTAGCTCTGATTAAAGTTATTTTGTTCTTGAAGAACAAAGCAAGCTCTTCACATTTAACTGCTGAGGATGGAGGGGGGGCAGGGACAGTGTTTAGCAGCTGGTCAATGGTGGAGAAAAGAACTCTGGAACTTCTGGCATTTTCTGTAATAATGTTGGAGAAATATTCTCTCCTTGCTAGACGGATGGTTTTGTTATAGGTGGTTAGTGTATCTTTGTAGATATTGTAGTGAATAGTGATCTTTGTTTTCCGCCATTTTCTCTCTGCTGCACTGCATTTTCTTTTCGGTTCACTAACATTTGTATTTCTCAGCCATGGGGAGGTTCTGATGTGCACTTGTTTTTGGTTTTCAGTGGTGCAACAGAGTCTAACACAGATAATAGTGCATCAATGAGGTTCTCTACCATTTAATTCAGAGAGCAATCATGATTAGTTGGCTCATATAGAGCAAATTGTTTAGAAAATGTCATCATAGCTGTATCGTCTAAATATCTTCTTTGGACTAAGAATTCTTTTGTGGTTTCTGTCAAATTTCCACATTAAAAAGTATACATTGATGTTCTGAGAGGGGTAGATCAGTTATTTAAATATGATTGATATTTAGTCCAGTTGTTATCACTAGATCTAGTGTGTTTCCGTGCCTGTGTGTTGGGTCTGTTATCTGTTGAGTTGGATTGAAACTGTCGAGGAGATTTAAGAGCTCAATAGTTCTTGGGTCTGCTTTTTTATTTACTTGGATATTTAAGTCTCCGTTTAAAACAACTTTGTCATATCTAGTGACACATAGTGATGATAGTTCAGAGAATTCTTGTATGAATATTGGCGAGTGCTTGGGTGGGCGATATATAATAACAAAAAGTATTGATTCGGTTTTGAGCTCTATAGCAAGATATTCATATGATGTGAATTCACCTAGCTTAGTGATTTTGAACAACAGTTCAGAGGAGAAAATAGCTGCAACTCCTCCACCTTTTTTTGATTTCCTAGAAACATGGTGAAAGCTGTAATCGGGCTGACACGCTTCTATCAAAGTTGCTGTTGCCGTGTCATTGTTTAGACAGGTTTCTGTTATACAGATGCAGTGTAAGTTGTTTTCTTTGACCAGATCATTAACTAGAAATGTTTTGTTATTTAGTGATCTAACATTTACAAGGGCCAGTTTCATCTGTGGGGTATTAACAGATAAAACAGTGGTTGATAAATCTGTTGGAAGAATATGGATAATTCTGTGACTTCTAACACTAGTTTCATGTTTGTAACCATGCATTTTACCATGCCATTTCTGTTTGTGATGATGACCGGTATGTCTAATGAAATGGCATGGTGGCTGTCCTAGCGTAGCTTTTCTTTGGGAAGGTCTATGTCACTGAGCTGTTCCATCACAAGGGAATTCATCCGGGGGGTGCAGATCTGTGCAGGGCCCATGTCCTTGCAGGAGGCTGTTTGAATGTTTTGTTCCATGGGAGGTTAGACACAACAGGGATAGGGAGAGAAACTTGATTTGTGGTCAGGAGCACGTGACTGATGTTTGCTGTTAGTAGTCGAGATACTCTACGGTTTGTCAGCTTGAAAATGGTCTGCACAGTTCCAGAACACATTGAAATTATCGATAAATCTCAGTTTGTGTGCCAGACAGACAGATCCCAACCATGTGTTGAAAGATAGTAGTCGACTGAAGGCTTCTTTTCCTCTGCGAAAGCATGCAATTGGTCCACTGATGAATACATCTTGATACCTGTTGAGTGCGTTCAGTAGCTGGGTGAAATGTTTTTTAAGTATCTCAGTGCCAGTTTTCTTGTGTAGGATATCAAACGAGCCAGTGTGGATGATAATCTTAGGGTTGTTTGGTTTATTGATAAGGATTATTTGTACCTCTGACGACAGTTCCTCGTTGCTAAGACAAATATTTTCTGTCTTTGCCAGTTTAACATGTACTGTCATGGCATCTCCAATCAAGATAGTGGCCATGTGTGGTGTTGTGTTTGCATTTCTAATGTTTGCCTTATCAGTAGCTGCAGAGCCTGTTCTTATTTTATTTGGGTTAGCAATGATAGGACCTTGTGCTAGACCAAGGTTAGCTACTGTGTCAGTGCTAGCAGTAGATAATATAGTGCTAGCAGCGTTAGCTCCTATAAGTGCTGAGGGTAGTCTTAGCATACCATAGATCTTGATAATACTGTGATATTGTTGTCTGATTAGGCTTGATAGGGGGTCGAACAGCACCCTGAGTATTCCGAGAGGGGCTTGGAGTGAAATGGGGGACTCCTGTTCGCACCAACGATGATGTGTTGGATTTGCATGTGCGTAGTAGCTACCATCATGGTGTGTCGGCGATCTGGGCCCTTCATGTTTGTTAGCTGCGTGGCTAGCACTCCTGTGCCTCTTTGCCTTGGATTCCACACACAAGGGAGAGAGAGTTCCCAGTGGTTCGAATCTGTTTCTGAGTGGGACAGGAGGAGAGGTTATGCGGGAAGAGTTTCTGCCTCGCTTATTTTGCTTTTTATCCCTGGTGCCAGTCCCATCTCCGATGAAGATAGAAGCGGTGCTAGGCCTCTTTGGCTTAGCGCCAAGAGCAGGCCATGACTCATCCGGTTCACCGGCCGGTGGAAAGAAAGCTGGTTCCAAGGGTGGCTCATTAGCCGGTAGCTTAGCCTCCGGGCTAGGTAGCATGGAATCTATTAAGTCTTCGGTTCTCTGATATCTAAGAGGGTTCTGACTCTTAGCTCCAGTTCGACTATCCTCTAAGTTGTTTGCAGTCGTTGCAAGCCATAGTTCTACAGGGAACAAGCTGTAGCTTGCTTGCCTGTGGTCAGTCTGGGAGAGCAGCCCAAAATACTTCTGTTCTCCTTGGGCTTCAGTCCCTCAGGTTGTTCCTTTTTGTGGTTGTAGTCGATCCACTTGATTTTGAGTAATATCATCAAAAACGATCCAAATGATTGAAACTTCAGAGCATTTCTCTATGAATGACTAGACAATGCAGCAGCAGGGAAGGTCAGGGGGGAGGAGAGGGAAAGAAAATGTGACTGCCTTCGTTGGGAGCCAGAGTTCAAGAGGGGCTGAGTACTCCATACAATATGGGCCCTTCAACTTTGTAGGGAGAAATCCAAAAAGCAAGTGCAAAACAATAGCATTAGAGCTGTGTCTAAGCACCCCCAACACACACTATTTATTGAAGATATAATTTTGTTAAGCTTATGATGGTCATTTTTCAAGAAAGAGAGAGGGTTGTGTGGGCTACAAATGTACACTCTAGTCTATGGTTACAACTATCAAATATTTGTGGAATATAAACGTTGTTTATTTTGTGATTACTCAAGTACTTTTGCGTTTTAAACAACAATATCAATATTAGTAGTTATTATAATTTTTTGGGGCGGTGAGGGGGTGTTGGAGAAATTGAAGATGTAACACATTTATCCTGAATAAGAATGATTCTGTGTTCAGCATTCCTTGTGTGTAGAGAGAAGCCTACCCCCAAATCTGAGGCCTGTTCCATAAAGCGAGTTTACCGAATAAGCCAGACTTATGTCAGTTAGTCGGACTCATTTCTTGTTCATTCGATTCCTTAAAGCTAGCTCAACGTAGTTCGAACTCGGTTACTATGACAACTTAGGCTACGAAAGTAGTCTGGTCAGGGTCAGACTAACCGTCAGGCTTAGCGTGACTTGCTTAACCAGACGTCCCTGTAACACTGAACGGGAAGACGATGATTTACCACGTATATTCTCATTTTCTTATTCTCATCAGTTAAACATTGATAGAAAATCAACGTAAATAGCCTACATAGGCTACAACATTTAGCCTAATGCATTAAACAATGATGAACAATGCTTTGATAGGCTACACCGTAGCCGTTAACGCTAAATGTATGGATGTTAGTTTGTGATTACAAATGTTTAGGCTTCAGGCATAGGCCTACATCTCAATCTAAAATATCGAGTATATTTATCATAGCAATATAATTGTTAACAGTAGCCTACAATTGCAAAACAAACCTAAATCCGCCCTCCATTTCCCCGACACAAAACCCATGTTAAAAAGTTAGCACTAGGCTACTGGATAATATGTTAATTAATAGTAGGTTATTTATTTCAAACGATGTCAAAAAAGTCAATTTAGATGAGTTTAGAGGGTATTTTTTAATCAACGAAGGTCTTATCGTTCATGACGTCAATCATGGCGTGTCATTTTACTTTGATTGAAGCGGTGGATGAGGGAGCTGTCATTGTACACGATTTAAAGGGGACGTTCTTTCTGGAAGAAGTTATGTGGCCGTGTGCATTGCTTTTGCCGTGGTGGATTGTGTGATCCATGTTTGACCTCTTGGGCTGTTAAAAAATAGGGTGCACGCGCAATTAGCTTGACTACGTAAATCTGACTTGAATTAGTAGGACTGCGTGAGCTGAAATTGGCCTTTATGGAACCGCTTAAGCCCCACTTGACTAATTAAACTTATTCAAGTCTGGTTTAGGACTTTAAGTCTAGCTTTTTTGAGCGGCCTTTATGGAATAGGCCCCTGGACTTTGGGTAACATGAGGTATATGTAAACAAGGTGACCTGGGCTGACCACTCTCTCTTACTGGAGAGGCCATAAAAGATGTCTGGCCTTATCTGTGTTGGGTGAATCATGTGGTCAAGCTTTCAGGGGTCAAAAGGCACACACACACGCACACACTCAAACATGCACGCACACACGCGCACCAGGTCTACGCAAGGAGCCAATGAAGAAGAGCAATGGAACATTTGCATTCCTTTGTCTTAACCAATGACTGTAAAGAGCGGTTCTGCTTAAATAGGTAGCTAGCGCAACATGCTAGCGAACAAACTTGTAGCACAATGGGGTGTAATGTTTTGTCTCCTTGTGGGCCGGCCGCAAGCAATAAAGCTTTTTTAAACTTGTTCACCGACTGACTGTGCAATGCTTGATAGATTAATATTTCTGACAGGGGGGCGGGGGGGCCTTGACACATCCAGGTCCAGGGGCCCGTGGTTTCTTAATCCGTCCATGGCTATAACCCAGGGTTGATTGTAACTGGTGTTGGAAAACACATGTAGTATGGCAAAATGGAGGAATTGGGCACTGTTTTTGCACTTCAGGGGTGTAATTTGTTGGATATAAAAGGTGTAACATAGACAAAGAAAATTAGATTATCCTGGGAACCCTGTTGTCGCTGCTCCGGGTTGTTTTTGGACTTTGAAGAAGTTGAATTTGGACTTAGAATATTATCAGAAAAAAGTATCCACAACAGTGCTGTCAGTTTAGTTGTGTGTATGTAAACTGCAAAGGTAGCCCACACAACCTCAACTTTCTCAGTATGAGTGCTTCAATGCACTTTATTAAAACATACAACAGAGTTGAAAGCGGTAATTTAGGTAGGGGGGAGAGGGGGTGGTTGTCTTTTTCAACTGATACCGTATTAGCCTGGGTGCCAGCCGAATTTAGCCCCGCCCACAACATTTTTGGGTCAGGAAGTTCGGTCGGCATTGCTCCGTTGTGGAAAAACGATGCCCGAACCAAGTCCGGATTAACCATTAGGGCAACCGGGCACTTGCCCAGCAGTGCGTAGGGCACCAACTCCTGAGGGCACACCAAAAATTAGCCAACTGAAAAATCATCATAGTTATAATACTTATAATGCCGATATTATTTTAGTATAGAAATATTAGGCACGTATATTACAAAACAGGCAGAACAAGAGATATAGCCTCTATTTAAATGCTCAAAAAAAGGTACGATGGTGCCCCCCCCAAAAAACACTACTTTCTACTATACTACTACTACATTTCGGCAGAAGATTGAGCGACACGGTTGGCCAGTAACACGGTTAGCCGGCCCCCCTTTCCCCCGGGACAGTTGGTCTATTCCAAATGAACGTCTATGAGCGGCAGCCATTAGTTCCGCTTATGCACAACTGTGACACTGACAGACCGAAAGCTAGCTAGTAGAGACAATATAAAGATCGAAAACCAGGCTAAGAAACGTAAATGTAATTACCTTCACTAGACAATGTTTTATCAATTGAATATTTTTTTTTGTTTTACATAAAGCTCCAAAAACAAGTTTTCGCTCAAATCAGCCAAAAAAAGATCGCTCTCGCGCTATGCGCGCTATGCGCGCTATGCGCGCTATGCGCGCTCGCATTAAAAGTGGAAGTCCCTAACTAGTATCACATCAGGCACAGAATTTGCATGCATTAGCAGTGTGCTCGCTGTGGTTGTGTATACGGGACCAGCTTTGGTGGGCTGGTCTGGATCAAAGTCCAGGGCCTATTTTCACTCCCAGTCCGTCCCTGGTTCCCTATCTCAGTGGCCTGACGAACTTCGACAGTAGGCTAGGTCAACTTTTCTAAAATGGGCTTAAAAAAATTAAATTATAAGTCGGGGGAAGAAAACAAGAAAGAAAGAGACTAAGAGATGGTGCCCGTGCATCACTTTCAGGTAGTCCATGTTTAATCATTGTTAAATACGGGAAATGTGCTGCTAATTTAATGGTTAGCCTGCATACACCTCAAACTAGCTGACGTTATTGCTAATGTTAGCACCATGGCTCAACATATTTTTTTTTTTGACAAATCCTGAGCGCCAAAGGCAAAAAAACCTGTGTTCATCACGCGTGCAATGCATGTCAGCGAATATGTTCTCAATAGTATGTTTCAAGTAGGCTACAGCCGAACCCTCGTTCTGTTTTGATCAATAATAATCAAGTTGATGAGCGTGTGTTCTTGTCTGATCAATACGCAACTGTGAGGTGCGCGAATGGACAGAGCGGCCACTAAACTGTTGTTCCGCTCAGAGCCATAGAAAAAGAGAGTTGCGACACTTCCATAGACTCCCATTGTTATCGAGGAATGCGGAAGTTAAGCGTGTCTCATGCAACCTATAGTTCCAAACATTGTATTTTCCACCGTTGAACCCCAGTCATTTTCAGTGTCTACGAAGTAAGTTAGCTGGTAAATTTATGAAAATCATGCATTTTTTCATATTTCAACCACCACATATCAATTGTTATGAGTAGTATTTCATATGGCCAACTTAAGATAAACATTTTCGTAAGATTATAGCTTGTTAGATTCTAAATGCAGTTAGAGCTGTTAGAGCCATATGGCTTACGGGGTCCGAAGCAAGTGAGCTGGTAAATTGATGAAAATCCTGCATTTTTTCATATTTCAACCACCACATATCAATTGTTATTAGTAGTATTTCATATAGCCAGCTGTAGAGAAAATGTATTGTAAGATTATGGCTTGTTAGATTATAGCTTGTTAGATTCTAAATGCAGTTTGCGCTAGACTATAGTAGAGCTATGCAACACTTTTACTGTAGCTAGCTAAAGAGCATGTGTATCAACCAGAAGTTCGTTGGTTTATAGTATGTCAAATTAGTTCTAGTTATTGGTGTTCTTTGGCATACACAGTTTACAGAATCTGCTCTTATTAGCCTATAGTACATCTGATTATAGCTAGCAACAATGAATTGCAGATTAAAGCCTTGGGTCCCCTATCGTCCAGCAACGCTCGGCAGGAATTTCAGGTCCACTCAATAGCTAGCTAGTTAGTTAGCTCAACTAGATGCATCTACTACTGCGGTCTAAGTTTTGTGAAAAGCAGACATTAAGATCACCTGCTCACTACAAACAAAAGGAGTGGAAGAACACTGGACATATTGTACAATAAAATGTTTTATTGAATTGCAATTGGTTGCCTTGTATATTCTGTTCAATTTTTTTCTATTGAACAGTTGCCGGTGATCATGGTTAGATTCAACTTGCATCAAGTACAAACGTGTTGTTAATGTGGTAAATTGTAAGTGGGCTGATGAAGAAAAAAAAAGTTGAACAAATCCCATTTACTTCAACAATCGAAGGTTAAACGTTAAGTGGAACAATATAGGCTAGCATAGCCATTTCCAGCTCTGCTTCACAATATTGCGTTATGCATTATAAGTTAATGTTATACATACATGTTAATAAAGTAGCATACATACATGATACAACACACCAGTAACCAATTGATATTGTGTTAATATACCGAAAATATTCGTGAATTGAGATGGTGCTGCTGTCGGTCCCGCCGAAAACCATTCAAACACGTTGACAGCAGTGGGTTTTCATTTAACTACAGCGAGCTACCGGAACCACGTGACAAAAAAGCTCTAGCTTTTTTCCTGCGTTTCACTGGCAGTGAGTGTTCACAATGTTGTAGTTCACTCCATTGTTCACCAAAAACGTCAGCGAGGACTGCCTAATGTAGATAAGAGTCAGCTGAAGATAGCCAGAATATCGGATTTCTTCAACTGAGCCTGTTTCATTCGTAATTTGCCTGAGAAAGCGACTTCCGTTGGCCAGCTCCATTGAAAACCATTCAAAAAAGTTGACAGCAGTGGGGCTTTTTGGAACTACAGCGAGCTACATGAACCACGTGATCACGTGTCGGCGAGATCAAAGCGTGTCGCAACTCTCTTTTTCTATGGCTCTGGTTCCGCTGCGAGGGCCAGACCGACGTGCACAAATAGTACACCTGTAGCCTACAAATGCTAATTACATTTCCACTCAAAATGCTGACAAAAGTTTGATTTACGATTTCAAACGCAGCCTCCATGGTATTCTTAACCTGGAATGATAACATATAGTGCAGTGTTTCCTCTATGGCTACATTTCTGCCGTCACGGTATTAGAAATCAGGCTGTACAAAAGTTTAGTCCATGTATCAGCAGTGAGTGCATGTCAGAGAATAGCACGGACACGCGCTTCACACCGCAGTTGAGATTGCGCGTGTGCGTCCTTGAGAACGTATAACTTATGTTGTCAGTTCTTAAGATTGTTATTGTATAAGTCTATAGTTCTTGCAAATTTAAATCAAGTTAACTGGTGATTTTTGTTGTTTGTATTCTTCCCCTGCTAGCTAAATTGCACATGTCTGTTGATTTGATAGCGATTGCTGCCCTTTCTCAGGTTTGTATTTTAGGTGCATTATTATGCTGAAGTAGTTTAAATTAATAAAAAGTGGGTATATTGTTAATATTTGCTACAGAATGCTTAACCTATCAAGATCAAATGAAGCAGGCAGTGTACTTGCTTCAGAGTGGCCTACCTTAATCGATAGGCTAGGCTACTGACCATTTACAATAAGTTGTTACGTCAATTATTAATTGCAGCATTTATGCCATTTAAAACATACTTTATAACTTTATTGCCTTAGGGGAAATAGGACGAAAATATGTGTGTGTGTGTGGAGGGGGGGGGGGGGTGCAAAACACTTGGGAATAAATACATTGATTAGAAATATATATATATACATATATATATACATATATATATATATTTTTTTTTTGGAGCACCGAAGACCCATTTTGACCCAGGAAAAAGCCCGCTTACTGGCAATTTTTACTAGCCCCCTCCAAAAGTTGTAATTTATCATTGTTATAACAAAACCAAAGACTTATACGTTGTGTTATTCTGTTAACATGTTTAACCATTTATTAAACACATCCTGAATATAAAAATATCAACAACGAAATCACATTTCTAATGATAAAAAATAAAAAGGTAATAGTCAGCAAAACAATTGACTTTTAACCTCAAACATGATGTGCTCTCTTCCCTGCTGACAGCCATCTCTGCACAACTCTAACAGAAACTGAAACCTCTGGTCCGTCAATGCTAATATATGAAAGCTTCCATAGCATTTCATCAATACGATACTAAGTACCCAAGTCGACACCATTCTTCTGCTGCAGTTCAATAGCCTGAGGGAATGAGGCGAATGGCTGGTCCGTCTTGATTACGTGATATGCCGTTGTTATAAGTCGTGCAATAACACGATGGGCATCTACATTTAAATTCCTGACCAGCATGGTCAACGGCCTGGAAGATGGATTGTCAACCATCCGTTTAGCTGTCACGCAAACCAGGTGCTGTCTGCTACCATGGCTGGTCAGGGATTGTTTTTGAAAAATTGTCGGTGCCTGTGTAAAAAGATCCACTTTTGTCTGCTTTAGACGGGAACATACGACAGACAACACAATGCATCTCGTTCCATAAAAAAAGTTGCTTCCGTTTGAGCTTGTAGCTCTACTTTGCTGCCATCTTTACTTTATTGTCTCG
The DNA here is from genome assembly GCF_021917145.1 of Hypomesus transpacificus. Taxonomy (NCBI): domain Eukaryota; kingdom Metazoa; phylum Chordata; class Actinopteri; order Osmeriformes; family Osmeridae; genus Hypomesus; species Hypomesus transpacificus. The sequence continues at coordinate 2,434,963 of NC_061072.1, forward strand.
CGCCAGTTGTTAAAATGTTTTTGAGATTAGAGAATTACAATATTACGTCTCGTCACTCACTTCTCAACTCTTAATTTGCCAACTGTGTGCCCCACGAGCTGCAAAGTTATTTACATTTACATTTATGCATTTAGCAGACGCTTTTATCCAAAGCGACTTCCAAGAGAGAGCTTTACAAAAGAGCATAGGTCACTGATCATAACAACGAGGTAGTCCCAAACATTGCAAGCAGCCAAAACATGAAGCATACATTGTGGAAAACTAAACAAGTGCCAAAAGGGAAGACCCATAAGAGCATGCAGTTATACACGTTTACAAATTAAAACAACATGAACCACAAAAAGTGCAAATTAAAACAACATGAACCACAAAAAGTGCAGGACTGTACCTGTGGAAGAACAATCAATAGTAAAATATTTCACAGCGAGTACAAGACTTAACTTCGTTATAACTAACCTACAAGAGCAACAAGTCACTCAATAAGAGTCATTGTGATCCTGGAGGAAACTAGCAACAGGTCTAGCCAAGCATTCCTAAGTGCCGTTGTACTCCCGGAACAAGTGTGTCTTGAGCCTTTTCTTGAAGGTGGGGAGACAGTCGGTGTCCCTGATGGAGGTGGGGAGCTGGTTCCACCATTGGAGGGCCAGGCAGGAGAAGAGCTTGTGTTGGGACCGGGGTCTTGAGCGGTGGGACCACCAGGCGGTTGTCTGAGGAAGACCGTAGGTGACGGGTGGGGGTGTAAGGTTGCAGGAGAGACTTGATGTAGTCGGGTGGAGTCCCGTTCACTGCTCGGAAGGTCAGTACCAGGGTCTTGAATCTGATACGGGCGTTGATGGGTAGCCAGTGGAGAGAGATGAGAAGCGGGGTAACATGGGAGCGTCTGGGTAGATTGTAGACCAGGCGGGCCTCTGAGTTCTGAATCCTCTGAAGAGGGCGGGTTGCACATGCTGGGAGACCAGCGAGCAGCGAGTTGCAGTAGTCCAACTTGGAGAGGACCATTGCTTGGACTAGCAGCTGGGTGGAGTATTTATGCATCTAGCATCTAGCTGGGTGGAGTATTTATGCATCTAGCAATAGCAAAACATATGAAGGATGTTAACTTTTTCAATCAATAATTTGCAGTTGCCCGATCGGGCCAGTGAGTTGCTAGTTTAACTGTCCCGACGTTACTTTTTACTGGCTATGCATTTTACAAGAAACTGACGCCGGCTAGCTGTTACTTTACATTCTATGATGCTTTTATATTCCATTTATCAAATAGTTTAAATGAGTAATAAAGGTGGAGAGCTCCTTGGCTAAACCAGGCTAAGAAACGCATGGTACGTGGGGTTGAAAAATTGAGACAAAAATACATTACCTTCTCTAGACAAGATTTGGCCTTGAGCCTTGTTGCCCAGGGCACAGAAAATTGTTAATCCGGCCCTGGCCCGAACAAGAGCTGTTCGTACCAATCAAATTGTCAGTACATTTATTTACATTTATTCATTTAGCAGACGCTTTTATCCAAAGCGACTTCCAAGAGAGAGCTTTACAAAGTGCATAGGTCACTGATGATTAGGGATGGGCGTGGTTAATCGAATATCCGGATATCCTAAAGTAAGTTAGTATTCGAATACTTTTTTCGAATACTTATGAGCGTAGTTTAATAAAATATTTTTTTTTAATGAAAAACCGTTGTGTTGTGAATTCTTATAGTTGTGACGTTAGAAATGATGAAAACCATCAAAAAAGGTAGGCTACGCCTGCGTTCTGCTGCGAGTCTCCTTTCATTTCATTTGACGCGGGGCAATTCCATGCAAAGGTCACCCTTACCATAGAAAAAAAAAAGTTGTGCCCACACAAATGTAACTGTTGTTAAAATGTTCACTTAGGTCTATATTTTGTTGCATGTAACCACTCTGATCTAAATGTATAGACAATTGCACTCTTTTACATAATATACAAGTTGTGCACTCATGCTAAAAAAACATTTGTCAAATGGCCGTTTTATACCATTTCAAGAACGGGATAAATGGACTCCAGTTTTCAATAAAATGTTACCATTTAGCATTTTCCTGATTGACAAGGGAATGATAGAGCATTGTGTATGCTCAGCTTGAGTTAAAAGCACAACTCCTTAAATGCATTAAGCCTCTTGTTTATGAGTCAGTGAGTTCCATGGCCAAGTCACGTCCGTAACGTTTTGTAGAATTAGTTTATGCCTATCAAACAGTGCCGATGCTACAACATCTAAAGTTTCTGTGCAAAGCTTATTTATACCAATGGTTAGTTTAATAAAAAAATCTTGCCCCTTTGTTACTTTTAAAAACTTTAATGATGTGTTATGGACGTGACGTTACGGACGCTACACAATGTAAATCTTCACAATACACTGTTCACAACACAATGCAAATGTTCTCAAATGAAACGGCAAAGCTAACAGTAGTTTTTTCGGCTGTTATAACCCCTTTCACCGACGTGTTTCAAAACAGACATTCCAGTCATGATTATAGTCGGAATCATGGGTAACATGATATAGCCTTAACATCTTCAACGATCGACATCTTCTCCAGTGATACTGAAATTTCGAGTAGCCTAATTGTTTTGCCGTAACTGTCTTTGCCATAACCTCGATCCCCGCTCCATGTTTGTCATATTTACTTCCTACTAGAGAGGCAACTCGAAAGTGCTCGAGGAACTCGATTCGTTAGGCATTTAAGGCGGTGCTCTGTAATTTGCTCGCGCTACCTGTCGGATCAAGCTGAGGTAGAGTTGACAGCTTCGATCAAAGATGTCTTAAAGGGGTCATTGACATTTAATTTCAGTGCTTAATCAATAGTTTAATGTTGAAAATCACTATTCATGTAGGCGTTTTATGTAATTTGCAGAAGACTGGTCAAGACGCGTCACATCCATGACGTTCAAACGTCATATCCGAAATGCTGGTTTCCCAAAAAAGACAAATATTTAAAAAAATACTTTTTTTGTGTTCATTACTCAAAATCATTTGTAATACTGTGTGAGAGTATTCACAGCTAAAGATGATTGTGACCATTCTGAACTTTTATAATAGTAATTTGACAACAACTCAAAAAAAAGATAAGGGGTCCTTTTCTTGTACCCAGCGCAATTGACTTTGTACACTGAAACAAGTATCATTCCTATTTTGCACTCAACGGAAAGCAGACTTTTCCCTTCACAGACGCACGTCGGTAAATTAGGGAAGGAACTTGCGCTCCCAGGGTAGTTCAGTGAAAAGAGGGGCGTGTCCCGGCACAAACGTTCCTTGGTGTCATTTTGCAGTTTGCAAAAAACTATTCCGCCACAGACCAGAAAAAAGTCTAAAGTCAATGGCGCGTTATTCAGATGCTATTTTAAGGGTGCATGCTTGGCCCGTGCGCACTACTGGCGAGGCCAGGCTCCTTTTCCTGCAAGCTACGTTACATTTCTTCCATGTCAACGATTGAAAAGAGTTTCATGAGTCTCTGTATGTGAACTTGATTTTTAACAATTGTGGCAAATTCTGTTATAATAACAATCCGCAAGATAACAAGCGCGCCTGCTCTGAAAGGAAATGTGAGATGATGCTCTGATTGGTTTATTTCACGTTATGCCCATGCCCAAACCACGCCTATGAGTAATGTAGCTACTTCAGACCAACCCATTTTAGATTTACGCCAGGCGCAGAGTCATTTATTCCGCCGGTATAATAGCAACAGCGCCGGAGTCCCGCCCACAAAGTCACTTGCGTTTCACTTTTTGATACTTACGTTCAGATTGTTAAAATAGGGCCCAAAATGTCATTATCAATGCTATTTTGGTGGCCATCTTGAAAATCTCCAGTGACATTTCAGATGTTTTTCTTAATTTTAAAACTATTTCACAAGTTATTTTAGATGTTGAGAAAAGCGCTGTGAAAGTTAGATTCTTGATTTCCCAACAGATTCTGTGTGTATTTCAGACACGTCACATCCATAACAGAATAATATCACATCCATAACGCAGGTTTTTCCTCATAAAATTCAGCATAAAAGACTAAATGTTTTAAAAATGGCTATTTTTATGTTCACCTAAAACTCCATGATCATGTCAATATCAAACTTTCTACATTATACTTACAGGTTCACAGAGTTACAGAAAAAAGTACAGTCTCCAGAAAATGACTGTCATCTCTCGTCACATCCATAACGCAGGTGTTTTTGTAATAATTTTGTGTCTGAAAAATATTTGTTGCAAAAAATTGTTTTCCTCCTCTATTCTACCCAATGAGTACTTTCAGAATATGCATTACTAATTTAAATATTGTAAGAAGCTTTGTTTTACTGATACATTTTTCTTGTCATTTTGAGTACAAAAAACATAGTGTCCTGGCTAAGCAGTACCTCACAGCAACCTCAGTTCCTGCAGTCTTTTCTACGCCGGCCTGCTCGTAAATCGACTCCGTACTCGCCTCTCCCCTGAGCATGTTTACATGCTAATTTCCCTGAATAAAAATGTGTATGCCTAATGCAGTTGTGGCTTATTTATTTTCTTACCAGTAGCCATGTAGAGCTAGCCTGACGTTGTTATACTCATAATTCTAGTCAGAATATGAGTCTGAAAACTCTCCGTTGGGCTGTGACTACGGGGCGTGTTTCAACCGAACCCGTAAAACAAATGCCTCTTCGCTCAATTGGATAGACCTACAACCAATCAGAGCAACGTAATATGTTGTTTGTTGAAAGCTAATTCAACCCAAGCGCTCTTTCGTGACGTTGTTGATTACTTTACTGTTGATCATTTGTCCATCATCGTATAAAGCCCGCCCTGGCAATTTCATTGGTCCGTCCCGATTCTGGTTTTCTGTAGTTGTCCTCAATACGAGACCCTCCAGACCCAACTTCCCGAACAAATTTTTTTGTGGGCGGGGAGAAGTTGGGCTGGCAGCCAGGCTAATGTAGAGCTAGCATAATCGGTTGTTTATGTTTGCTGTTTGTATCCTATAGGATTCCGGTTCCAAGTTAATATCCAAGTTAATATGCAATATTTCTCCATGTGTGTCTTTCATTTTATCGAGGATAGCCTACCCAATGTGTTTAATTTAGTCCAATGTAGCCTACTTTTTATTTCACATAATAATAGGCTAATCGATTTTCCGCCAAATTAAGAGCCTATGTCTGAAGACAAAGCGTTTTTTCAAGTTCACTGTCTTTTCGTCATGTTAATAAATTGATCTTTCATTTGTTTTCTTTATTCAACCCTTGTTTAATCTAATAGCTTAACAGTCCCAATTATTGCCAGAATGTGTGGTGGTTCATGTGTTTGCTGTATACTTTGCGTCACGTCATTCTAATTACATAATGGAACCACATTAACAAAAATAGATTGTAGAAAATAGATCGAAAATCATTTCGGATACTATTCGAATAGTGAAATCAGTTCAAATCTCCATCCCTAGTGTAGACACAATAGATTTATTTGTACGTTTTTATTTCAAGTGTCCACCTTTGTTGTTTCAGTGTGCTGTTGGCCATGTTGCGTCTTTGCTCCGCAGCTTCACTCGTTGTAAACCAACCAATCAGCGCGCAGCTCTGATCTATTATTCATGAGCATACCATAAAAGGACAAAACCTAGTGTTTTTTTCGTAGGAAAATATTAGAAGATTTTTCAGGGGGCATTAAACAGCACCCGGGCCTTTTTCAGCCAAACCAATGTTACATCTCCTATTTGGAGACCTTAAGGAACAGTGTGAAATACCCAAAAATGTACCCAATCGCCCCCTTAAGAGAACACGTGAAAGGCCTTCATATCTCTACTGCTGACATCTGGGCCATCTATTAATTCTGCAGTAAACTGCGTCCGGAAAGTATCCACATCGCTTCACTTTTTCCTAATTTATTATGGTACAGCCTTATTCCAAAATGGACTTCCAGGTTGGCCTACAAAAAGATGTCCTCCGTGCCATACACTCTTGGTCTTTGTAAGCAAAAAATTGGTGCAAGTTTACCCATTTTGGATTTGTTGAAACAAAGGAGCCGGATGCCAAAACGGAAATGCATTACCACCAAGATCCATCCGGGCCTTTGCTTCAAGTTGAGGTGCTGGGGGTGGGGCTGGTGGGGGTGGGGCTTGTGAGCTGCACAAACCATGGAACCATGGATCTTACAGGCTGCAAACTATGGGATGAATATCATTCCAGGATTCAAAACCGTAAAAAAAAGTTTTGAAAGGTTGTAAAAAAATTAAAATCCGAAATAAAGTTTGGAAAGGTCATGAAAAGTTTTGAAACCAATTTCTTTTTTTCCAAAGCAAAAATAATAATAATCCAATCAGAAAACAAAGGTTTAAAAAGTCTGAATATTGTTTTCCCCACTTTTTTACGATATTCAAAGATATGCCCAGATATTTATGAACTTGCGAATTATGTGATTCCTGCCAGCAATGTCCCCTCTAATCTTTTCCCGCACTGAGCAAATAGAAATCTGTCTGAGCGCAAACCTCAGTACTCTGAGCAAAGTTTGCCGAGAACTCCGCTAGCTTCTTCTTAGCTAAATATATCAGAAAGCTTCACCAGCCTACCTGGACCATCGCTTGTCAGGGATGCAAACACATGTATGGTAAAAAAAGAGAGAGGTAATTGAAACCCTCGCCCATGGCAAATATCCATATACTTACATTGCCACCAACCCCCTGACATCCCTGGCCCACCCCTATATGCACATAGAGTAAAATGACATTCTGAAGATCAAAATACACCAACACTAAGTTGTAATATTCAATTTAATTTTTTATTCAGAGACATAAACTCTTATTAAATTATCTAGCACTTCTTCTGGTTTTATTCCTTCTTCTTCTTCCTGGCCACCTTTTAAGGGCACTAAATGTTGATGATCCTAGCCAACTCCTTCAGCTGAGTAACAGCCTGGGAATGGCCCCTCACCACAAGATCAATGGAGGACAAGGCCTGTAGGTTCTTATTTTTGAGAGTTAGTTTTTTCTACTTGCCATAAGCTGTGTATGCCTTGGTCACCTTCCAAATAAAATCCATAACAGTTGGAGATGTCTTTAAGACTGCAAGGGAAGCTCAGCTTCACCTAAAACAGGGGTACTCAATTAGAAACTCAAAAGGTCCATTCACCAAATTTTCATTCAGTCCAGGGTCCGAAAGGGACCATGGTTTATTAGGTGCACGTGTCCCTGGGCATCTTTCTCCCATAGACCAGAGTTCTGGGGGTAATTTTGTTCAAAGTGTCTATGCTTTGTGTCGTAGTGACATTTCACGTTAACTCTACCAATTTTGACAAGGGCAACCGTCTCATTGCAGATTAAACACATCGGTTTTGTGCTCCCCACCGGCAACACAAATGCGAACTTGTCAGCCCATTCTGTCTGAAATTTGCGATTTTCTGAATCAACTTTTTGCTGGGTTTTGTCATGCCATGATTTTAGCTAAGGAAGAAACAGGTAGGCTAGCTACCGTTAGCAAATCGATTAGCCTGCGATGTTGCGAATGACACACACAACCTGCGTTACACACAGAGGTTGCGGCCCACGTTGAGTGAGTGAGTTGTCATGGTGATTACAGTTATTACAGCTCCTGATTGGAGCTTTAGATTGGACACAGAAGATATGAAGAACATCTAGTAAGAAAAAAATATAGGCTATAGTACACAATCACGCACCAATGAATTGCGGCTAGGTATTGCGGTCCGGATCCGGACCGGAGTCCGTTTATTGAGTACCCACCGCAGACAGTAAAAGATACGCAGCAAGAAGAAACACTAGTGGTTCACACTTGCACGCATAGGCTACTGCTGATTTGCTTATTTCCTATTTACTTTTTTGGTGGAGGCAATCCAGAATTACTGTTGGTGCAATTATAATCAGTTTTTCCTGCACAGTATTTGATAAATTGTATACAGACGCTAACCATGCTTAGTTGACTGACATTGGTCGAGATTACAAGGATAGGCATATTACTGTCCAAGGGATCATATAGGCCTACTTATTACCAGTTAATATCACTTTTGAGTTGCTAGCCTGCTGGTACTAGGCTAAACTAGCACGGTCCCATTATGTTGGTAGGTTACCTTTATCCTTCTGGCTTCAACAAGACAAGCTGCTGCTAACACACTGGTCGAAAGATTGCAGGCGCTAGGGATAGATTTAATACAAGCAAAAGTTACATGCTCTACTACTGAAGGACTGAAAATCTTTGTGTCTAATCCAATATGTAATGATGGTAATCAATAACACAAATATGTGTTCTAGAAAGAGTGATCTGGAGTCGCACAGGTCCGATAATATCAGCTTTAATGCAGCAGTTGGAAATCAACAAGTACAGAGCTCTGGGGCTGTCTACGTTTCCCTACCCGCAACAGAGTTTTGGGCTGGTTCACAAAGTCCAACTGACTATCTGTCCCTGCCCCAGCATATATAATACAGTGCAATTGAAACAGAAATATCAAAAAAGGGTTGACCTTGTTCTCTCGTGTATCAGGGAGTTTGTTCTTCCCGACGCATCCCTTCTGCTCGGGTGCTGTCTCAGCCTGGATTCAAGGTTGCTTCTGAAATGGAGAGATAACACACAAAATACAGCCTGTTTCCCACACCCTGTGTGAGACACAATGTTTTAAGCCTGAGCACACTTCTAAGTTCATAAGATATACATTTAATAAGCACAAAACATAACTTTAATACATGCATCCTGTATAAAGTCTTACGAACATTGTTCCCGTTGCTATATAGTGCACAGTGCCCGTGATGCATTTGGTGATTAAGTTGCCACAAATATTAATAACTGGAATTATAGATAGTGCCATGCCCGTGATACAGCTAATGATTATAGCACTAGAATTGTACTGTAATGTATTATAAATTCTTTACTACACTAACAACTTTCAAAACATGTTTCCATTGTAGAATGGGTGTCGATGTAAGGCTAGCAGGTTTGCACTGTTTGTGTAGTTTTCCTACTAGCTAACTAACAACGACCTGCTTGATAGCTACTTACTCTCTGGGTGGTGAAAAAACTTCTGATATCTCTCTTCTTTTTGGGTGACATTTTCCTATCTATAAATCACACAAGGATAAAAAATATCAATGCTGAGACCAAATGAAATTCTAATATGAGGCTTTATTTTTTCCTGGTGTACTGCTAGCTCGCTTTCTGCAAGTCACGATTCAGTAAGTGTTTTTGACTCTGCCTGCCATTTCAGACAATTAAATGACATCATCTAGTCTTGCAGGCTCGAGGGTGCATTGGTTAACTTGAATTTTTTTTTTTCATTTTTCTGGGCAACGAATATAGTAAAGATAACAATACGAATGAGTTTTGCAAATATATTGAGCAAAATATATTTTTTGAAAATTAACAAAATATTGGTGGGGACGATTGTATCTTTCCCAAACTTTGGTTGTGACTAGTCCCTATTGACCCTATGCAAACCTACGCCCTTGGCCTGTAAAGGTTACGTTTCGTTGCCAGTCAAAGCTTGAGCAGAGCGCCAGGGTCGTTGTTTTGTTAAAAGCTTGCGTGTAGTCTAGAGTGGGCTTATCAGATCGTCTCTTCCAATTTTAGCCAATCACATTAACGTGTCTATGTGGACTTCAACAACCTGCCATAATGACGGACATCGTCTCCTTCAGATCACGAGCAATGTCGTCTGGTAGCATGTAAGTGAAATATTGCTTGTTAATCTTATTAAACCGATGATCATACGTGATTGAATATTGCTGAGAATGGCAGGATTCATGTTTAGTCATTTTCCGTGTTTCCTGGGCTAACGCAGAGCCCGTCTACCCATATTAGACATTCACCGGTGATTGGCTAAAATTGGAAGAGACGATCTGATAGGCTGCAGAGGATGTCTTTTAGAAAAAATGCATTTGTGAATCTAAGCGCGTCAGGAAAGTTCCAAAAATCCACACCAACGAATGCAGGGATTCACACCAACGAATGCAGGGATTCACACCAATGAATGCAGGGATTTGTAACTTGTGTTTGTCAGGTTGCAAACGAATGTAATAGGGTCATTTATTTGTGAATCGCGTTACATTTGTGAATCACGAAATACATTTGTGAATCGTGTTACGTTTGTTTGAATCGTGTTACGTTTGTTTGTTTGAATCGTGTTATGTTTGTATGAATCGTGTTACGTTTGTTTGGATCGTGTTAAGTTTGTTTGAATCGTGTTGCGTTTGTTTGTTTGAATTATGAAACTAATCTAACTCCATACCCAACAGGCATTGCACTACATTTGTCACAAAAAGGCATTGCAAGAAGATGTTTCGTGCTGATATTGAATCATTTAAAAGTTAAACGTTAACAGAAAGAATTAGTTAACATTTAATTATTTGTGTCCATATTTTATCTTAACCCAACCCCAACCTAATACATTATTTCAAGAATTAGGCCCATATATATCAGTATTTAATAATACATTTCTATATTTATTTCCCCAATGTCATTATTTATTTCCAAATGTAATTATTTGTTGTCACATTAAATTATTTCATGATTTATTTCAGGACTGTTGGTAAGTAAAACAGTACTGTTAAACCCAGTCAGTCTCGAATAGATTAGAGCCTTTGTGGTAGTGTAGTATTATCCCTAATATTGCCATGTCAAAAAATTTCCCTGAGCAACCCATTTGCATTGTGTTCAAAGTCAGCCTAATGTTGGTTTAAGGATGGGAGACAAAACTGTTACTGTTTAAATCCAGCCTCAGACTTGTGACCAATGCCATTTCTGGATTAACATATTGACATTCTTTCAGGGAAACAGCAATAGTCGGTATTTAATAGACCACACAGAAGTGGCTCAGAGTGCCCAAAAATCAATTTTAAAAACTCAACAACAATGTCTCCGTCCAGATAACCTGGTTACTCAAGACAATCCACTGATCTTGTGGATTGTGAGATGAATGTAGGATAGTTCCTACATTCATCTTCTCAGAGCCAGGTCTGTGGATTACAGACTACTAACTCGTCAACTAGCTGTTTTATAATTAGCATCATTGTTTGATTACAGATTGGTAGATGGGTCTCCCAACCATGGGGCACTTGCCAGGTATGGCTGCAGAACAGGTCCACATGGTCTGCACCAGAGATGGCCTCAGACCAAGCTGCTGGCCTGAAAGTCTCCTACCCTCCCCTACAGACTTTCTCTGAGGAAGAGGGAATGATGAAGGATGCTGGTAAGTGATAACATTTTTTGTGGGGAATGCCAAAGAACAGAAATGGTTATACCTAGGATTAGGGCTGGGAGATATAAAAAAAAACGATACGATATCGTACGATATTCGATGTATATCTCGATGCATTTGCATTAAAAAAATAAAAAAATACGATTTTCTTTTGCCCCCATTAGAAAACAACAAAAACTATTAGATAGAACAGCTATTGTTACAAAGTACAAAATGTGTAGTGCAAATTTAAGTAGTTGCCATAACATGGTACCTGCAACTTAACAAATGGACCTCACATGGAACAATTCATACAGAGGTCCTTATGCGACAGGACAGAGTGCCTGTGCAATTTTCAGTGAGCATGTGCAAAAATAGTGTGCGTGTATCTGTGTGTGTGTGTGTGTGTGTGTGTGTGTGTGTGAACACAGCACAGAGGAGCCAGACGGTGATCTTAAAACACAAGGACCAGCAAAAAAAAAAAAAAAAAACGATATTCATGATATTTACAAATTGTACATTGTCAAAATTATTGCAATATTATTGCTTATATTCGATATATCGCCCAGCCCTACCTAGGATTCTGTTTGAGTCTTGAGCCAAAGGAATCTCTTTACTGTCAGGGAGTCTTTCTACTGTCCTTTTACTGTAAAAATATTTGTTACGGTTTTTTTTTACAGTGAAGAAGTTTGCCCAGGAGCGTATTGCCCCTTTTGTGTCTAAAATGGATGAAAACTCCAAAATGGATGATGAAGTGATATCTTCATTATTTGAACAAGGGGTGTGTGTCCTCATTACGGTTATTGTTGCTATCCCGCAAAATTAGAAATTAAGAATTAATATATGTTTGCTATTGATCTTAACAGCTGATGGGCATTGAGATAGACCCAGAGTATGGCGGCACTGGCTCCAGTTTCTTCTCTTCTATCCTGGTAATTGAGGAACTGGCTAAGGTGGACCCTTCTGTGGCTGTGCTGTGTGACATCCAGAACACTCTCATTAACACTCTGGTGGCCAAACTGGGGACCCCAGCCCAGAAAGAACAGTATCTCAGCCGACTCTCGACAGACACGGTCAGGGATATCCTTTCATTGATTATTTCAATGCATTGTATTAACTTGCACATACTGTATATCACACAGCAATTGTGGACTGGGGTCTGACTCTCTTGTCCTGATCCTCAATCTTTGTCCTACAGGTAGGTAGCTTTTGTCTTTCTGAAGCTGAGTCAGGTAGCGATGCCTTTGCCCTGAAGACACGTGCTGAGAAACACAAGGACTATTACATCATCAATGGCTCCAAGATGTGGATCAGCAATGCAGAGCAAGCAGGGGTGTTCTTAGTCATGGCTAACGTGAACCCTTCAGCTGTGAGTTAAACCTATTCACCAGTGTTGTAGTACCCGAGATCAGTCTTGGTCGCGAGACCACATTTTGAAGGTCTCGATCTTGTCTCGGAATCAACTGCATTTTTACCCGGTCTTGGACAAAAAGCACTGTGGATTTTATTTCTAGACCGGTCAAGACCACAACTGCGGGAATATCACTAAATTGCCTGTGCATTTGTCAGAAATATTAATTGATCAAGCACTGTACAGTCAGTCGGAGAACAAGTTAAGAAAGCTATATTGCTTGCGGCCGGCCCACAAGGAGACAAAAACATCACACGCCATTGTGCTACAAAGTTTGTCCACTAGCATGTTGTGCTATTTAAACAGAACCGCTCTTGACAGTCACTGGTTAAAACAAAGGCATGCAAATGTCCCATGGCTCTTCCTTCATTGGCTCCCTTACGTAGGTAGACCTGGCGAGCGTGTGTGCGCTTTTACGTGTGTGCATCCCTTGCAATGGACATTTGCAACAACAACCCTACCCCCACTAGGTGACAAGCTAATGATCACCCGGCCTTCAGTCTTCCTTCTAGCTCTGTCAAACAGTATCTCCTTTAAATAAACAAACAAACCCCCCTCTTCTTAGTCCTCAGCCCCAAGATAAGGGTCTTGTATGTTTACCCAGAGTTCAGGTTTGGGGGTAGGCCTCTCTTTGCACACAATGAATGCTGAACAAAGTATCATTCTTATACAGGATAAGAGTTACATCTTTAACTTTTCTTGCATCTCCCTCCTGTTTATCTTGAATAAAATGTGTTATTCCAAAACCCCACCTTCACACAGTCAATAAAATCGTAAATGCATAAAAATCTAAGTAATTTATAAATAAAAATAATAATAATAATAATCAATAGGTCTATACAGCATTATAGTCTAGTAGTGTGAATTAACTCAACACAACACGGAAACCCATGATATTGGGTTAAAAACCGCCATCACATGTCCGGATGCATTCACCGGCAGACCTGGGGCCTGTTCCATAAAGGCCGCTCAAAAAAGCTGGACTTAAAGTCCTAAACCAGACTTGAATAAGTTTAAATAGTCAAGCAGGGCTTAAGCGGTTCCATAAAGGCCAATTTCAGCTCACGCAGTCCTACTAATTCAAGTCAGATTTAAGTAGTCAAGCTAATTGCACGTGCACCCTATTCTTAAGCAGCCCGAGAGGTAAAACATGGATCATACAATCCCACCACGGCAAAAGCAATGCACACGGCCACGTGACTTCTTCCTGAAAGAACGTTTCCTTTAAATCGTGTACAATGACAGCTCCCTCATCCACCGCTTCAATCAAAATGAAATGACACGCCATGATTGACGTCGTGAACGATAGGCTACATAGGTCGAGGACCTTTTTAGACCTTTACTTCGTTGATTGAAAAATACCCTCTAAACTAATCTAAATGGACTTTTTTGACATTGTTTAAAATAAATAGCCTACTATTAATCAATACATTGTGCAGTAGCCTAACTTTTGAACTTTGGTTTTGTGTCGGGGAAATAGAGGGCGGATTTAGGTTTGTTTTGCAATTGTAGGCTACTGTTAACAATTATATTGGTATGATAATTATACTCGCATATTTTAGATTGAGATATAGGCCTATGCCTGATGCCTAAACATTTGAAATCACAAACTAACATCCATACATTTAACGGCTAAGGTGTGTAGCCTATCAAAGCATTGTTCATCATTGTTCAATGCATTAGGCTAAATGTTGTAGCTTATGTAGGCTATTTAAGTTGATTTTCCATCAATGTTGAACATATTGAACTGATGAGAACAAGAAAATGAGAATATACGTCGTAAATCATCGTTTTCCCGTTGGGTCAGTGTTACAGGAACGTCTGGTTAAGCACCAAGTCACGCTAAGCCTGACAGTTAGTCTGACCCTGACCAGACTAGTTTCGCAGCCTAAGTTGTAGTAACCGAGTTCGAACTACGTTGAGCTAGCTTTATGGAACTGAATGAACAAGAAATGAGTCCGGCTAACTGACATAAGTCTGGCTTATTCGGTAAACTTGCTTTATGGAACAGGCCTCAGGACTTCATCTCAGATCTCCTTAACCACACAAAATCAAATAGAAACAAAGATTGCAACAAAGAAATCAATACAGAACTGATCAGGATACTAACATGCATACTTGTTGTCAACATGGTCATCACTAAAACAATCAACCATTCCGTTAACTGTCAGTCAGGTTCTTCTAAGACAGTCTAAACCAGAGGCCTGTTCCATAAAGCGAGTTTACAGAATAAGCCAGACTTATGTCAGTTAGTCTGACTCATTTCTTGTTCATTCGGTTCGATAAAGCTAGCTCAACGTAGGTCGAACTCGGTTACTATGGCAACTTAGGCTGCAAAACTAGTCTGGTCAGGGTCAGACTAACTGTCAGGCTTAGCGTGACTTGGTGAACGGGAAAACGATGATTTACCACGTATATTCTTATTCTCATCAGTTCAATATGTTCAACATTGATAGAAAATCAACTTAAATAGCCTACATAGACTACAACATTTAGCCTAACGCATTAAACAATGATGAACAATGCTTTGATAGGCTACACACCATAGCCGTTAAATGCATGGATGTTAGTTTGTGATTTCAAATGTTTAGGCATCAGGCAGGCCTATATCTCAATCTAAATTATCCGAGTATAATTATCATAGCAATATAATAGTAGCCTACAATTACAAAACAAACCTAAATCCGCCCTCCATTTCCCCGACACAAAAACCATGTTAAAAAGCTAGGCGACTGGATAATGTATTGATTAATAGTAGGCTGTTTATTTTAAACAATGTCAAAAAAGCCAATTTAGATGAGTTTAGAGGTGTTTTTTAATCAGCGTAGTAAAGGTCTAAAAAGGTCCTCGACCTACGTAGCCTATCTTTCACAACGTCAATCATGGCGTGTCATTTTATTTTGATTGAAGCGGTGAATGAGGGAGCTGTCATGGTACACAATTTAAAGAGAACGTTCTTTCTGGAAGAAGTCACGTGGCCGTGTGCATTGCTTTTGCCGTGGTGGATTGTATGATCCATGTTTTACCTCTCGGGATGCTTAAGAATAGGGTGCACGCGCAATTAGCTTGACTACTTAAATCTGACTTGAATTGGTAGGACTGCGTGAGCTGAAATTGGCCTTTATGGAACCACTTAAGCCCCGCTTGACTAATTAAACTTATTCAAGTCTGGTTTAGGACTTTAAGTTTAGCTTTTTTGACCGGCCTTTATGGAACAGGCCCCAGGCCCTGATTATGCTCTTCCTCTCCATGTTTGGTGATTCTCTCCAGAGGACTTTTCCATAAAGCGAGTTTACCGAATAAGCCATACTTATGCCAGTTAGTCGGACTCATTTCTAGTTCATTCGGTTCCATAAAGCTAGCTCAACGTAGTTCGAACTCAGTTACTATGGTAACTTTTATGCTTCGAAACTAGCCTGGTCAGGGTCAGGCTAATTGTCAGGCTTAGACCACGTTCTTGCTTAACCAGACGTTCCTGTAACACTGACCCAACGGGAAAACAAGGAATTACCACGGACATTCAAATTTTCTTATTCTCATCAGTTCAATATGTAGGCTACATTTATAGAAAATCAACTTAAATAGCCTACATAGGCTACGACATTTAGCCTTAATTATGCATTAAATAACGTTGAACAATGATTTGATAGACAATATAGCCACGTTAAATGTATGGCTATATGGTAGTTTGTGATAAAAAAAATTTAGGCATCAGGTATAGGCCTGTCTCAGTCTAAACTAGAGGAGGTACAATTTCTGGGGAAATTGTAGGGTGTGCTTGCTTACTTGTAGGGGTCCGTATTTAAATTACATTTTACAACTGATATTTCTGTATATTTTATATTAAAATGCATAGCCTTCTTATTATTTATTAAGATTACATAGATTTAAAAGCATATTTGTTTCTGCTCATTTACAACTCAAAATACTAAGAGTGAAGAGTAGAATGAAATAGTCTTGTCATTTCCCCTGCAAGATGAATGGTGATCAGCAACCTCATAGTTGAATCAAAACTAATATATTTGGCAGACCGGTGTAAAATTTGACCTAATCTCTATGATTTAAACGTCATTGTAAGTTTTTCCCTTCTCGTGATATTTTCAGGCATTTAGCCTACTCATATTGCATTCATTCATTAATAAAGAACCCCCTTTGAAATGTATTTTAACAACAACGTTACCAGCAGTAGCTATATCAGATGGAATCGTGATTCAAATAGTATCATCTGCTAACTGAAAATATGCCCCCAAAAACGTAAATAAGATTGACATTTACTAAGGGGAAAATCACTCATTCATAAAAATGTCAGTGGTAGCGATCATTGTCAGTAACAAGGCAAAATGCGATATAGCCCTGCTGTGTGGAGAATCTGCCCCGGTAAATTGTAGGCTACAACTACTACTAGACTGTCTTGGTAGCGATTGCATTGGTTGAATTCGATTTAATGTTACTTCCGTTGTACGGTCTAGGCCGAAATGAATTATTTTCATGAACAGATTGAAGTTTAGGCTGTGGCAATGGAGTTCAGGTTAGTAGTCACTAGTCAGATAGTTTCACCTATTGAAAGACTTTTGATTTAAGGTAGGGTAGTGCCGAACATCATTGACTTCCATGTAGGCTACTGTAAACAGCTGTGGATATGTTTTTTTTTTTAGCTACTTACTGTACAGTACAGCGTTGCAGTGAGCTACACTGGTTTGAAACCACAGGTAATGATAATTTCACCAACAAATCGTTTACTTGTAATCTAATGTCATAATAAATCCTACAACGAAAATGTAATTGTGAGGAATGTTTATTTTAACGATTGAAAACAGATGCATCATAGACCGCTGTAGTATGTGTTGCCCGGACAACAGAGGCTAATGTCATGATGCTAATGCTTCAGTGAAATAGTAGACTAATGTTTTCGAAAGAAGATGTAACTACTTCCTTATATCAGCTTATATTGTTTTTCATATCACAAAGTAAAATTATTAAATAGTTATCACCCTGGCCTATTTGCTTGTGGCGTTTCTGCAGCTCCCTTGCAGTAAAGCAGTTAGCCTAGCTATCTCCCAGAAGTTAACGAGCTGCTAAACTAATGTTCTGCTAGAGGTAGTCACGCGATATTTCGTGACATTGGTGACGTCAGTAGCGTCAGTGACTGTGGCTAGCAAGTTAGCCACCGTTAGCTTCACTTTTGCCACAAAAACTTAATTAAAACCTAAATCGTGCAACGGAACATAAATCCCAATAGAACCAACGCAATCGCGACCAAGACGAACCTTTTGACATCGACGTTGTCTATGTAGTCCAAATATTGACTGAGCCTTAGGGGCGCGAAAATAAACAATAATAATAATAATATATATGTGAGATAACAATGGTTTGTGCTCGCCGAAAGGCAAGCACACCCCAATTATCTGAGTATAGTTATCATAGCCATATAATTGTTAACAGTAGCCTACAATTGCAAAATGAACCTAAATCTATAGGCTACATCTATCCTCCATTTTCCCGACACAACAACCATGTTAAAAAGTTAGGCTGCTGGGTAATGTATTGATTAATCGTAGGCTTTTTATTTAAAACAATGTCAAAAAAGTCAATTTAGATGTGTTTATAGGGTGTCTTGTTTTTTAATCAACGAAGTAAAGGTCTAAAAAAGGACCTTGACCTATGTAGCCTATCGTTCATGTCAATCATGGCGTGTCATTTCAGTTTGATGAAGAAGTGGATGAGGGAGCTGTCATAGTACACGGCTTAAAGGGAACGTTCTTTCTGGAATAAGTCACGTGGCCGTGTGCATTGCTTTTGCCGTGATGGATTGTATGATCCATGTTTTACCTTTCGGGCTGCTTAAGAATAGGGTGCACGTGCAATTAGCTTAACAACTTAAATCTGACTTGAATTAGTAGGATTGCGTGAGCTGAAATGGTCCTTTATGGAACCACTTTAGCCCCGCTTGACTAATGAAACTAATTCAAGCCTGGTTTGGGACTTTAAGTCCAGCTTTTTTGAGCGGCCTTTATGGAACAGGCCTCTGGTCAGGGAGTCATAAACCTTATTTAACCAAACAAAAACCTGTTTAACCCTAAAGTCACCCCAGATCACTCCAGATGTACTCCCCTGCAAACTTACCTCCATTTTAAAGATGGCAAAAGTAGCTTATCCTCCCCCGAAGGTGATCTCCTACAGAGCAATCAGGACCTTAGGTCAACAGACATTTCTTTCCAGCCTGCTGCTAAGACACATCACTTTGGCACACATCCTGAAATCTCATTACATGTTCTCAATGTCTTTTTCGTCACATTACTATCAACTTTCTGTAGTATAAACAGGTTTCTCAAAAACAAAACATTAAGCTTTAATGCAACTCCCAAATAATACTTCATCAATTCACATAAATGAAACAGTATTGTTATCACCTCTTCCGACAGTCTATAACTGTTCTCAAAACATTCAAACTTCTGCCCTGGAACATAACAAAATCAACTGGAACATCTTTAGGTAACTGGCAGGACGTATACATGATAGGAGTGTTTATACTTAAGCTTTATTCCACAGAAAAGTTTCTAATTTATATCAAGATAAAAACTTCACTTCTGAATCTATTTAACATTTGCATTGTTACCAATGAAACAGTTAAATCATTACATCCATAGGCATAGCACCATTTAGAATTGTTCATACGTTTTTCAACATACAAAATGGAATGTCATTCCCAAGACAATTCCCATTGTTTCTCTATCTCAAAGTCCAATTTGTCTAGACAACGCCATGATTGTGTGTGCATGGTGATTGTGTAATCTTCTCATAGACAATGTAGCCTAGTTGATTAAAACGGCAACCTCAACAGACTGTACAGTCTTTCCCACAGATTAGAAATCTAATTGTGGCGGGGAGGGGGATGTCAGACGGGGGGGGGGGGGGGGGGGGGGGGGGGGGCGTATAATTACGTTTAATTTCTGCATTATGCATGTAGCAACGCTAGTGCTAAACCACTATTTAACTGGTCGGCTCCATGACGCCCAGTAAGTAGCAAGCTCTTGAGACTTCTCACCAAAAGAACAAGGGGAAACTTTGAGTACTGTAAATTGCTCTGGATAAGAGCGTCTGCTAAATGACTAAATGCAAATGTGAGTAAGGTACCTAGCAAAAAGTAGCCTCAACTTTCCTCGACTTTTAGCTACGGCACTAATGCTGAAGGCTCGCTGATATAGCTGTCGGTCTTACTAGAACGGCATATGTATGCATTGTTGCTAACGTGTGCTGACGTTGTGACTGTGTGCATATGTGGGAAAGACGCATGAGTGACAGAGAGACGGAGGGAGAGCAGGGGAAAGGAAATGCAGCTGAACGAATACGCTGCGTGTTTTAACCTAAATAGCGATAAAACATTTTTTTTTACGAAACGCAATGTGTGGCGGCCGGTGTTGATTCTGTGGCGCACCGCCACAAATTAGTCTATGTGTGGGAAACTCTGCTGTACTATAGGCTCCACGCGAAATTTCCTTGACTTGACGCTATCAAACCAAATGCACGCTTTGCAATGACTCACGTGTACCATGTTATCTCCTTGATTACCTCTGATACTAGCCAGGAATGACCCCATCCACCTCGGGTCATTTCCAGGACTTTACGTTTCAAATCCGTCACCACAATCCAGTCTCCTGATCTTAGGTCCTCGGACCTCTCACTGGATTGAAACAGCATCTCCTGCCTGTCTGTGAATTGCTAAATGAAATAGACTACACAGTAATTGGGTGTTTTATGCCTTCGGCAAGGGCACAACCTTTGTTCTCTCACATATATATTATTATTCTTTTCCCACCCCTAAGCCTCAGTCAATATTTGGACTACATAGACAACCTAGGTGTCAAAGGTTTCGTCTTGGTCCTGATTGAGTTGCTTGTATTTTTATTTACGTTCCGTTGCACAGTTTAGGAGGTTTCAACGTTTTTGGGGCAAAAAGCGTCTTCTGTCAACGAAGGGCACTCAGTGCTAGCCTATGTCACTGCGTCAGCACATGTTAGCAACGACGCATGGATACTACGTGATAGAGACGTTCTAGCATGCAAGTTGGAGCTTGGATTATGAGTGAAAAATACCATCCCAAAAAATTCCCAACCATTTGACTTTGTTGAGAAAGTGATTTCGAGTGGAACTGCCATCTCAGATTTTTATTTAGGTTGTGAAAGTCTTTGTAATTTGAGTGAGTGCGGGTCGCCCGTGAGACCGTCTTTTAGGCGGCAGCCATGCTAGAAGGTGTCATAGTAGTATTTTTGTAATTTTATAGTCAATTTTACACGAAAAAAATGGAAGAGGGAAATGTTATGACGTTATGACTATTGTGAAGACAGCCAGGTGGTGAGATTTGAATGTAGGTTGCTGTAAAAACTTTGATTTGTTTGCTACGTGAGAGTCCCGTCAGCTCAATGGACGATTGCGGCAGCTGTTGTCAATCTGCGCCTGATGAGTATTTTCTTAATCGTACCAGGGTCAATTCTACATCAAAAGGGAGAGCAGAGTTTTAAAGATATGGAAATTGCGAAGACTGCCAGCGGGTCAGCATATTTTTGTGATTTGTGTAAAACTTGGAATTTGAGTGAGACCGCGTCTTGTTTTGACGTTAGCCTCAGAGTCAGACTCGGCTCGCCCACTGGCAGTGTGTAGTACTGTCCTCATTTCCGGCGCTTTCAAACAATCAGTGAAGTGTGGCTAGCAACAGCAGCTAGCTTTCCTCTAGCAAACTTCTTTTGAATTAGCCATGTCCCCCTAAATTAATCTCAAACTTATTTACGTTTTGGGGTGCATATTTTCATATCGTTTTCTTCATTGCAGTGCAAGCATTGACAGGCAAAAGCAGTGGCACACCAGATGGGGCCACTGAAATCTTGGGGTGGCACTCCAAAATCAAAAGCCATATCTGAATTTCAGGGATTGTGTTATGCAGTTGTAGTATATAAGTTAGTTGAAAACAGCAGTGGGCTGGGGAAGGGTGATGGGATCTGAGTGTGGAGAGATATATGGATTGATATGCCGGATTGTTTTGATATACAGTACACAGTCATCTTTTATGCAGGATACAGAGAGAATAGAGTATAGAGACTTAAACAATTGGAAAGCGTGAGAAGGTAAAGTGAGTGGAGAAAAAGAGAAGCAGGAAAGTGTAACACCCTCCCATTACCATTATCTCTAATTCACTCTCCTCAGTCTCATATGTGTTGTATGTCTGCAAACGGCTATAGTATGGGCCTACACACAAGTTATTAAAGTAATTGGACTTGTGTGGGAAGGATTTGACAAGTGTGATGACTGTATTCCTCCACAGATACCATGGGCTTGGATATGGAGTTGGACCAGTTACTATTCACTTTGACTTGATGCCTGTGACCTGTGAAGAATGAATGGCACCATACAATGGTGAAGGGCTATAACCCAGGGTTGATTGCAACTGGTGTTGGAAAACACATGTAGTAGGGCAGAATAGAGGAACTGGTTCGGTCCCTGGTTAGTCCCCAAAAATGTTGCAGAAACAGCATAAAATATGACCTAGCATTGCATCAAGGCCCAATTGGAGCAGAAGTCATAGGTTATTTACAATTGTAGTAGGCCAAAAGATTTGTTTTAAAAGTTCAGGGGTGTAATTTGTTGGATATAAAAGGTGTAGCACAGACAAAGGAAATCTGATTTTCCTGGGAACCCTCTCGTTGCTGCTCCGTGCTGTTTTTGGACTTTAAAGAAGTTGAATTTGGACATTGAATATGATCAGAACTTTGAAAAAAGTATCCACAACAGTGCCTCTGTCAGTTGTTCGTCTATGTAAAATGCAAAGGTAGCCCACATGACCTCAACTTGCTCACTATGATTGCCTCAATGCACTTCATTAAAACGTACAAAAGAACTGAAAGCGGTAATTTAGGTGGGGGGAGGGAGGGAGGGTTGAGGCGTGGAGTGTTTCTTGCAAGGGTATGATTATCTTTTTCAACTGATACCGTCTGACACTTTTGGCCTTGTTTGAACACACACTGGAGCCCCGTCTTGTAATGTTTCTAATATATATTAAAGAAACTTGGGTTAATCAAAGATGTATTAATTAAGTAGCAACTAACAAACTCGGTCAACATGTGCCTCCAGTTTGGTGTGTGTCTTCTACTAAAGAACCTGCTTGTAATTCGTCAAGATTGTAGGCCTACTGTAGGCCTACAACAACAACAGATCACAGGAAATGTCAAATGTAAAAAGCTAGTCGTTGCTGCCCTCTGGTGTTCGATAGTAATAACACCCCCAATCATTTCACGTCTCTCCCCCCTCTCTCTCTCTTTCACTTGTGCCAGTATGCATAATACGGCCGATCAAACAAATGAGTAAATGGCTCGTTATACTGTGTGTGTTATATGGATATTCCGTAATTCCAAAATGAAACAAAACATCGGAAACCAAGCCTTTCCCTATAATCTGGTTCTGACATCCAAAATGGACAAAACGATATTACGAGGCTATTTTTCATTTTTTGCAGATACTAGCATAAAGGATATGGAATAATCAAAACAACGATTAATGGCTCGTTATACCATTTGTGTTATATGGTTATTTCATTATTTCCAAAAAACCAAAACAACCAAAAACAAGCCGTAATACTTAAATGTGTGTTTGAGTTACTAAAATGACAACACAATATTACGGCCCTATTTTGCGTTTGTCATCACGGGTTCCAAAATAGAAAAACCAATGGCCACAAGGTACACGGACCCTAAATGCTTGAAAATATCACTAGAAGGGAAAACGGACCCACTTGCAACCAACGCAAGCAAGCACACCCTACAATTTCCCCAGGAATTGTACCCTCTCTAGTTAAAATTAAATTCTCACAGAGGTCAGTTGAAAGCAACTGACTTGTTGTCGGCCCATTCTTGAATCTTTACAAAATTTCTTTAGCTCAATAAAGTTCATGCATATTATGTCTTCTCTCAAATAGGGTATGCTAAAAAGGTTTTTCCTTTTTAGCACATATGCTATAAACACTCTTTCGTTATCACCATCCCTCCTGTTCAAGACTTGATTTATCCCATGGTTTAAATCAGCACATAACAAAATAGATTATTTACTAACACAAGTTCTCCTATAAATTTACATAATTATTATATTTTTATTTTTATTAATATTGGGGACACTTGCTGCATATCTCTCAAGACAGTCTCATACACATTTCCTAATGTTAAGACATCTTGTTTGGCTGCCTCTTTTGCTGCCACAACTGCTTTAGCATTCCCATGTAGCGTAGTTTGCACGGTTAAGATTAGCAATACTTAATTTATAATAAAGTATACAGTTCTTGGGGGCACCACCTCTGATTTATTTAAGGGACAGAGGAAACCTTATTGAATAATATTGAATAATAGCACTCGTAATAATCAGTCTAATCTTAAGTAGCGAATTCCATGAAAGTAGAGCAGATCAGATAACGTGAGGGATAACGCGAGTATTATAAACAATGATTTATTTAAGAAAATGTAATTATGATGAACAAATACCAAAGAAGTTATAGGCTAGTTGAGAGTGAGTTGAGTTAAACAGTATACAGTAGGTCCTAAACTATGATGAGGGCGGAATACTAGATGGTGGGTTGAGAGCGCGTGGGGAGGGGAAGAGAGAGAGATAGGCTTCAGGAGAACAATGGAGGGAGTCTATGTTAACTAATCCTAACGAAAGTTAGGTTGAATCATTTGCAAACTAAAAATCAAACGTAACAAATTAAATCACAATATGCCAATGTTCACAAGTAAGAAATGTAGCAATATCGCAGTTACTGTTGTCAGTTTGAAGAAGAAGAATCAAAGTTCCGTTCGTCGTTGTCAAACGGTTAGAGCAAAGGAATCTTTCGTTAAAGTTCCTGGTGGTCCAGTGAGTTGCTGATTGAGAAGGATAGGTCAGATGTGTCGCGAACATATCCGGTGAATCCTTGCGAAAAAGCAAGGTTTGCTTGTGCGTCAGGGTTTTATAATCCTTGCTAAAGGGGGGGTATCCTTTTGGAGGTGAACTCTTTGATTGGTCAGTTACTCCCCCCTGGGCGTCCATCCTGAGATTGACGTATGGGTGTGAAGTAGTTGATAACTTTTCAGAGTTCAGCTATTTCAAATGTCCATGTATTTCTAATACTTCAAAATATAACAATACAACATTAATAAATGGTTTAGTTTGTAGATTAAAATCATTTTGATATCAAGATTAACTGATTTATCATAACAGGAAAGGAAGTTACATTAAAACATCAAATTATATCAACACAGCATAAAAGGGGAAGCATACATTATAACACATCAACTACTGTCATTGAAATAGTGTCCATAAGCCATGTAGTCCTTGAGCATATGTTTGTAAATCCAGAAAAGTTAGTCTTTCCTTAAACTCCTTTGTCTGCATACTGTAAGGCCATTTTGGTCTACCTTCTGACCCCATGCTGGGCCAGAAGCTTTGAAGGTCCTGCTCTGGAGATAAGGACAAAGGGGGAAACCCCCTTTCTCCTTGTCGGGGGTAGGGGAAAGGTGTAAGGGTACGTGGTTTGTCTGTTGGCTCTGCTACACCCAGAAAAATGAAACCAATTTTATCAGTGTGAAGTATACATTTACAGATGACAACCTTTTCAGGAATTTGGCCTTGCCTACTTCTAGTAGAGCAAACACGTTCTTTGTAATTGATATCTGCCCTTGTAGAGGTGATCATTCCCTTATTTATCCATTCTTGAGCAAATATGTATAACAAGACCATACATCATCATTTGATATTCAACTCCTATATTAGTCATGTCCAGAAATGACTATTTCTTTGTTCCCTTATTTAAACTAAATCAACTGTTAGTCTCATTACTTTCACTCCCAAAAATATGTTCTTTCTTGCAACAGTTAAGTTTAAGACGTATATAGTTTCAGATTCCTCTTTTTATCAAATCACACCTATTTTTGTCAAAGATATGAAAAAAATCAATGTCATTATCACAAACCAGAGTTTAATCTGTATGCTTCTTAAATGAAAATATCTAGACCACATAATGTTCTTAATGTAGCCATTAACCAAACATATTATTTACCAACTATATTTTCTATATAGGCTATAGGGAGCTAGAGCTTCATGAGTGTCTTGCTGCAGACAAAACAATCAAGTTAGCTACAACTTTCATAACCACAAATATGATCAGACTTGATGATCCTTCCCAAATCATTTCAGAACGCATTTTATAATAACCCTCTTTATGCACTAATACCCAGGGGTGAAAGTAAGCCGGTACTGGCCGGTCAGCGTACCGGTAAGAAATTACGACACACGCACAGGCCCGTCGCGACAAGGCAAGCTAAACAAGCAATTGCTTGGGGCGCTGAGCTGGCTTGGGGCCCCAAGACAACGACTGGTTAAGAATAAAATGCAACGACAAACTGTGTGAGCGCCCCTTTGATAGTCAATGCAGTAAAGTGCAATGACACTGTTATCGGGATCCCCCTCATGATCTCTGCTGCTGGCAAAATACAAAACCTTGTGGTCGGCAGTCATCATGAAGCGTAATTATCAAAAACAGATACAGGTGGGTTGAAGAGTGATACTATAGAGCAGGGGTGTCGAGCTCCGGTCCTCGAGGGCCGCTGTCCTGCATGTTTTAGATGTTTCCCTGATCCAGCTCACCTGATTCGAATGAATGGTCGTTATAACAACCCTTTTAATTGAATCAGGTGTGTTGGAGCAGGGAAACATCTAAAACATGCAGGACAGCGGCCCTCGAGGACCGGAGTTCGACACCCCTGCTATAGAGGGTTTTCACCGACGTCACTTTCTGGGTGGTAACCCGGATGCGCGGCCATATTGGAGGCACTCGGTGTAAACAACTGAACGGAGTACAACCAAAGAACATATATTCTATACTCTTTGGTACAACTGTAGCCATGTCTAAACGACCGAAATGGTCATCAAAACGCGTCCAAGATCCAAAGGCATATAGGGAAAGACTTGGACCACAAGAAAAGGGTCGATATTTTGAGAAATTAGGATTTATTGGAGGTGCAGATCCCTACCAGTTAGCTCCATCTACTTGGATCCGTGACGACCCGGTGATTCTGCCTTCAGTTGGATATCTTGATATTGTTAACTACCTGGTTTTCTCGCCAAACCCATACACATGCAGTAGTTTGATATGAATTATATTACATCAACGTCAGCTTTACAGTAAAATAAGCGCACAGTAAAAACAATAAAAGCAGTAATTGTTTTTACTATTTACTATAAAAAATATTCTTATTACAATAGAAAATTAGTTTTGAGCCGCTGAAATAAACATTTCACAATACCTGACAAGAAATGTGCCGAACAAATCCATATGTTGTACAGATTTTTCCCTCGTAGATCTTGGTTGAGCTTTGCCAACCACAAGCGCCTCCTTTCCTCTGACAATCTCTGGCATTCCTTTCCCTGGTTTTTAATAACTTTTGGAAGTCGATATTATACCAAATGTTTTTCACGATCTGTCCTATTTGTAGGCCTACAACCTAAAACACGGCAATAATTCACCATTTTCCTTGACGACGTTCGGGATATAATTCAGTGCCAGTGCTTTGTTGTGATGCGGAGTGCCTCCAAGATGGCGACTTCCGGTCTGATGACGCGTCGGTGAAAACCCTCTATAGTGATAAGAAGTCCTAGTGAATGCTTGATAAGTAGACTATAATACAGTAAATAAACAAATAAATAAATAATTAGGCTAAGTGAATTTTTCGGCGCGCACTGTGCGTGCGCATTAAACTTGTATCATAGTACCACCAATAAATAAAAACTACTTTCACCCCTGCTAATACCATTTTATTAATACAACTTCAAGTTACATTTTCAAATAAAATCAAAGCCTTAAACACATTCTTTCTACAAATATAAACCAACCTTTCTGTCTGAAACACAAAAACTTGACATATGTTCCCATGGTTGCAATAATCAAACGAATATTGCTATTTGATTTCAAAATTAGCCATTTACTAATTATCTGACCCACATTTGAATTTGCATCATATCATATGAATTATAACAAATGTTGAACATGCACTTGTTAACCACCAAACTTTGAATTCATCAAAACGAACACATCTTTCGGCAATAATATTCACATAATTATGCAGAACTAGACCCTCTGGGAATTCACTATTGTAAAATCTCAACGTAAAGGGACTCGCACCTTTCTCCATCTCTCCTCAGTATTTCTGTAACTCATGTAAAGTATACTCAAACAAACAAAAACCTTGTTAGCAAATGTATCAAAATACTCATCACATAACATCTTTCAAAAGTAACTAAATGAGTATGTCAAAATTGCTCTAAATTCGTCCATTTCTCAATTTACGTCTGCGCATGCGTCGTTACTTATTCTGGCAGTCAAATGTCAAGCTGCAATTCCTTTACTAGCCCGTACCCACTGCCATCGCTGTTGATCCTGTCTGTAAGTTCTTGCAATGTCGCTCATGCTAACTTACTTCCTGGACTTCCCTTTGTCTCAGGAAAGACTCCCTTCTAGTGTTAACCAGAGGATAATTAGCCATTAGCTGATTTAGCTGCCCGCAGCCTGGATCTTTCCTCTCTGATCTGAAAGCTATCCTGCTAGCACTTTGTATCAGACATTGTTCAACAGACTGGCCTAGAATGGAACCAGAATCATGTCAGCGTTATGATGTCTTTCTAGTGACAATTCTACCCTCTCACAACATGTAAAACAATTACCCATGGTTATATTTACAACAGAACCTCGATATTTATAATTCTATCAACTTTTAGTACTATTTTAATTTCAATATAAAAATTGGGATCCACTACTGGGGTAGATCGCCATGGTAACACATGCTGAACGGCTAACCTGGTCGGGAGCTGGTTAAGTTGGAGATCAGAGATCAACCGGTATAAAAACCCCGCCCACTAACTAATTCTTGA
This sequence comes from Hypomesus transpacificus, assembly GCF_021917145.1. NCBI lineage: Eukaryota > Metazoa > Chordata > Actinopteri > Osmeriformes > Osmeridae > Hypomesus > Hypomesus transpacificus. The sequence continues at coordinate 2,463,458 of NC_061072.1, forward strand.
CGATAATGTCGTCACCGTTCATAGAAGATTATGTGGAGCTTGGTGCGCGGATTGTGAGAGCGGTGCGCTCAGAAGAACCAGAACATTGAGAGACTGACAAAACCCTTTCGCATTCCCTCATGAGTATCTTTCTGAAAGATATAGGTTCTTAGCAGAAGGAATTACGTATAATGCCAGCTTCTTGAGCCGTATGTTGCCAATGCGACACATTGAAGCTGTGCACTCACAGTCCCACAGACTGTACATAGCGTTTCGTTATTTCGCTATGGGTACTTTTATAGTGTGGGTGATGCAGAGAACCTGAGCAAGAACACGGTCTGCCGCGCAAGTTGCAACGGATTTTCTTTATGGCTGTTACCACCATATTCTGATTAATGGAGTGATGAAAAAGAGATATCCAAAGTGCCCTTTGTTAAAACCTTTGACTCTAATATGTTGACAAAATGAAAGCAGCAGGTTGGAAGCCCAGGCATATGTATGTTTCAAGTAATCAAGTAATGTGACCATGTTCATTCAACAATTATTTATGAATATTGTAGGAGTGAAATGTATTGCTGTTCTCTGCAGTGACAGGAAATACAGAGGTGTTGCTGCCACCACCCACTGTCGTCCCACTGTGCCATACAGAGGTAACAGTGAAACTAATAGTCAAACGCCAGTATGTATGCCATATGTGGTTGCTGAATATTGATCAAATATACTATTTACTTTCTCAAGTGGAGGTCCTAGATGATCAGGAAACTGTGTCTGCCTGCTCATTTTGGGGGTACACTTTTGAGTTTTATTTACCACTTTCAACACAGATGGTGAGAGTGTGTGAACGTGTGGTTGTGATTGAAGTGTCTGTAATGACTGTCTTGTGGTGGTGGTCTCAACATAAGACACAAGTCCTTAAAGTGCTCATTTCAAATATGACTCAATTGATTAAATTGCTATGGTGTTAAACTCAGCAGGAAGAGGAACTTCTTCCTCTCCCTGAGCCTAGGGCCTCCACTTCAAGGCCAAGACAAAGACACAAGGTACAGCAATGAACCTTGAAACACAGTAGTCAAATGGACACCTTCAACTTTGTCCAAGTGTGCCTTGGAAAGGGACAATGTTCTTTATTTGTTTCAGGTTGGAGCAGACACTGTGAGGGCCCTGTATAAAAAAAACTGGAGCTCGATTAAAAGAGGATTTTAATGATTAAAAAAAGCAAGGCTGGAGACAGAAAAACTGGAATATGAGAAGAGATAGTACATGACTGAATGAATGACACTAAACTTAGTTACACTGACATATTTGTCTGTGTTTCTAGAAGGTAAGGGAGAACACATGAGGATGTATTTGTTAAACTTTTTTCTATGATTTGGTCTTTTTATAGGCCTACCTTTTTGTGGCTTTCTTGTTGTGCCTTTTGAATCTTTTCTGGGGGGTTTCATAACTTATCTCTTTCAATGTCCTATTTATTATTTTTGAAAAATGCTATAAAAGTGAATGAAATATCAAAATTCAATGAAATAAGTAAAATGATCATTTATGTATCACTTGTGAAGAGATTTGTACAGATACCCATTGTTCTTTTTGGTTCGAAAGGTTTTGGTTGAAAAAAAACTCAATTTCTGATATGGACATGATTAGAAAATGGCTCAAAGCAACCCAAGGACAACACAATGGGTTAAGGGGAGACACCCCATAGGGATAATATATCAACATGAAACCTCCCCAGTTGATAACTAATACGTCAAATATTGTTTTCATTACTAGTTTCCTGTAGCAGAATGTATGTTTAAATAAGCAAATGATTAAGTTGTAAAATATGATATCATTTGCATACATTTCCAGAACGGAAATCAGAACATTGAGTGAAAAACCTTGTTTCATTTTGTCAACATATTAGAGTTCAAGGTTTTAACAAAGGGCACTTTGGATATCTCTTTTTCAACACTCCATTAATCAGAATATGGTGGTAACAGCCATTAAAGAAAATCCGTTGCAACTTGTGCGGCAGACCGTGTTCTTGCTCAGGTTCTCTGCATCACCCACACTATAAAAGTACCCATAGCGAAATAACGAAACGCTATGTATAGTCTGTGGGACTGTGAGTGCACAGCTTCAATGTGTCGCATTGGCAACATACGGCTCAAGAAGCTGGCATTATACGTAATTCCTTCTGCTAAGAACCTATATTTTTCAGAAAGATACTCATGAGGGAATGCGAAAGGGTTTTGTCAGTCTCTCAATGTTCTGGTTCTTCTGAGCGCACCGCTCTCACAATCCGCGCACCAAGCTCCACATAATCTTCTATGAACAGTGACGACATTATCATCAAGAATTAGTTAGTGGCCGGGGTTTTTATACCGGTTGATCTCTGATCTCCAACTTAACCAGCTCCCGACCAGGTTAGCCGTTCAGCATGTGTTACTAGGGGTGGGCGATATGACCAAAATCTCCTATCACGGTATGAGTAATTTTATATCACGGTTACGGTATATATCACGGTATAGTAATTCAGTGTTTCCCACAGATTAGAAATCTAGTTGTGGCGGGGAGGGGGGTGGGTGGTCCGACCGGGGGGGGGGGGTCGTAATAATTCCTTCGTTAATAATTCGTTACACAGTTAATTTGTTAATAATTTGTTACATTAAATATTAATCCAAAATGATTCACACCTTCACAAAATTAACAACAACTAACATATCATTTCTGCATTATGCATGTAGCAACGCTAGTGCTAAACAGCTATTTAACTGGTCGGCTCCATGACGCCGGGTAAGTAGCTAGCTCCTGAGACTTCTCACCAAAAGAACGAAGGGGAACCTTCGAGTAAGGTACCTAGCGAAAAGTAGCCTCAACTTTCCTCGACTTTTAGCTACGGCACTAATGCTGAAGGCTCGCTGATATAGCTGTCGGTCTTACTAGAACGGCGTATGTATGCATTGTTGCTAACGTGTGTTGACTTTGTGACTGCGTGCATATGTGAGAAAGACGCATGAGTGAGAGAGACGGAGGGAGAGCAGGGGAAAGGAGATGCATCTGAACGAATACGCTGCGTGTTTTAACCTAAATAGCGATAAAAAAAATGTTTTACGAAGCGCAATATGTGGCGGCCGGTGTTGATTGTGTGGCGCACCGCCACACATTAGTCTATGTGTGGGAAACACTGTAATTGATATAGTAAATATAGCCAATTTAATTAAGAAATTGTACTATATAACCATACCGTACTTCATCATCACATTTGATTATTTATTACAAACAAAAACAACTGCCTCACATGAGACAACACTTGAGTTAAAAACAAGACTCAAAGTTACTAGTACGAGCGTTCCGATTGGCTGATGTGCAGTCAAGCCATCCGCGTGGTGACCTAGTACTCACAGCGCAATACGGATCCGTAAAGCCCTCAGACAAACGGGGGGGGGGTTAAAATAATTCCTTCTTTAATAATTTGTTACACAGAACTTTATTATATTAAATATTCATCCAAAATTATTCACACCTTCACAAAATCAAAAAATAGTGGCGGCTGGTGTGGATTCTGGGGCGCATCGCCACAAATTAGTCTGTGTGGGAAACACTGAAAAGTATACCGCGGTTGAAACGGTATAGCCAAATCTCTCCCGGTAGACACATTTCTACCGTTGCACGGTATATACCGTCATACCGCCCAGCCCTATGTGTTACCATGGCGATCTACCCCGGTAACAAGTGATCCACCATCGTAGTACAGAAAACCCTGGGTTAAACCTGAAGTTACCTCGCCAACGCCAAATCTTGATTCGTAGTACAGGCCCCTGGTCAGTCAGGCCGTAACTAATTCTCCTGGCGCCATTTCTAAGTAAAACATAACCTCGTCTATTTACTTCACCGATCTTTCTGCTCCCACAAACGTTTTCAAAACAACTAAAGTTGTTGGCCAAATCAGTTATAATTAGATTTGGTTACCTGAACCACAAAGAATTTACAATAAAATCAAAAAGAAAACACAGTTTGTGTAAATTCTGCAAAGAGACGCTCACTGAGCCGCTGGCACGAGGCCTACATCAAACTTTTATCAGCATTTAGAAAGAACATGAAAAGTAAGCTAGACGTAAGTGACGCTAGCAAAGCTAGCTACCCAATGTTTACAATGTGCCTCTGTACATTTACATTTATTCATTTAGCAGACGCTTTTATCCAAAGCGACTTCCAAGAGAGAGCTTCACAAAGTGCATAGGTCACTGATAATAACAACAAGATAGCCCCACAGCATTGCGGGTAGTCAAAAACAAGAAGTACATATTGTGAACAACCAAAAAATAGTGCTAAAGGGAAGAAACCATAAGAGCATGTTAAAAATTACACAACATTAATCTCTAAGTGCAGGTGTACCTGTAGGAAAGCAATAAAAATAGGATTTACTAGAAAAAGAATACAACAGTTTAAATCAGCTACCACTAACCAACAAGAGCAACAGTCTAAGCAAGAGTCATTGTGAACCTTGAGGAAACTAGCGTTGGGTTCAGCAAACCATTCCTAAGTACCATTGTACTCCCGGAACAAGTGTGTCTTGAGCCTTCTCTTGAAGGTGGAGAGACAGTCCGTGTCTCTGATGGAGGTGGGGAGTTGATTCCACCACTGGGGTGCCAGGCAGGAGAAGAGCTTGTGCTGGGATCGGGCGGTCTTGAGAGGTGGGACCACCAGGCGGTTGTCTGAAGAAGACCGTAGGTGGCGGGTGGGGGTGTAAGGCTGCAGGAGAGACTTGATGTAGTCGGGCGCAGTCCCGTTCACTGCTTGGAAGGTCAGTACCAGGGTCTTGAATCTGATGCGGGCCGTTATGGGTAGCCAGTGGAGGGAGATGAGGAGCGGGGTAACGTGGGAGCGTCTGGGTAGATTGTAGACCAGACGGGCCGCTGCGTTCTGAATCCTCTGAAGAGGGCGGGTTGCGCATGATGGGAGACCGGCGAGCAGCGAGTTGCAGTAGTCCAACTTGGAGAGGACAAGTGCTTGGACAAGCAGCTGGGTGGAGTGCTCAGACAGGTATCTCCTGATCTTCCGGATGTTGTAGAGGGTGAATCTACACGACCGGGAGACCGCAGCAATGTGGGCCGTGAGGGAGAGCTCGTCATCCATGGTAACCCCAAGGTTCCTGGCAGAGGATGAGGGGGTCACCGTCGCAGATCCCAGGGTGATTGAGAAGTCATGGGAGATGGAGGGTTTGGCCGGGATGATGAGAAGTTCCGTTTTGGCAAGGTTCAGCTGGAGGTGGTGCTCAGTCATCCAGGCGGAGATGTCTGCGAGGCAGGCCTCAATCCTAGCTGAGATCCCCGGATCGGTCGGAGGGAATGACAGGTACAGCTGCGTGTCGTCAGCGTAGCAGTGGTAGGAGAAGCCATGGGAGGTGATGATTGGTCCAAGTGAGGTGGTGTACAGAGAGAAGAGGAGGGGACCAAGGATGGAGCCCTGTGGGACACCAGTGGAGAGCTGGCGTGGGCCTGACAGTTTGCCTCCCCAGGAGACCTGGTAGGATCTTCCCGACAGGTAGGATGAGATCCACTGGAGTGCAGTGCCAGTGATGCCCATCTCAGAAAGTCTGGAGAGCAGGATCTGGTGGTTAACCGTATCAAACGCCGCAGAAAGGTCCAGCAGAATGATGACGGATGACCTGGAAGCCGCTCTGGCAGACTGGAGGGCAGTGGTGACTGAAAGGAGGGCAGTCTCTGTGGAGTGGCCGGTCTTGAAGCCCGATTGGTTGGGGTCGAGCAGGTTGTTCTGAGAAAGGAAGTTAGACAGTTGGTTAGATACAGCACGTTCAATTGTTTTAGAAAAGAAGGGCAACAATGATACCGGTCTGTAGTTCTGGAGGACGGCAGGGTTAAGGGAGGGTTTTTTGAGTAAAGGGGTAACTCTGGCCTGTTTGAAGGCAGAGGGGAAGGTGCCAGAGGTAAGAGAGGAGTTTAGAACATGGAGCAGAAAAGTTATGATAGAGGGGGAGATGGTTTGAAAGAGAGGGGAGGGGACAGGATCAAGGGGACAGGAGGTGGGGCGATGAGAGAGAATGAGGTCAGAGAGCTCTGCCTCGGACAGGGGAGAGAAGGAGTTTAGACATTTAGTTGGGTCAGTAATGGAGGGTGAGGGGGTAGGAAGGGTGGGTTTAGGGAACCGACTGCTAATGTCGGCGACTTTTTTCTCAAAGAAGGAGGAGAAGTCGTCTGCTGTCAGGGTGGAGGGAGGGGGTGGGGGAGGTGGGTTAAGAAGGGTGGAGAAGGTAAAGGTACCAAAAATCTTCAGAAATGTCTTCCCCATTACACAAATATATTCAGCTAGTAATATATACTGTATGTTTCAGGGCGACGGGCGTTAGTTTCAATTGCTTGCCAGATTTTGTTTGTGAAAACGAGCCAGACACATAAAGCAATGTAATGATGACTGTAAAGTTATGTTACATCAACGTTAACTCATGTCAGTTGCATACCTCTCCCGACTTCATAATGTTAAGTTAAACGCCACGGTTCCGCGCTCCTTCACTTGGATGAGAGAGAGATGTGAAAGCAGAGACCGAGTACTAATGCGCCTCTAAGATAAAGAATAATATTTTTTTGGGGGGGGTTTGCCTGGCCATAAACACACGGCATTAAGAGTGCTAATTTTTTGTTCGAATACAGTTATTTATTATCTAGTCAAACCAGTGGCAGGCCGTGCATTTCACCCCTAGGCCTTCAGTGACGTCATACTTGGTCCTACCTAAATTAATACACCTCATAATTTACATCAATATGACACTACGGCTCGATAATCCATACAGAATCACATTTACACATTACATCACCTCAATATAGGCTAGTCGAGCAACACTTAATTTCCGGAGCATTTAGAATCAATAAGCTTGCATTCACAATCAAGAGTAGGAAACTAAGATCACGGATACTGTCAAAACTCAAACATAAAAGGCGATTTTAAGAGAGGTCAACAAAGTTTGTCCACCAAAGTCCACCAAAAGTACGCTATGTGAGCTTAAACAAGTTTGTCCAATAAACTGCGCATTGTCGCCGTTTCATACGTCACCAACGAGACGATAACGGAACAAACTATTAATTGAAAATCAAAGTAAACATATTATTTGCATTTGTTTCTGAGAATATGCAACAGTAAAACAATTGAACATGTTATGCGCCACGTTATTTACATTATAAATTGCAGATGATCCGAATGAATTTACGCTAACGGATTGCCCTCTTTCTGGCTCTCATGAGTGCTTATCGAATCACAGGATGCGTACATGTCAAGTGCAGCTTAAGGCAGGCCCAGAGTGGGTAATTGCAGAGAATGTATAATATGGGGAGAACTGCCACCAGAGCCTGTTTAAGGAGAGCCTGTCCACTCCCTATTAAGCCCCATTGTACCGAATTTGGTTGCAGTTCCACCAGAGTTCCACTGGGGGTGATCGCAAGCAAGTGCATGCCGAATGGGAGTCTATGGAGCTAAACGGCTAAAATTTGTCTCTTTCGCCTGATTGTTGTTGAGAAATCTCCGATTTTATTGCAGTTTTGGCATGTTCAACATGGATTATAGGTCGAAAGTTGAATATACAGATACTTATGTCCTTTCGATTTCTTACAGGATGAGTCGTTGTTGCCCATAACACGCTAGCATTCTGCTAATGAATGCTGATTGGTTAGTGAAGGACTGACTACGACCAGAGATCCCGCTTGATGGCATCCGAAGCAAAATCAGAATGTCAGAGCATTAGCAACATTAGCAACAACATTAGCAAGCCAAAACTCTTTCTAGCATGTATATTGACAGGGAGAGCCTTACCTGTCAGCTGTGTTGTCGATGCCTCGAGAGAAAAAAGGAAGAGACCACATCTTGCCATAAAACAGTATCTACGATGTGTATGACATTGTTGACATTTTAAAAGGCTTTTTAGAACAGAAAGGCGATTCAAAAAAAATCGAACACCCAGCAGTGTGTTTTTGTATTTTGCCTCCCCTTTCTAATTTAGAATTCTAATTACTAGACAAAAAAAAAATCCAGAGAAAAGTGGATTTTGAGACCTCCATAGACCTCCATTAATTCTGCACTCGCTCGTTAGTGCCCTCATATGAAACTAGAGTGGAACTGTAACCAGTTCAGAACCCGTAAGTTTCCCAAGAGTGGCAGTTATCCCCATATTAGACATTCTCTGCTGCCACTCTCGGGTCTATGGAGCTATACCCCTCAACTTTTTGCAAGCAAAATATTACATTTAAATGTAAATATTACATTAAAATATTAGCCTTTTGGTATACAAAAAAAGCGGGCCGGTGTTGGGCCTGAAAGCAAAATATTACATTTAATTAAAATATACGACTTTTTGTTTCACCCAAGATATGATACAAAAAAAGTCATGAAACTCCGAACCTTCTGAAGATCTGATTGGCAATCGCAATTGACCATGCTCTTTTGATTCTGAAGGCCTCAGGCAGATATCATAGAGCCTGACAACACAAGCTAGCTGAATTATGATTGGATAAAAACTCTACCATAATATACAACACTGTCAGCAGCTCAACCATGTGGATATAATATGACATGAGAAAAGAACAGACTATCAAGAATATTTGTTGTTATTTATGTCAGTGTATTTATTGAATGACATTAGGATGGGGGGGGTATTATTAAAAATATATATATAACCGCAAAAAATAAATAAAAATGTTTTATTATGTTTAGGCCAGCAAAAGTTCTTGCAGGCCCTGACGGCCCGCCACTGAATCAAACTCTACTGCTTGTGTATTTTGAGTGGTCTGGTCTTGACCCGGTCTCGCCCTGCTTTGGTCTTGGTCTTGACCCGGTCTCGCCATGCCTTGGTCTTGGTCTCGACCCCTCAAAGTCTTGGTCTTGTATCGATACACTGGTCTTGGTCATGACTTGGTCTCGGGTTAGGTGGTCTTGACTTCAACACTGCTATTCACTCACAAATGATCTTATCCTATTATGGAGTGACAATCATTCCAACATTCCAGGAGCACAAAGACCACATATCAGGATGTAGGCTACACTTAGTTCAAGGCATACTCTTCCTGTTTTGGCAGGGCTACAAAGGCATTACCTGTTTCATCGTAGACAAAGACACAGAGGGGCTTCACATCGGCAAGAAGGAAAATAAGCTGGGCCTGCGAGCCTCCTCCACCTGCCCTCTTAACTTTGACAACCTCAAGGTCATATCAGATACATTTCCTTTCAATAGGACTTTGTTGTTGTTGAAACATGACATAATGACACCAACCTGAGTCTATGTGCCATAGGTTCCAGAGAAGAACATTTTGGGGGAGATCGGTCATGGGTACAAATACGCCATTGGCATGTTGAACGAAGGCCGGATTGGAATTGCTGCTCAGGTATGCGAGCAAAAGAGTGCCCCCCCCCCCTGCTTGTTCAGCCACATTGTTGAAGGAATATCTAAATGCAGTGTACTTCTCGTTGCGTGTGTCATGCCAGATGCTGGGCCTGGCTCAGGGCTGCTTTGATCAGGCTGTGCCATACACCAGGCAGAGGGTGCAGTTTGGCAAACGGATTTTTGACTTCCAGGTAAAAGTTATTGAATTTGTATGGTAAAACACAGTAATCTAGTTATGCTAATGGTTAATGTTTCTGACCGTTGATGTATTTCAGGGGATGCAGCATCAGATAGCCCATGTGGCCACTCAGATTGAAGCTGCAAGGCTGCTGACCTACAATGCTGCTCGCTTGAAGGAAGCTGAAAGACCTTTCATCAAGGAGGCCTGCATGGCCAAATACTTCACTGCAGAGGTGACCTCCTAAAATATAACTTGATATTGATCGTTAAACACACTTTGTGTAATATTTATGCCATTTATCATTCTGTTTTGTGCCTACAATTAGCTTGCAACTTTGACTACATCCAAAAGCATTGAGTGGATGGGAGGGGTGGGCTTCACCAAAGACTACCCTGTGGAAAAATACTACAGAGATTGTAAAATAGGTGAGTTGCAAGCAACCAGCCATTTACGATTCAGATTCGTCCCTCATAACCAGTCCAAAGGCTATGGCTCCCATGTATGCTTGCAGTGTGAAGGCAATTGGGTTTATGAAAGTCACAACTACAGACTGAATGTGCCAGAGTAAGATAAGAAGGGGGTTGTCCTTCGGACCTTCTCACAGGACTTTTTCAGTTTGACAGTTGCTAAGAGAGAAAATAAATTGTCATAAAAATTGGGAAAGGATCACTCAGGACAGAAAGATAATTTATATTTAGTCAATTTCACACAACTGCCTTCTCCTTGGGAGTTTTCCTAATTAATATTGTTTTCCTTTCTTGTTTTCAATGTATAGGAACCATTTATGAGGGCACAACCAACATCCAACTCACCACCATGGCCAAATTCATTGACAAAGAGTATGATAACTAAACAGACTTAGGAAGTTTCAAATAGAGGCTGGCCACTTGCACTTCTTTTTGTGACACTCCTTGCTTTTATCTAAAGACTGTAGTGGGGTTTAGAGGTTTAAAAAGCATTGCTATATCAGTTTTTTTAATAAAACACAATGGATCATCCTTATGTTTGTTGTATGCTATGTACATTAAATGGATGTTTGCGGCTCCCATCCACTATGGATTATCAGGTTACATTTGCCAGGCAGTCTAGTTCTGGTGTTGGTAAGGTGTTTTTAGGTTTTTCTTCATCCCAGAATAGTTTGCTGGGATCCCAACAAAAATGCAAATTGCACCGTATAAATGTCTCTGTATTTTCCCTTCTGTTGTGTTTTCCCTGTTGTTCTGTCTACCATTCCCGTTTGGAGCGTATGTGTTTCTGGTGAATAATACCACAAAGGTAATTTAATATTTTGAAACTTGTATCGTCTTGACACAGATTGTCATTATTATTACTTGATCCTGTTTTGCAGTATAAGCTAGTTATAGTTGATTCAGTTTAAAAAACAGTGCCTTTATCACACCATAGTTACTTTAGGCTTTTAAGACTGAACAATATGAATTTCTCATGAGAGGCATGCACTAAAGACCTGTTTTATGGCTTTTTGTTTTGTTTTCTATTATATTGTTCGCTTTCCTAAAAAGTGGGCCGTGATTTTTTTAAATTTTAATATGTATGGTAATTCTCATATGGACTGCCATTAAGATTTATAGATTCAACAGTATCAATAAATGTTACGTAAAAAGTATTTCTATTGAATGTGTTTGTTCCAAAAACTACAGTGTGCAGTACTTTTCCTCAGTTTAAAAAACAGTGCCTTTATCACACCATAGTTACTTTGGGCTTTTAAGACTGAACAAAATGAATTTCTCATGAGAAGCATGCACTAAAGACCTGTTTTATGGCTTTTTGTTTTGTTTTCTATTATATTGTTTGCTTTCGTAAAAAGTGGGCCGTGATTTTTTTTAATTTTAATGTATGTATGGTAATTCCCATATGGACTGCCATTAAGATTTATAGATTCAACAGTATCAATAAATGTTACGTTAAAAGTATTTCTATTGAATGTGTTTGTTCCAAAAACTACAATGTGCAGTACTTTCCAACACATGATCACCAACTGGCCCAAATGATCAATGATCTCACTTACTCACCTATTACAATGACATTACATTTATGCATTTAGCAGATGCTTTTATTCAAAGTGACTTCCAAAAGAGTGCTTTACAAAAGTGCATAGGTCACTGATCATAACAACGAGATAGCCCCGAACATTGCGGGTAACCAAAACATGAGCATACATTGTGAAAAACTTAATACGTCCCAAAGGCAAGAACCATAAGAGCATGTAGTTAAACATGATACAATTAAACAGCATGAACTTTGAAAAGTGCAAGGGTGTACCTGTAGAAAAAAGCAAGCAGCAAAATTATTTTACACAGCAAGTACAATAGTTTAGTCAGTTACAACTAACCAACAAGAGCTATTACAGTTTTTTTCAATTGGTTTGGCTCATTTCACGAAACAGAAATGACATTCTCAAAACAACACGTGCAAACCTCCAAACCGCTGGGCACTTGTTCACAACAGATTGGAATTGTTCATTCCTTTAATCAAATTGCAATTGTATTAGCACATCCTTGTAAATGACAAGTGCAATTGCCTAAAGTTTGCACACATTTCAAATGATTTTGCACATCTCTGAAATGGTTAGGTATAATTGCCTTCAATTAGGCCAACTATCAATTGAAAATATCTTGCTGGTCTAAACTGACCGTTATTTCTCAGTCAAGTGGTTGTTCTCTGCAAAACATATTGGCATAATTTCCTTGTGTACATCATCACCTGCACAATAGTTCACTCCACTGTCAAAATCTTTCAGTCACATAATACCATGAAAAACATAATGGTATACACTGTAATATGGATCTCTTGGATCATCTTCTTACAGTCATTGTCTGGTGCAACTAGAATTTTACTAAACAAGGGGACACATCCGATCACCAATCACACAGTAAGTTTAGTTAGCTGACAGGAGCTATCCAGGAGTATAAATCCTTCCATCAAATATTTAGAGCTTGTCCCAGGCCAGCTCGGGGGAAACATCACTGTTTGTGCTGCCATTTCAGAGAATGGTGTAGTCACCCACATTCCCAGTCTTGGCCCATACAATACCCAGACACTCCTGGTGTCCTTGGACTGCCTGCACTCCGATCTTATCCCTCTACATGAGACCACTTTCTTACATTTGTCATTGTGTGGGACAATGTAAGCTTCCACCGTCACCCGCTCATCAGGATTCACTGCCCATCAAAGAATGCTAATGGTGCTCATATCACCTAACTCCCCATTCCTTAAACCTATCCAGGAGGTTTTTTCTGCTTGGAGGTGGAGGGTTTATGAGCATCGGGCTCAAAACCAGAGGTCCCTGCTCCAGGCAATGGATGCTGCTTGTGATGATGTCACAGCAGATCAGTGTAGGGGATTGTTGCGGCATGAACAACAATTCTTCCCCTGTTGCATCGTAAGGGAGAACATCAGATGTGATGTCAATGAAATCTGTGCCAGACAGACAGTGAGGACGACAACTAGTGAAACTCCAGCTTTGCTTTACTTTCTTACTGTATGTGTTTCCTTCTTGCCATGAAATGCACCCTCTGCAACTTTGACTAGGAGGGGGTCACTTGCCTGAAACTTACTGTGGTTACTCATACTACTAGTGTAGGTTATTTACATTTAGTCATTTATACAGTTATACATAATGTTAGTTTTGATGTGCTTATTGTATAAAGTATATTGTGCTGTACACATTTCCTGTAACAGTAACCATGATGTATGGCAATTACAGTAACAATTTCCATGGCAGTGTAAGTGCAATATGTGATGTGAAACCTTGTAGGTTACTCTTGAATTACTGTAATCTTTTTTCTGTTTGATACACATTTACATTTTACATGTATTCATTTAGCAGACGCTTTTATCCAAAGCGACTTCCAAGCTGTCTGCTTTACAAAAGTGCATAGGTCAATGATCCTAAACAACGAGATAGCCACAAAAACATTGTGGTTAGCCAAAACATGAAGCATACATTACAGTATTGTTGCTTGCTTTTCTACAGGTGCACTCTTGCACTTTTGAGGTTTATGTTGTTTAGTTGTAACTTGTTTGGCTACATGCTCTTATGGATCTTCTCTTTGGTACTTACTGTATTTGGGTTTTTCACAATGTATGCTTCATGTTTTGGCTACCCGAAATGTTTGGGTCTATCGCGTTGTTACTGTATGATCAGTGACCTATGCACTCTTGTAAAGCTCTCTTGGAAGTCGCTTTGGATGAAAGCATCTGCTAAATGAATAAATTTAAATGTAGATTGAGACATATTGTATTCTGGAAAGAAAACATCTACTACAGTAACTGTAGCACAGTGCACATAAGGGATATTTCTAAGGTCCACTGCCATACTGACAAAACATCTAAACATTTTGACCTGCAGTGTTTACACACTGCCAAAGGGACTTTTCATTTTGGGGGCACTGACTATTTGTATGAGAGAAGGATTTAGTTTTGACTGATAAGTTGTCTGTTCTAGGAAAGAGATGACCCTTTGCAGGTGTTCCATGGTGTTTTGCTGAACCATCTGGGTTATTTTGGCAAATGTATTTAAAAGTTTGAGAATGTTCTATTTTTTTTCGAGAGATGAGCCAAAGCAATCGAGAAGGAACTTTTCATTTTGAGGGCACTGACTATTTATATGAGAAAATGATTTGGTTTTGAAGCATGAGTTAACTGTTTTGGGTGAGATATGACCTTTTGAAGGTGATCTATGTAGTTGTGCTGAACCATATAGGCTATTTTGCTAAATGCACGTGGAGCTTTGAGAATGTCATTTCTGTTTCAAGAATTGAGCCAGAGCCATCGAGAAAAACTGTAAGACAAGACTTCCTTCTAAGGTTGCCAAATGTGTCACTATGAAATTCAGGGCTAAAGGTGGCCTGCCGCAGCAGCACGGGTATGTTTTTTGTGTGAATATACAGTGTATCGTTTTTAAGCCATTTCTCATAATGATAGCTTATTGGGGAATTGGTGCATTTACTTAACGTATACTGATGCGCAAGAAAGGGGTTAGTGATTGGATGATGACAGGTGTCTGTGATCATTCTCAAGTGTCCTGATCAGCACTGCTACTGTTGCTGTTGTATTAGTCAGTGGTTAGATCAGCGTATATAGCAGTTAATAATCAGGGCAAGCGATGTCACGAATGGGACAAATAAATTAAGCCCAATATAAGGGACATTTTGGCAACCCTATTTCTTTCCCAGTAATATATATCCAATTGAATATGGTGTTGGGAATATGGGGTGGCTTCTTCCAGTATTTGTGTGTAAAACAAAGTGAAAGTAACTATATTGTTTGTGAATTGTTTGGTTGTGCTTAAATACGTTTGGCACCTTGTTTCAGTTAAAGATGTATAGATCCTTCAGGTCCATTTCTTTTGTTCCTTTAAAAACCACCAATATCCAGTGAGCTTGGCCCTTTTTCCAAAGTTAATTTGTGTCCAGTATTCCTACTCCTTTTGTTTCCTATAGAGAAGAACACACACACACTAACCACTACAAGGTTCATAAATATGATCATTCATCTGGAATCCTTAGTCTTGCTTGTGCGTGATAACAGAACTCAAATAAACCCATAAAATGATACAGAGTGTTGCATGGTCTTTGATTAATGCTAAACCAACCAACTTCGCAGCCCCACTTGCTGGTCCTCTGCACTAGATGGCAGCCTTGTGCATGCTTTCATGAACACCTGAGGACTCAGAAATTTGTAAAGCCACCAGAATGAAGAGCAATCAATTACAAAACCTTTAAATTTCCTGACCAAATAAAATAGTATTTCAATAACACTTTTTACAAGCAATGTCACAGAGGGCTTCACATACGCCTGTAGAAATACCCCTCAACCAACCTAAACCCTCAAGGAAGACAAGTAAAAACTAATATGAGAATAAATTAAAGAAACCTTGGGAGGAGCAATTCAGTGAGAGATCCCCTCTTCCAGAGATGGTTGGTGAAAGAGAGGTGCAGAACACATGCTAAACATAGTAATACATCAGGAGTAGAAATAAAAGTGCCAATGGATGTTGAAACACAGAAATCGAAAGTTCAACTCAGGTCAGAGTTGGCGAATGTCAGTTTTAGCAGTGGTAGCCAGGGCTGGGTGTGTGTGATCGGCGCAGCATCTCAAGACAGCCAGGTATATGAACAATATTGTGCAGTTTAAAAGAGAAACAATATGAAGAACGGTCTGAAGTATGAAGAAGGACCATGCTAGCCACTCATAGCACAAATCACTCATTTAACTTTCTCTGACAAGCCTTGTTTAATTAATTGCTGCATTTTAATTAAAAAGATCTGGATCATTTTTTACTAAACGTGTGTGCACAAGGTAACACAGTCATGAGACCAGTGTTCATAGCATGTTTGCTTGTTTTGAATGACCCCATCATTATTTGCTCGCCATTCTGGAGGTAGCTTATTGCCTAATATCCGCTCCTACGTTGCCAAGAATGGTATTCATGCTTTGGAACGTCTTTATTTCCTGCAACGGTCATCTAATGCCCGATGTATATATGAACAGTTGTGATGCCAACATTGTCCTGGTTTATCACTTTGTGTATTCCTAGAGGTTACATTTTCTTCAGGTCTAAATTAGCCTGCAGGTCATTCTTAATTGAAAAATAGAATAAAGGATTATGGCCTATATGTTTGACTGGTATGCAGAACCCTTTCACATTTGAATTGAGGGCTAACGAAGTCCAAATGCAAATGGGTGGCTTATAAAATAGCTTTTATTATAGGCTAGTTATTTTTATATAGGCCTACAATTAAACGTGAAGTATGTTGTTATCGTATCGTTATCGTACACCTTCAATTGGCTTAGGCTATTGCTTGTGAAGATAGCCTATTCAGTAATTGTAAATTATAGTGGACAAAGGATGCATTAGAGATTAGGTGATAAGTGACTTTGAAATACCGAGTCGTCCGATGACTTAGCCTACCATGCACACTGTGCTAACGAATGCCGAATAGCTAAAGAACAATACAACAACGTCAGTGTGTGTCAACAGACTGGACCAACGATGGATAGGGTCTTCAGAATAAAAAAATAAAATAAAAATAATGTCCATTTTATTTCTCACTTTACTGTGGTCATTACTGTTTTTCAGTTGTGTTTGAAAAGGAAATTATAATTCATCTTTGCTATTAGCCTACTGCATTAACATGAACTTAAAATAATACAAACATCATGGAACTGGTTAGCTATAGCACACTGGTATCCTTTCATAAAAAGCTTGGTAAAAATTGTGTGTATAGGCTATGGGATACGTTCGATCCTAATTGGCCTACATGGAATGTTTTGGAATATTTAAATGGTTGATCTAATACAATGCAGTCTGTCCAATTGATCATAGGCCTACAAGCAATAATGTCTCTCGTCCGAAGCTTGCCTACTTGTTCTTCACAGCCTAATTAGAGGTATCGTGGCCATGTTAAACATGTTAACAAGGGATGGAACTAAAATAGCATGGAAAAACGTGCTTGCTCAGTCAAATTGGACGACCCACGCGTGCCCTATATGCTTTGCAGCAAGACGGGTTGACTTTTTTCACATGTTCCTGTCCTATCCCCTCACTCTATTTCCTCAAATTTCATTTGCCATTGTACGTTTAGTCACTGAGGACTGTGCGCATTTAACTTGGATGACATTTTTATTTCATCGTTAGTATTCGTCGCAAGACTGACACAGTAAGCGTTGAATCACTAGTGACAGAGCCTGGATGCACTTAACACATTGACCAAAGCGAACATAAACTTGGGATAGCCTACGATAACATAGTCTGATGTTTTTCCTCAAAAGTTTTTTTATTTGCAAACATTAATGGCAATGTCAGAGACTCAAAAGACCAGTCAATCGGCTAAAGACTCCCCATTCTCCATAAGGAACCTTCTGAACTGTGACAACAAGCCCTTAAAACGAAATACCTTTTTGGCATCAGGACTATTTGAAGGTGGCTTTTCTCTGTCCCGGATCAGTGATTTGCCTTTTCCACGTTTTGAGTTACCATCTCAGCGATTTGGACTATCTGCGCATTATCTGGAACGAACTTCTACTTGGTGGTACCCTTACTCATTGGGCACATCTGGGCATATAGTACACACTGCAGGTAGGCTATCGCATGCATTAGTCACAGTTACACACTTAGTTCCCCCGAAGTCAAATTGTTTTGTTAACAAATATTATTTAGTTTTCTAACAGGCTAACTGACAGATACAAGCCCATTATTCATGATTTAACCTAACAGTCACAATTTAATACAAACCATTTAAACCCAATTAAACTTACTATATTATTGACCTTATGATAGAACAACAACAGTATCAATGGTTTCTGATGTGTTTTAGGAAATTGCCAAATACGATGTCCAAATGCTATGTCTTCAATGACTTTTTGTATTTGATCTGAATTTAAATTGATTCATAGTTTTTGAAGTGTGAAAAATATGTGATACTTTTTCCTTTTAGCTTCTGAAAAAGCCAGTGTGCGACATCAATCACCGGGCTTGGATGGAGATTCTCCGCAGCTGGTTCAAAAATCCCAAGTTGATCTCAAAGAGGATGACAAAAAAAGCGCTGATGACATGGAGGAAAGTGATGTGGAGGAACAGAAGAGAGACGACGTGGGGGGTGACTGGAGGAGAATGGATGATCATTTAGATAAAAACCCGTGTCGCAAAAAGAAAACGCGCACAGTATTTTCCAGGAGTCAAGTTTTCCAGCTGGAGTCCACATTCAACATGAAGCGGTACTTGAGCAGCTCCGAAAGGGCAGGGCTTTCGGCATCTTTGCACCTGACGGAGACACAGGTGAAAATTTGGTTCCAGAACAGAAGAAATAAGTGGAAAAGGCAGCTTGCTGCTGAGTTGGAGGCAGCCAATTTGAGTCATGCAGCTGCTCAAAGGATCATGCGTGTGCCCATACTGTACCATGAAAACATATGCTCAGAGACTGTCTCTGCTGGTAATTCACCTGCAAGACAGTCGCTTCTAACATTTCCTCATCCCATGTTCTACTCTCATCCAGTAGTGACATCCGTTCCTTTACTGAGACCAGTTTAGAGACTCCATTACTGTTTTATTTGTATTAGGCTATGCATATAGCCTATTGTTTTGGGGAATTGTGTAAAAACGGTTGGTTTTGGACAGTATAATTGTGGGCTAAATTGTGCTGTTTATCAAGCCTATTGTATTGTTAATGATAACATTATGTTATGTGTCCTACAGCCAACAACGCTAGCTATAAAGTTTGACAATTTTCATCTTGGTCCCCTTCAAAATGCATCTGTAATTTGTATTTCTAAATTAACTAAGTTAATGTGAAGGTAAGTGGTTGGGTCTGTGATCAAAATGTTTAATTCCCTATTGTACAATGTTGGTATAGGCACTATTCTTCTGTTCTATAGCTTGCTCGGAAACAGTGAGGACAATCATCTGTACATGATAACTTTTTAAAAGACGGCATTCTACTGAAGAAAATCGACTACGTATTTTGAAGCCTCGAAATATTCAGATAGAGTCCCTTTATGAATCAGCAAAAGCCTGTTTTATTGCCTGTTGTAGAAGTTGTAGAACATTGCAGAAATAAATTCGAAATTAAAGGTACTATTGACTATAACTGAATACAGGTTTACCTTTATTATAATATAAAATAATGGATGTAAAACGTTTGAAATATTTTGGGATTGGACCAAGGGCAAATAAAAGGTTGTGGAAATGTATATCAAGATATGTCAAGATATTTAGAAGCTAAGTTAAGCTAATACACTTCATGGAACAACAAAATGATTAATTAAATAAGAATTATACAGCAAATAAGAATGAAAACATCAGCTTTCATTTATTTCGGTACAGATTTTTTATATAATTTGCATTCTGGGCCAGTAGGCTACTTGTTCTTCTGAGTCTTGATACAAAACGTTTACTGATATCTGTGTTGGTCCCCAAATCTTATCTCAAGAGTAAAATGTAGGCAAATACAGAAAATATGGAACACGTGACACTTATTGGACGGTCGTTGGGAACATAACGGAAAAATATAAATACAGATAAAGCTAATGTAGGCATGGCTGGAGATGTTATTTCAGCCACAAAGCAAAATAAATAGAAACCAAACAACTCATAGGGAATTTGTTTCGAAACTGCCGGGGCTCTTTAGCTTGGCCCATGTGAAAAAGTATTAGCTTATTACAGAACATGGGGACGTCAAGTAAATTGGCTGAAGAGTGTGCTATGGGCTAAAGCTTGACTTGGACCTTTTATTTTGAAAAAATATGCGAATAATGATTATGAAATCAGATGATGGAATAAGACAAACCTTGCGCACTGTCCTCTGATGCATAGTCTCCTGATGACTATTGCTGCATTGGCCCATTGTTGTAGTTAGCTACTCTTGTCTTGGACTCGGACAAAGAGACTCGGGATTTTATTTCAAGACTAGTCAAGACCACAACTGCGGATATATCACTAAACTGCCTGTGCATTGTTTAATGTATTTGTTAATATCATAACTGTTATTGGATGTAAAACGTCATGATTCAAATGCAACCAATAACTTAACTCTTTTCTAATTCGAAGTTACCCATCACCCCTCCTCGCACCCCTAAAGTAAATTAAGAAGATTGGCGAAACAGTGCTGTCTGAAAATGTTGGCCAAATCAGCTATAATTAGATTTGGTTACCTGAACCACAAATACTACAATAACGTCCAAAAGAAAACACACAGTTTGTGTAAATTCTACTAAGAGACGCTCACTGAGACGGGTGGCACTAGGGCCTACAACAAACTTTTACCGGCATTTAGAAAGAAAACATTAAAAAAGGTAAGGCGTAAGTGACGCTAGCAAAAATGTTTGCATGCTCTGTACCAAAACTCTTTAGACATCTATTCCCCCATTACAAAAATATATTTAGCTAGTATCTTGTTCCAGGGCTACGGGCTTTGTTTCCGTTGGTTGCCAGATTTTGTTTGTGATAACAAGCCAGGCCACATAAAGCAATGATGAATGTAAAGTTATGTTACATCAACTTTTACTCATGTCAGTTGCATAGCCTTCCTCTCCCGACTTCATAATGTTAAGTTAAACGCTGCGGTACCGCGCTCCTTCACTTGGGTAAGAGAATGCGCTTCTAAGAACAAGAAAAACGGCACTAGGCTACTTTAAGAGTTAACATTTTTTGTTCAAATAGGCCTACAGTTACAGATCAAATCTAACTTTTACCTAGTCAAACCCTACTGCTTGTGTATTTTGAGTGGTTTTGACTTGGTCTCGACCCCTCAAAAGTCTCGTTCTCTATCAGGGCTGGACTTAGGGCGGTGGGAGCCCCTGGGCTTGAATAATTTTCGGGCCCTATCTTCTATACATTTACATTTATGCATTTAGCAGACACTGCAGGACTGTACCTGTAGAAGAACAATCAACACTAAAATATTTCACAGCGAGACTGAACTTCGTTATAACTAACCTACAAGAGCAACAAGTCACTCAATAAGAGTCATTGTGATCCTGGAGGAAACTAACATGTACTGTAAGTTGCTCTGGATAAGAGCGTCTGCTAAAATAACTAAATGTAACATCAGGTCCAGCCAAGCATTCCTAAGTGCCGTTGTACTCCCGGAACAAGTGTGGCTGGAGCCTTTTCTTGAAGGTGGGGAGACAGTCAGTGTCCCTGATGGAGGTGGGGAGCTGGTTCCACCATTGGGGGGCCACGCAGGGGAAGAGCTTGTGTTGAGACCGGGAGGTCTTGAGCGGTGGGACCACCAGTCTGAATAAGACCGTAGGTGACGGGTGGGGGTGTAAGGTTGCAGGAGAGACTTGATGTAGTCGGGTGCAGTCCCGTTCACTGCTCGGAAGGTCAGTACCAGGGTCTTGAATCTGATACGGGCGTTGATGGGTAGCCAGTGGAGAGAGATGAGGAGCGGGGTAACATGGGAGCGTCTGGGTAGATTGCCGACCTGGCGGGCCGCTGCATTCTGAACCCTCTGAAGAGGGCGGGTTGCACATGCTGGGAGACCAGCGAGCAGCGAGTTGCAGTAGTCCAACTTGGAGAGGACCAGTGCTTGGACTAGCAGTGGAGTGCTCAAACAGGTATCTCCTGATCTTCCGGATTTTGTAGAAGGTGAATCTACAAGACCGGGAGACTGCAGCAATGTGGGCCGTAAGGGAGAGCTCATCATCCATGGTTACCCCAAGGTTCCTGGCAGAGGATGAAGGGGTCACCGTCGCAGATCCCAGGGTGATTGACAGATCGTGGGAGGTGGAGGGTTCAGCCGCGATGATGAAAAGTTCTGTTTTGGCGAGATTCAGCTGGAGGTGGTGCTCGGTCATCCAGGCGGAGATGTCTGTGAGGCAGGCCTCAATCCTAGTGCTAGAAAGGTCCAGCAGAATAACTTTAAATAGAACAAAATGAGACGATCACGATTCTGAATAAACAACTAAACAAAATAACTAGAGCTGTCAAACAATTAAAATATTTAATCGCGATTAATCGCATTAATGTCATAGTTAACTCGTTAATCTATTCTAAATGTCCCTTGATTTTGTTTTCATCCATTATTTTTTCAAATTTGAATGCTCTTATCAACATGGAAAAGTGGTTTGGATTGCTTCGTGCAAATGTTTTTTTTTTATTGAAAACAACATTGCAATCGCCTGGCTGTGACGAGCGGGCGGAAAATTTGCATCAGCTGTGTGCTTGGCCATCAAAATTGTATTTTAGACTCCACGACGTGCTGCGATGATAGCTCAGTTCACAACGACAGAACACACTGATCACTTTGGTCTTGTCAATGGAACCATTTGGCAACCTTTTAAAAGTAAACTTTCCATTCAGAATCTTATTGGCATCCATTTCGGCATCTGGCGCTGGCAATCAACTCAAAACGTAACGTTAGCCTACTGATGAAGAAAGTGTTTGGTCCGTCTCTTCATAAACGGAGTCACTAAGTGCAGTTGAGTTCTGGATTTTAATAAATATTTATCAATCTGCAGATTGGGAGAGAAAACCAGACCTCTGACAATAAATGACAACACAACACCAGGCTTAGGTCTCAATGATGTCTCTCTCAGCTCTGAAGGCCGGAGGACCATCTTTTATAGGGTACAAGAATGTAAACATAGATAGTGACAGTCAGGCAGTAATGACGTTACAACAGTCTCAGAGAAAGAGATTCACTGCTCCGAACACATGACAACTCTCAGACTAGAGTTCACTGGTGGAGCTCTCCTTGTAATCATGACAAAGGACGTTTAACCAGTTCTTTCTCCTGATCCCGAACATCCAGTAATCCTGACACATAGACACAATCTACTCTTATTAATAGCAAGCTTACATGAGAACATACTAACTAGTATGTAATGACTAGTTCTATTGATCAGTGAATAATGTAAGCACACAGGAAATCGCAATTTCTTCCACACTACTACCAGAGAATGTATAATATCCATAAACGGGCTTTGCTACTACTCTTTAGCCGGCTCGCAAGCCCAAACAAGTGTGTGTGGCGTGCCTGTTGTTTTGTTTCTGGTCTAGCTAGATTCAATGCGGTATTGTAGTTTTTCTAACGTCAGTGGTTGTTGCAACAGAATGTGAAAAAAACTACAAAGTTTGCTAGGTCAAAAAGAGTGGTAATCGCGCAATAATAAATTGACGCCGTTAATTTGGGTTTGAGTTAACGCCGTTAATAACGCGTTTAACTGACAGCACTAAAAATAACATAATTTATATTAGCTTAATTGCTGAAGTCTATTTAAAATGTTTAATTTATCTGAAAGATAAATAAATAAAAACTTGGTTTGAATGAATGATTCAATTACTCACTCAAATACTTCATTTGGTTCATGGATGAATCAGCATTTTTGAACGAATCTCCTAAATGAACGATTAAATTACAAATATTTTAAGTCATTATACCATGGTCTGGGTGAATACTCGATTCTTATTGGCTGCAGGGGTGGACACCTGAGTAGTTCCAGCAAAATTGTCTTTTCGCCGTTCTAAATGATTGTGCTGGCTACATAGTATGAGCTTGTACAAAGTGTCTAAACATTGTGTCCTTGGACAAGGCACTTCACCCTACTTGCCTCGGGGGGAATGTCCCTGTACTTATTGTAAGTCGCTCTGGATAAGAGTGTCTGCTAAATGACTAAATGTAAATGTACTCACCCAGACCATGGTATTCACAAGAGCCTGTTTAAGGAGAGCCTACCCACTCCCTATTAAGCCCCATTGTACCAAATTTTGATCGCGGTCGAGTGCAAAATGAATGGAAGTCTATGGAGCGAAACGCCTAAATGTGTCTCTTTCACCTGATTGTCAATGAGAAATCTCAGATTTTATGAATGGGAGTCTATGGAGCTAAACGGTTAAATGTGTCTCTTTCGCCTGATTGTCGTTAAGAAATCTCAGATTTTATTGTAGTTTTGGCATGTTCAACATGGATTATAGGTCAAAAGTTGAATGAACAGATACTTATGTCCTTTCGATTTCTTACAGGATGAGTCGTTGTTGCCCATAACACGCTAGCAATCTGCTAATGAATGCTGATTGGTTAATGAAGGACTGACTATGACCAGAGATCCCGCTTGATGAAATCCAAAACAGAATCAGAGCTGTAGCAACATTAGCAACAACATTAGCAAGCCAAAACTCTTTCTAGCATGTGTATTGACATCACATGATTGCTATCAGCTGTGTTGTCGATGCCTCGAGAGAAAAAAAAGAAGTGACCAGAGCTTGCCGTGAAGTTTTTTTAATTTTTTTATTATTATTATTATTATTATATTATATATATATATATATTATTTATTATTACACATCTTCGAATACACATATTACAAAGATATAACAACAATCGCACTCTAGGGGGTACTTGATGTAGAATTAAATACAAATATTGAAAAGTTTACAGGTCCTCAAAGTTTTCACTGCTTTTTGCTTCATTGAGAATCTTATTGAAACAAAGTAATGCTCAATTTCTTTCTTAAACGAAAAAAACAAGGGTTTTTTACATGAAATGGAACTACAGAGGAACTGCAACCAGTTCAGAACCCTGAAGTTTCCCGAGAGTGGCAGTTCTCCCCATATTAGACATTCTCTGGCTATACCCCTCAAAATCCACTTTTGTCAGGATATAAAATTTTGTCTAGTAACTTGAATTCTGAATTTGAAAGGGGAGGCAAAAAAAATACACACCGCTGGGTGATGTATTTTTTTCGCCATTCTTTTTTTTTTTGGGGGGGGGGGGGGGCACAGTTGGTGGCGCGGTTTAAATAGCACTCCACAATGAGAAAAAACACACAAGAGGTTTTGAGTAGAATATATTAAAAAACAAAGATTTAATTTCAAGAAAACAGTGCTCAACACTTTTCATTAACAACTCTCAACAAACTGTAACATTGGGCATGAGAGGTTTAGAGCAGAATGGTTTAAGAAACATTGGGTTGTGTTCCAGAGGTTTACAGAATAAAAGACTACAACCATTAGGTACTAGAGGTTTAGAGTAGACTAGATTCAGAAACATTGGATACTACAAGTTTAGAGCAGAATCAATTCAGAAGCATTGTGTACAAGAAGTTTATAACAGTAGATTCAGAGGGTTTAGAGCAGAATCAATGGAGAAACACGGGATGATACTAGTTTAGAGAAAGGGGAGGCCAAAAAAACACACTGCTGGGTGACAATTGATTTTAAAGTCGCCTTTCTGTTCTAAAATGTTAGCCATGACGTTGTCATACTCATAATTCTGGTCAGAATATGACTCTGAAACCGCTCCGTTGGGCTGTGAGTATCGGGCGTGTTTCAACCGAAAAAAAAAAAGCCTCTTCGCTCAATTGGATATACTTAAAACCAATCAGAGCAACGTAGTATGTTGTTTGTTGAAAATGAATTCAACCCAAGCGCTCTTTGGTGACATGGTTGATTACGTTACTGTTGATCATCTGTCCATCATCGTATAAAGCCCGCCTTGACAATTTGATTGGTCCAAACAGCTTCTGTTTGGAGATACTTTTTCCCCAACCGAGCTACCCCAGACCCAACTTCCCGATAAAATGTTTTTGTGGGCGGGGCTAAGTTGGTCTGGCAGCCAGGCAACTAAAATGTCATTGAGGTCATACACATTGTACGGCCCGAGATACTGCTTGACGGCAAGCTCTGGTTACTTGCACTTTTCTCTCGAGGTATTGACAACACAGCTGACAAGGGAGGCTCTCCCTGTCAATACACATGCTAGAAAGAGTTTTGGTTTACATTACATTTATTCATTTAGCAGACGCTTTTAACCAAAGCGACTTCCAAGAGAGAGCTTTACAAAGTGCACTGATAATAACAACAAAATAGCCCCAAAGCATTGAGGGTAGCCAAAACAAGAAGCACACATTGTGAACAACCAAAAAATAAGTGCCAAAGGGAAGAACCATAAGAGCATGTAGTTGAGCAAGTTACAATTAAACAACATGAATCTCTAAGTGCAAGTGTACCTGTAGAAAAAGCAAGCAACAGTAAAAATAAGATTAACTAAAATTGAATATTTCGCAGCAAATACAACAGTTTAAATCAGTTACCACTAACCAATAAGAGCAACAAGTCTCTAAGCAAGAGTAATTGTGATCCTTGAGGAAACTAGCATTGGGTTCAGCAAACCATTCCTAAGTACCGTTGTACTGCCGGAACAAGTGCGTCTTGAGCCTTCTCTTGAAGGTGGAGAGACAGTCTGTGTCTCTGATGGAGGTGGGGAGTTGATTCCACCACTGTGATTATCTGTTTAGTTCAATAGGATGACATCATTCTGAACTACCACAAAAAATGTCACCTTGGTATGTCAAAGTATGATTGAATTAGAGCAGATTCAACGTTGGCTGAATCTATCAACGCTTACCACAGGAGAAACAGCTTACTTTTTTATACAGTTACTGAACATGATACTTCTCAACATTGATAATAGCTCAATGGGCTGGGATGGTGACCTGTTAAGAATTGAGTATTAAGTTGGAAACCAGCCATTATATTTTGGCCTGTCATAATTTTGATTATTTGTTTAGTTAAACAGGATGACATCATTCTGAAATACCCTGCACAAATTCATGCAATTTCACCTTGAAATGTTAACCGTTTCCTAAACTTTGTCCTAAAGCTGACCAAGGTTAATACTCTGCCCTTTCTATTCAAACAATCTCAACAGTTGGTGTTTAGCAGAGAGGATAGAGTGATTGACTTGTGACCTTATGCTCATGAGTTCAAATCCCCATTCAGCCTGTTGTTGGCCAAACATGAAGTAGTTTTGCTCTTTTGTTGTCCAACTCTCGATCGTCTACAGTGTACATGTTTATAATATTTTGCGGAGGAACCCGCATTGCTGCTTGCAGCTATATTTAGGGGCCAAGCAGCAGCTTCCTATTGCTTTTGTTAGTTTTATTATTATTATTAGGGGCCAAGCAGTCTATGAGTCTATGGCAGCCCATAGAACAGATTGGTTCGAAGTTTTAAAATTTGGCACACTGATTTGGAACGGTCTCCTGATTATCGTCAGAAAAGTTTCATGTCAATCCCTGAAGCTCTATAGCGCCACCAAGGCGTCAAAGTTGGAGGTGCGGTTACGCCCACAACTTTTGAACCGTGAGACCGTTTTTCTTAATTGAGGTATCATTGGATTCCGTAGATGCAGACGATTCGACAATACCCTATGGCGTCATTGTCTTCCCGAAGGTGTTTCCGTCATTTGTATTTTAAGAAATTGCTACTTTTTCAAACTCCTCCTAGGTCGTTGCTCCGATTTTCATGAAAATCGTAACAGATCATCTTCAGACCATGCCGACAAAAAGTTATCAAAATGTTATCGATGAGTCAAACCGTTCACGAATAAGGCGCAAACGATTTTGACAAAGAGGACGCCAAAGCGGACGTGAGGCCTTGACTCTGCGACAGTTTACCGTATGGAGTCGAAACTTTGGAAATGTCATCACGAGCATGCAATCTAATCATCTTCTTACCACAATAACCTTGATATGTCAAAATATGACTGAATTACAGCTGTTTGTACTTGGGTTAAATCTGACAAAGCTCGCCACGGAAGAAACGGCTTCCTTTTTTATAAAGTAACCGAACACAGCAATTTCCAGCAGCGAGAATAGCTTACTGGGATAAGACGGGCTGCTTTGAAACGCAAGGTCATAGGATCGAATCCAGCCACAGTCGTCAAGCATGTCCTGACACTGGATTATCTGTTTAGCGAAGCCAGGTATGCCAGAGTAGCTGTCTAGCAGTATAATCATAATGGTAATGATAACGTTTCATTGTCAGGGGATTTATAGTCAAGAAGAAGCGGATTTATTGTGCTTTGTAGATATAACGCTGCTACATGTAGCCAGCGCATTCTGTCTCAAAATGACATGAATGTTTTTTATGAAAAGTCTTGCTTTTTAGCTACTGAATTTCCATATCGAATGATGCTTGGCCCCTTTGATTGCTGCTTGCAGCTATATTTATTATTGGTGGCCAAGCCGCGAAGCGGCGAAGCCACTTATGTGTTTCTACCGTTTTCTTATTAGGAATCCTCTGTCAGGAGGAAACCTATTATTATTGGTGGTTTTATTATTTAGGATTCCTCCGTCAGGAGGAAACCTATTTAGGGGCCAAGCAGCGAAGCTGCGAGGCACCTATTGTTATTGTTAGTATTATTATTAGGGGCCAAGCAGCGAAGCTGCGAGGCACCTATTGTTATTGTTAGTATTATTATTATTATTAGGGGCCAAGCAGCGAAGCTGCGAGGCACCTGTTGTTATTGTTAGTATTATTATTAGGGGCCAAGCAGCGAAGCTGCGAGGCACCTATTGTTATTGTTAGTATTATTATTATTATTATTATTATTAGGGGCCAAGCAGCGAAGCTGCGAGGCACCTGTTGTTATTGTTAGTATTATTATTAGGGGCCAAGCAGCGAAGCTGCGAGGCACCTATTGTTATTGTTAGTATTATTATTAGGGGCCAAGCAGCGAAGCTGCGAGGCACCTATTGTTATTGTTAGTATTATTATTATTAGGATTCCTCCGTCAGGAGGAAACCTATTGTTATTGTTAGTTTTATTATTATTAGGATTCCTCCGTCAGGAGGAAACCTATTGTTATTGTTAGTTTTATTATTAAGGTTCCTCCGGTAGGAGGGAACCCTATTGTTATTGGTGGTATTATTAGGGTTCCTCCGGTAGGAGGGAACCCTATTGTTATTGGTGCTATTATTATTAGGGTTCCTCCGTCAGGAGGAAACCTATTGTTATTGTTAGTTTTATTATTATTCTTGTTCCATGGAAGTCAATGGCAGCCCCTAGAACCCTTCGACAACTTTTTGTGAAATTTGGCACACTCATTAAGGACAGTTGATTCTATACCTACACCAAGTTTCATGTCTCCCATTAGACCACTCCAGCGCCACCAACGGGTCAAAGTTGGACTTGTGTTTACACACGCAACTTTTGAACCGTATGACCCATTTTCATGAGGTACCATTGGATTCCCTGGATCAAGCCGAGTTCAACGCACCCCATGGCGTCAATTTCCGGTTATATAGATTTTCCGCTATTTCCGGTTTGATCAAAAACCTTTGAAAGCCTACTCCTCCTACAATTTTTGTCATATCTTCTTCAAAGTTACCAGAGATGATCTTCAGACCAAGCCTCACAAAAGTTATCGAAAAGAATTTTGATCCTCGCAACCGTTTGTCCGGTACAGCCAATCAAATTCATCAGAAAAGCCGCCAAACAGGATGTGAAGTCATGTCTCAGCAAATCTTTGAGATATCAACACGAAACTTGGTATATCGATGGAAGACACTACAACATTTTACCGTGTGCAAAGGCAACTTCATATCTCCAAAAATGATTGATATAAAGCAAATTGAACTTATCGCTAACGCTAAAATAATTCTTTACACATCAGCCAGTCAAAAACTGATACTCTGATTCAATCACAAGTTCATATGAAGACTCTTGAGAATGCTTATAACACAAATCTGTGAAAAATTTGACTGTAAGATCAAAGGTCGATTTTTGGTGAATATTTGAAACCTGCTTGCTTGGCTAATTTCTAGCCAAATTTCCAATGAATGTCTCCCCTCCTCCTGCCCGCGCGTGCTCCACATCCTCACACACTCAGCCTTAACTTACACACGCGCGGGCTTGGCAAGACGCACACGCAACATTTCAGGAGAGTGTGGGCTGACCAAGCCCCCACTCATTCCTTGGTTTCTAGCAAAGGCCTTGTGGATCTTGTAATCTTGGATCTCTTAACAAAAGCTGATCTTTTTAGTATTGCATTTCCGATTTTGTATGCAATGGTAAAAAGTAATACAAATCCTGAAACATTGATATATATATATATGTATTTATATATATATAAATCTTTATTTCAGACGCCAAGTTCCACATAAAATAACAGACATAGAGCTATAAAAAAGAGAGTAAAACGAAAACATAAAACATAGATAATACAGTGCATAAAAAGTATGAAGACTTTTGTGCCAATGTAGTCTTAAGTTCCAAGTAATCGATAGCAGCTCTTTAGAGGGTTGACCAGAGCCTCTACTATACAGTTCTCAGACTTGTCCAGTCGACACATGAAACCATACATCAGTTGTCTCAGGAGTGCCTTACAGGTTGGTACGTGCTTAGACAGAAACAACTGACCAGCACTATGCCACCTAGGCACATTAAGTAGCAATCTAAAAGCATCATTGAAACCATACATCAGTTGTCTCAGGATTGCCTTACAGGTTGGTACGTGCTTAGACACAAACAACTGACTAGCACTATGCCACCTTGGCACATTAAGTAGCAATCTAAAAGCACCATTGTAGGCTACTTTCAGTATCTGTATACTCCTTTACCTGTACATAGACCACAAATGAGCAGTGTACAATGGTGTTATGTAGGTTCTAAACAGGGAACATTAAACTGAATCTGAGCACATAGAAAACGTCCTTAATAACATACTGGCCTGAGAATATATTTTACAGCGCTGTTGATACATATCGTTGTCATCTGTCCAATCATCAGAAATGACATGGCAGATATTTTATTTCCTCACAAACACCAAGGGGACTGCCAGATAAATAAAAGGTAGGGAAGGTTAATTTCCTGTCCTGATTACTTCTGACTATCATTATGTGGCTTTTCTTTGCATTATATTTTATATCATGATCTAAGCCATACTGAGAGCACACCCATAGCATCTGTTGCAACAGGCTGAGTGGAACCAGATAATCTGCGTACATCAGATGATTGACAATAGATTCACCAACAAGACAGCCTGTATTTGTCTTATTCAGCTGGCTTGATAAGTCGTCCATATCCATATTAAACAAAAAGGGAAATCAAATTCCTCCTTGTCGAACTCCGTTACCAACATGGAAAGGAGCTGATACAACATTGTCCCATTTAACATGAAAAGTTTGATTGGCATACCAGAACACCAAAATCCTCACAAGAGGTTTAGGGACACCTCTCGCTATTAGCTTCATAAACAGTTTTTCATGACAAATTCGATCGAAAGCTTTGTAAGCATCAATAAAGCATAAAAATACAGATAAATTAAGACTTGTGTACCTGAGACAATCTCCTTCAGAGCATAGATACAGAGATCAGTACCATGTTTTCTTTTAAAACCAAACTGATTTTCTGCCGTCAGAATATACATTTCCAATTTCAATCAAATAATTCTCTCAAACACTTTAGACAAGATACTGGCCAATGCAATGGGTCGATAGTTGTCTATGCTGTTCAGTTTACCAGCCTTATCTTTAACAACAGGCACTAACAGTACTGACATAATAGAGTTCGGTAGAACACCATGAACCATAATTCCAGTGAGACACATGGCTAGAAATGGACTGAGTCTATAACTGGCATTTTTTAGATGCTCTGCAGAAATGCAATCCATACCACAAGCTTTGTTGTTGTCTAGCATGTGGATGGCATCATAAATATCTACTGATCTAACTATCAAGTCTGCAGAGATACCTTTATATTCATTATCAATTCTCACTGTGTTACTTTGAACACAATTAAATAGTTTACTGTAGTGCTCATGCCATAGATCAGCAATCTTCTCTGGACAACTAACCCCTTTGATATCAGAAGGGAGGGGAGTTCTATTATTATTTATGATCTTGACCTCCTTCCAGAAGTCAGTAAGATTGTTATTCTGCATCTTTCTGGCCAGCGAGTCTGCTCTCATTGTGTTTTCATTTCTCTTAATGAAATGAGTGCATATTTAAATCTAGCATTTGTGAGGTTTTTGTTATCAAGCAGCACTCCCTGTCTGGGTCTGCCTGCCTCTGACCAGACTCTAAAGGCTTCTCTAGCAGCAGCATGTTGCTCAGACACAAACTCATTCCAGACAGGCCGTGCGTTAGGGACCTTACTCTTGTGATTAACAAAAGGTTCACTGGAAGCATAAAGACATTTGACAATATCATCATACATGGCACAGAGCTTTTCAGCATGATGTTTATCCTTGCAGTTCATATCCGTGCACATTAGGGCATCCCTAGAAAATGCAACATCACTATGTAAGCTGTCAGTTAATAGAGAATATCTGTGCATAACCTCTTTGGTCAATTTTGACCAGTCCAGTTTTCTTGGGGGGCCAGCAACAAGGGTACACTCTCAACATTTAGCAGCATAGCAACTGGTACGTGATCAGTGGTGGCCAGCCCATAACACATCTCTATACTTTCCAGTGAGTCATGAGCATCGGCTGTGGTTACAATATGGTCTAGCCAGGAAGTTGTGTGCCACGTTTCACTTATATAGGTAAAACTTGTATCAGGCAATAACGCTTGATATAATTAATTTAGTTTCATTACAGAACTGCTGTAGATGTTGTGCGAATAAACGCTTATCTGACATGTCAGCATTAAAATCACCCATGACATAGACACAACATGAACTATTGTCCTCTATGAAGGACTGAATAAAAGCTAACCTGTTCTGAAATTCATCCTCATGGTCATAGGATTCATATGGTGTGTACACATTTACAATAGTACATTTATTTTCATTGTGATTAAACTCCAACCCAATAGCCCAGTCAACGTGTAGCCACACCACCTTTACCGTTGGGTCATATTTTATGTTCCACAGTATAGCTACACCACCAGCTATCCTCCCACAAACCATTCTCATGCTGAGATCGGTAGTGGACTCTCCAGCACCATGAAAGTTCTTGTGTAGGGAGTTCAATTTGTCCAGATCTTGCTTGGCCATCCAGGTTTCTTGAAGGCAGACAATGTCACTCTCGTCCAATAATGTGTCCACCACCAAACGTCTTGATCTATCAGCAGCAGTATGTCCTACTCAGAGGCCACGAGCGTTGTAGGATACAACCCGCATTAATGATCTACCACGGACCCATCAGGGCAGCTGGCCGGTGTGTCTGTCTCCCCGGTCTCTACATATAGGCCTACATTCATCCCAGCATCATGACTGAGCTGAAGCTCGGTACCCTGCGAACGGGGGGTATGCTCTGGTCGAGCTTTTTTGAAAGTATAGACCAAGGGTAATTACCACACCACAACTGTCCCACCATTACCCATAGGTGGCGCTACATTCCACGCCCTAAAGCACAAAGGCTTTCTGGAATGGATAGGCTAACCAAGCCCCCTCCCTTCACTCCTTGGGTTAAAATATAGGCCCTTGTGGATCTTGATGGTATTATATTTCAGATTTGGTATCCCATTGGTAATTCTGCAGCATAGATTTTTCTATACAGTTCCAATTTGTCAAGAATATACATTTTTCAATGGTTCGCAATGTTTGGAGGAATCCGCCATTACTGCTTGCAGTTATATTTATTAGGGGCCAAGCAGCGAAGCTGCGAGGCACCTATTGTAATTGGTAGTATTATTAGGGGCCAAGCAGCGAAGCTGCGAGGCACCTATTGTAATTGGTAGTATTATTATTATTATTATTATTCTTAAGACTGGGTGTCTATGGCAGCCCCTAGAAGCGCTTGGTCGAAAGTTGTGAAATTTGGTACACTCATTAGGGACAGTCCCCTGGTTCAAGTCACAAAGTTTCATGTCCCATACTTTGGCACTCTAGCGCCACCAACGGGTCAAAGTTGGAGTTGTGTTTACACACGCAACTTTTGAACCGTATGTCCCATTTTCAAAAGTGAGGTACCATTGGACTCCCTGGATCAAGCCGAGTGCAATGCACACCATGGCGTCAATTTCCGGTTATATAGATTTTCCACTATTTCCGGTTTTATCAAAAACCTTTAAAAGCCTACTCCTCCTACAAATTTTGTCAAATGTTCTTCACAATTACCAGATATGATCTTCAGACCAAGCCTCACAAAAGTTATCGAAGGATATTTGATTTTCAAAACCGTTTGTCCGGTACAGCCAATCAAATTCTGCAGAAAAGCCGCCAAACAGGAAGTGAAGCCATATCTCAGCAGTTCTTTGAAGCAGTGACACCAAAGTTGGTACGCCTACTCGGAACCTTATTCTAAGGATGTCCTCCAAAAAAGGTGTCATGTGACTAAAAGGGGGCGTGGCCGGAAGCATAAACGTGTTTTGGCTAATAACCGTTGAAGTGTTTAACTTAATAAAGTAATTTCTTTGTCTGTTGATGTCTTGTGAGATATCAAGCCTGGCCATTGATAACTTTTCATAATAACCGAATTGATGCGGCCGCCATTTTGGATTTCATGGAAAAGTGTAAAAACCTTTTACACGCCCCAAATGTTGTCCAATGTTTACAAAATTTGACACAGATGATCTTCAGACCAAGCTTCACATAGGTGTCGGGATGGATTTTACATTTTCAAAACCGTTTGTTCGGTAGAGACGATCAAAGGCGGCGGCGAAGCCGCAAAAGACACGTGAGAGCGTAACTCAGCAACCATTTGTGCGATTGTCACCAAACTTGGGTTCCATTGTTCCCACGAGGAGCAGAGGAGGCCTGCGGTGTTATACCAGAAAAAAACACTGTAAACAATCACTACTTTGGAACGCAAACAGATATTTCAACCAAACTTGGCGTGTTGCATGAGTGCAACAGGTTGTTGTGACTTAATTGTTGCGCAAGTGCTATGGAGGCCTTGTCCTGCTCTGGACTGCTTGGCCCCTCCATTGCTGCTTGCAGCTATATTTAGGGGCCAAGCAGCGAAGCTGCGAGGCACGTATTGTAATTGGTAGTATTATTATTATTATTATTCTTAAGACTGGGTGTCTATGGCAGCCCCTAGAAGCGCTTGGTCGAAAGTTGTGAAATTTGGTACACTCATTAGGGACAGTCCCCTGGTTCAAGTCACAAAGTTTCATGTCCCATACTTTGGCACTCTAGCGCCACCAACGGGTCAAAGTTGGAGTTGTGTTTACACACGCAACTTTTGAACCGTATGTCCCATTTTCAAAAGTGAGGTACCATTGGACTCCCTGGATCAAGCCGAGTGCAATGCACACCATGGCGTCAATTTCCGGTTATATAGATTTTCCGCTATTTCCGGTTTTATCAAAAACCTTTAAAAGCCTACTCCTCCTACAAATTTTGTCAAATGTTCTTCACAATTACCAGATATGATCTTCAGACCAAGCCTCACAAAAGTTATCGAAGGATATTTGATTTTCAAAACCGTTTGTCCGGTACAGCCAATCAAATTCTGCAGAAAAGCCGCCAAACAGGAAGTGAAGCCATATCTCAGCAGTTCTTTGAACCAGTGACACCAAAGTTGGTACGCCTACTCGGAACCTTCTAAGGATGTCCTCCAAAAATGGTGTCATGTGACTAAAAGGGGGCGTGGCCGGAAGCATAAACGTGTTTTGGCTAATAACCGTTGAAGTGTTTAACTTAATAAAGTAATTTCTTTGTCTGTTGATGTCTTGTGAGATATCAAGCCTGGCCATTGATAACTTTTCATAATAACCGAATTGATGCGGCCGCCATTTTGGATTTCATGGAAAAGTGTAAAAACCTTTTACACGCCCCAAATGTTGTCCAATGTTTACAAAATTTGGCACAGATGATCTTCAGACCAAGCTTCACAAAGGTGTCGGGATGGATTTTACATTTTCAAATTATTATTATTATTATTATGTTTTACCCATGGGAGTCAATGGCAGCCCCTAGAGCACAACGGTAAAAAGTTGTGAAATTTGGTATGTTGAAACTGCAGACCATTAGTAACTACCATACCAAACATGGGCCATGTAATACAATAGGTGGCGCTACAGGCCACGCCCCAATATGTCAATTTTCAAAGCGATGCCATTTGCAGGCCGTAAGTCCCAAAACTCTGAAATTCATTACATATGCCTTATTTCTGATGAGGAACAAAAAAGCCTCTAGAACCTATAACGGCCGCCATATTGGATTTTTCTGTACAATAAAGATTAAGGAAACACGTTTTTTCGCTACTCCTCCTACATTTTTGGTCAAATCTTTTTCACAATTGCCAGACAGGATCTCCAGATTGAGCCTCACAAAAGTTATCACTGGAATTTTTATTTTCGAAATCGTTTGTCCGGTACAGCCAATCAAAATCATCAACAAAGGATCAAAACAGGAAGTTGGGTTAAATCTCAAAAAATCTTTGAGATATCAACACCAAACTTGGTATATCGGTGGAAGACATTACAACATGTTCCCATGTGAAAAATTGACTTAATATCTTAAAAAATGACTGATATAAAGCAAATCAAAATTATCGCTAACGCTAAAATAATGCTTTACACATCCACCGGTCTAAAGCGGATACTCTGATACTATCACTAGTTCATATGAAGACTCTTGAGAATGTTAAGTATTCAAATCTGAAAAAAAGTTGAATGTAAGATGAAAAGTCGATTTTTGGTGAATATTTGAAACATGCATGCTTGGCTAATTTCAGAGTTTTTGGGGCTAAATCCTCTCTCCCCTCCTCCTGCCCGCGCGTGCTCCAAATCCTCACACACTCAGCCTTCCCTTGACACACGCGCGGCAAAGACGCACACGCAACATTTCAGGAGAGTGTGGGCTGACCAAGCCCCCACTCATTCCTTGGTCTTTAGCAAAGGCCCATGTGGATCTTGATGGTTTGGCATTTCCGATTTTGTATGCAATGGTAAAAAGGTCTCAAATCCTGAAACATTGATAGTAAAGGCCGAGAAACACTTTAACAAAAGCCCATGTGGATCTTCTTGGTATTGCATTTCCGATTTTGTATGCAATGGTAAAAGGTTATATAAATCCTGAAACATTGATAGTATAGACCAAGAGTAACTACCACACCACAAATGGCCCAACATTACCCATAGGTGGCGCTACAGGCCACGCCCTAAAGCACAAAGATACAAGGCTTTCTGGAATGGATAGGCTCACCAAGCCCCCTCCCTTCACTTCTTGGCTTGAAATAAAGGCCCATGTGGATCTTGATGGTATTGCATTTCCGATTTTGTATGCAATGGTAAAAAGGTCTCAAAATCCTGAAACATAGATAGTATAGGCCAAGAAACACTTTAACAAAAGCCCATGTGGATCTTGTTGGTATTGCATTTCCGATTTTGTATGCAATGGTAAAACGTTATAAAAATCCTGAAACATTGATAGTATAGACCAAGAGTAACTACCACACCACAAATGGCCCAACATTACCCATAGGTGGCGCTACAGGCCACGCCCTAAAGCACAAAGAAACAAGGCTTTCTGGAATGGATAGGCTCACCAAGCCCCCTCCCTTCACTTCTTGGCTTGAAATAAAGGCCCATGTGGATCTTGATGGTATTGCATTTCCGATTTTGTATGCAATGGTAAAAAGGTCTCAAAATCCTGAAACATAGATAGTATAGGCCAAGAAACACTTTAACAAAAGCCCATGTGGATCTTGTTGGTATTGCATTTCCGATTTTGTATGCAATGGTAAAAAGTTATAAAAATCCTGAAACATTGATAGTAGAGACCAAGAGTAACTACCACACCACAAATGGCCCACCATTACCCATAGGTGGCGCTACAGGTTACGCCCTAAAGCACAAGATACAAGGCTTTCTGGAATGGATAGGCTCACCAAGCCCCCTCCCTTCACTTCTTGGCTTGAAATAAAGGCCCATGTGGATCTTGATGGTATTGCATTTCCGATTTTGTATGCAATGGTAAAAAGGTCTCAAAATCCTGAAACATAGATAGTATAGGCCAAGAAACACTTTAACAAAAGCCCATGTGGATCTTGTTGGTATTGCATTTCCGATTTTGTATGCAATGGTAAAACGTTATAAAAATCCTGAAACATTGATAGTATAGACCAAGAGTAACTACCACACCACAAATGGCCCAACATTACCCATAGGTGGCGCTACAGGCCACGCCCTAAAGCACAAAGAAACAAGGCTTTCTGGAATGGATAGGCTCACCAAGCCCCCTCCCTTCACTTCTTGGCTTGAAATAAAGGCCCATGTGGATCTTGATGGTATTGCATTTCCGATTTTGTATGCAATGGTAAAAAGGTCTCAAAATCCTGAAACATAGATAGTATAGGCCAAGAAACACTTTAACAAAAGCCCATGTGGATCTTGTTGGTATTGCATTTCCGATTTTGTATGCAAAGGTAAAAAGTTATAAAAATCCTGAAACATTGATAGTAGAGACCAAGAGTAACTACCACACCACAAATGGCCCACCATTACCCATAGGTGGCGCTACAGGTTACGCCCTAAAGCACAAGATACAAGGCTTTCTGGAATGGATAGGCTCACCAAGCCCCCTCCCTTCACTTCTTGGCTTGAAATAAAGGCCCATGTGGATCTTGATGGTATTGCATTTCCGATTTTGTATGCAATGGTAAAAAGGTCTCAAAATCCTGAAACATAGATAGTATAGGCCAAGAAACACTTTAACAAAAGCCCATGTGGATCTTGTTGGTATTGCATTTCCGATTTTGTATGCAATGGTAAAACGTTATAAAAATCCTGAAACATTGATAGTATAGACCAAGAGTAACTACCACACCACAAATGGCCCAACATTACCCATAGGTGGCGCTACAGGCCACGCCCTAAAGCACAAAGAAACAAGGCTTTCTGGAATGGATAGGCTCACCAAGCCCCCTCCCTTCACTTCTTGGCTTGAAATAAAGGCCCATGTGGATCTTGATGGTATTGCATTTCCGATTTTGTATGCAATGGTAAAAAGGTCTCAAAATCCTGAAACATAGATAGTATAGGCCAAGAAACACTTTAACAAAAGCCCATGTGGATCTTGTTGGTATTGCATTTCCGATTTTGTATGCAATGGTAAAAAGTTATAAAAATCCTGAAACATTGATAGTAGAGACCAAGAGTAACTACCACACCACAAATGGCCCACCATTACCCATAGGTGGCGCTACAGGTTACGCCCTAAAGCACAAGATACAAGGCTTTCTGGAATGGATAGGCTCACCAAGCCCCCTCCCTTCACTTCTTGGCTTGAAATAAAGGCCCATGTGGATCTTGATGGTATTGCATTTCCGATTTTGTATGCAATGGTAAAAAGGTCTCAAAATCCTGAAACATAGATAGTATAGGCCAAGAAACACTTTAACAAAAGCCCATGTGGATCTTGTTGGTATTGCATTTCCGATTTTGTATGCAATGGTAAAACGTTATAAAAATCCTGAAACATTGATAGTATAGACCAAGAGTAACTACCACACCACAAATGGCCCAACATTACCCATAGGTGGCGCTACAGGCCACGCCCTAAAGCACAAAGAAACAAGGCTTTCTGGAATGGATAGGCTCACCAAGCCCCCTCCCTTCACTTCTTGGCTTGAAATAAAGGCCCATGTGGATCTTGATGGTATTGCATTTCCGATTTTGTATGCAATGGTAAAAAGGTCTCAAAATCCTGAAACATAGATAGTATAGGCCAAGAAACACTTTAACAAAAGCCCATGTGGATCTTGTTGGTATTGCATTTCCGATTTTGTATGCAATGGTAAAACGTTATAAAAATCCTGAAACATTGATAGTAGAGACCAAGAGTAACTACCACACCACAAATGGCCCACCATTACCCATAGGTGGCGCTACAGGTTACGCCCTAAAGCACAAGATACAAGGCTTTCTGGAATGGATAGGCTCACCAAGCCCCCTCCCTTCACTTCTTGGCTTGAAATAAAGGCCCATGTGGATCTTGATGGTATTGCATTTCCGATTTTGTATGCAATGGTAAAAAGGTCTCAAAATCCTGAAACATAGATAGTATAGGCCAAGAAACACTTTAACAAAAGCCCATGTGGATCTTGTTGGTATTGCATTTCCGATTTTGTATGCAATGGTAAAACGTTATAAAAATCCTGAAACATTGATAGTATAGACCAAGAGTAACTACCACACCACAAATGGCCCAACATTACCCATAGGTGGCGCTACAGGCCACGCCCTAAAGCACAAAGAAACAAGGCTTTCTGGAATGGATAGGCTCACCAAGCCCCCTCCCTTCACTTCTTGGCTTGAAATAAAGGCCCATGTGGATCTTGATGGTATTGCATTTCCGATTTTGTATGCAATGGTAAAAAGGTCTCAAA
Organism: Hypomesus transpacificus; assembly: GCF_021917145.1. Classification (NCBI taxonomy): domain Eukaryota; kingdom Metazoa; phylum Chordata; class Actinopteri; order Osmeriformes; family Osmeridae; genus Hypomesus; species Hypomesus transpacificus. Next base: position 2,503,512 of record NC_061072.1, read on the forward strand.
ATCCTGAAACATAGATAGTATAGGCCAAGAAACACTTTAACAAAAGCCCATGTGGATCTTGTTGGTATTGCATTTCCGATTTTGTATGCAAAGGTAAAAAGTTATAAAAATCCTGAAACATTGATAGTAGAGACCAAGAGTAACTACCACACCACAAATGGCCCACCATTACCCATAGGTGGCGCTACAGGTTACGCCCTAAAGCACAAGATACAAGGCTTTCTGGAATGGATAGGCTCACCAAGCCCCCTCCCTTCACTTCTTGGCTTGAAATAAAGGCCCATGTGGATCTTGATGGTATTGCATTTCCGATTTTGTATGCAATGGTAAAAAGGTCTCAAAATCCTGAAACATAGATAGTATAGGCCAAGAAACACTTTAACAAAAGCCCATGTGGATCTTGTTGGTATTGCATTTCCGATTTTGTATGCAATGGTAAAACGTTATAAAAATCCTGAAACATTGATAGTATAGACCAAGAGTAACTACCACACCACAAATGGCCCAACATTACCCATAGGTGGCGCTACAGGCCACGCCCTAAAGCACAAAGAAACAAGGCTTTCTGGAATGGATAGGCTCACCAAGCCCCCTCCCTTCACTTCTTGGCTTGAAATAAAGGCCCATGTGGATCTTGATGGTATTGCATTTCCGATTTTGTATGCAATGGTAAAAAGGTCTCAAAATCCTGAAACATAGATAGTATAGGCCAAGAAACACTTTAACAAAAGCCCATGTGGATCTTGTTGGTATTGCATTTCCGATTTTGTATGCAAAGGTAAAAAGTTATAAAAATCCTGAAACATTGATAGTAGAGACCAAGAGTAACTACCACACCACAAATGGCCCACCATTACCCATAGGTGGCGCTACAGGTTACGCCCTAAAGCACAAGATACAAGGCTTTCTGGAATGGATAGGCTCACCAAGCCCCCTCCCTTCACTTCTTGGCTTGAAATAAAGGCCCATGTGGATCTTGATGGTATTGCATTTCCGATTTTGTATGCAATGGTAAAAAGGTCTCAAAATCCTGAAACATAGATAGTATAGGCCAAGAAACACTTTAACAAAAGCCCATGTGGATCTTGTTGGTATTGCATTTCCGATTTTGTATGCAATGGTAAAACGTTATAAAAATCCTGAAACATTGATAGTATAGACCAAGAGTAACTACCACACCACAAATGGCCCAACATTACCCATAGGTGGCGCTACAGGCCACGCCCTAAAGCACAAAGAAACAAGGCTTTCTGGAATGGATAGGCTCACCAAGCCCCCTCCCTTCACTTCTTGGCTTGAAATAAAGGCCCATGTGGATCTTGATGGTATTGCATTTCCGATTTTGTATGCAATGGTAAAAAGGTCTCAAAATCCTGAAACATAGATAGTATAGGCCAAGAAACACTTTAACAAAAGCCCATGTGGATCTTGTTGGTATTGCATTTCCGATTTTGTATGCAATGGTAAAAAGTTATAAAAATCCTGAAACATTGATAGTAGAGACCAAGAGTAACTACCACACCACAAATGGCCCACCATTACCCATAGGTGGCGCTACAGGTTACGCCCTAAAGCACAAGATACAAGGCTTTCTGGAATGGATAGGCTCACCAAGCCCCCTCCCTTCACTTCTTGGCTTGAAATAAAGGCCCATGTGGATCTTGATGGTATTGCATTTCCGATTTTGTATGCAATGGTAAAAAGGTCTCAAAATCCTGAAACATAGATAGTATAGGCCAAGAAACACTTTAACAAAAGCCCATGTGGATCTTGTTGGTATTGCATTTCCGATTTTGTATGCAATGGTAAAACGTTATAAAAATCCTGAAACATTGATAGTATAGACCAAGAGTAACTACCACACCACAAATGGCCCAACATTACCCATAGGTGGCGCTACAGGCCACGCCCTAGAGCACAAAGAAACAAGGCTTTCTGGAATGGATAGGCTCACCAAGCCCCCTCCCTTCACTTCTTGGCTTGAAATAAAGGCCCATGTGGATCTTGATGGTATTGCATTTCCAATTTTGTATGCAATGGTAAAAAGGTCTCAAAATCCTGAAACATAGATAGTATAGGCCAAGAAACACTTTAACAAAAGCCCATGTGGATCTTGTTGGTATTGCATTTCCGATTTTGTATGCAATGGTAAAAAGTTATAAAAATCCTGAAACATTGATAGTAGAGACCAAGAGTAACTACCACACCACAAATGGCCCACCATTACCCATAGGTGGCGCTACAGGTTACGCCCTAAAGCACAAGATACAAGGCTTTCTGGAATGGATAGGCTCACCAAGCCCCCTCCCTTCACTTCTTGGCTTGAAATAAAGGCCCATGTGGATCTTGATGGTATTGCATTTCCGATTTTGTATGCAATGGTAAAAAGGTCTCAAAATCCTGAAACATAGATAGTATAGGCCAAGAAACACTTTAACAAAAGCCCATGTGGATCTTGTTGGTATTGCATTTCCGATTTTGTATGCAATGGTAAAACGTTATAAAAATCCTGAAACATTGATAGTATAGACCAAGAGTAACTACCACACCACAAATGGCCCAACATTACCCATAGGTGGCGCTACAGGCCACGCCCTAAAGCACAAAGAAACAAGGCTTTCTGGAATGGATAGGCTCACCAAGCCCCCTCCCTTCACTTCTTGGCTTGAAATAAAGGCCCATGTGGATCTTGATGGTATTGCATTTCCGATTTTGTATGCAATGGTAAAAAGGTCTCAAAATCCTGAAACATAGATAGTATAGGCCAAGAAACACTTTAACAAAAGCCCATGTGGATCTTGTTGGTATTGCATTTCCGATTTTGTATGCAATGGTAAAAAGTTATAAAAATCCTGAAACATTGATAGTAGAGACCAAGAGTAACTACCACACCACAAATGGCCCACCATTACCCATAGGTGGCGCTACAGGTTACGCCCTAAAGCACAAGATACAAGGCTTTCTGGAATGGATAGGCTCACCAAGCCCCCTCCCTTCACTTCTTGGCTTGAAATAAAGGCCCATGTGGATCTTGATGGTATTGCATTTCCGATTTTGTATGCAATGGTAAAAAGGTCTCAAAATCCTGAAACATAGATAGTATAGGCCAAGAAACACTTTAACAAAAGCCCATGTGGATCTTGTTGGTATTGCATTTCCGATTTTGTATGCAATGGTAAAACGTTATAAAAATCCTGAAACATTGATAGTATAGACCAAGAGTAACTACCACACCACAAATGGCCCACCATTACCCATAGGTGGCGCTACAGGTTACGCCCTAAAGCACAAGATACAAGGCTTTCTGGAATGGATAGGCTCACCAAGCCCCCTCCCTTCACTTCTTGGCTTGAAATAAAGGCCCATGTGGATCTTGATGGTATTGCATTTCCGATTTTGTATGCAATGGTAAAAAGGTCTCAAAATCCTGAAACATAGATAGTATAGGCCAAGAAACACTTTAACAAAAGCCCATGTGGATCTTGTTGGTATTGCATTTCCGATTTTGTATGCAATGGTAAAACGTTATAAAAATCCTGAAACATTGATAGTATAGACCAAGAGTAACTACCACACCACAAATGGCCCAACATTACCCATAGGTGGCGCTACAGGCCACGCCCTAAAGCACAAAGAAACAAGGCTTTCTGGAATGGATAGGCTCACCAAGCCCCCTCCCTTCACTTCTTGGCTTGAAATAAAGGCCCATGTGGATCTTGATGGTATTGCATTTCCGATTTTGTATGCAATGGTAAAAAGGTCTCAAAATCCTGAAACATAGATAGTATAGGCCAAGAAACACTTTAACAAAAGCCCATGTGGATCTTGTTGGTATTGCATTTCCGATTTTGTATGCAAAGGTAAAAAGTTATAAAAATCCTGAAACATTGATAGTAGAGACCAAGAGTAACTACCACACCACAAATGGCCCACCATTACCCATAGGTGGCGCTACAGGTTACGCCCTAAAGCACAAGATACAAGGCTTTCTGGAATGGATAGGCTCACCAAGCCCCCTCCCTTCACTTCTTGGCTTGAAATAAAGGCCCATGTGGATCTTGATTGTATTGCATTTCCGATTTTGTATGCAATGGTAAAAAGGTCTCAAAATCCTGAAACATAGATAGTATAGGCCAAGAAACACTTTAACAAAAGCCCATGTGGATCTTGTTGGTATTGCATTTCCGATTTTGTATGCAATGGTAAAACGTTATAAAAATCCTGAAACATTGATAGTATAGACCAAGAGTAACTACCACACCACAAATGGCCCAACATTACCCATAGGTGGCGCTACAGGCCACGCCCTAAAGCACAAAGAAACAAGGCTTTCTGGAATGGATAGGCTCACCAAGCCCCCTCCCTTCACTTCTTGGCTTGAAATAAAGGCCCATGTGGATCTTGATGGTATTGCATTTCCGATTTTGTATGCAATGGTAAAAAGGTCTCAAAATCCTGAAACATAGATAGTATAGGCCAAGAAACACTTTAACAAAAGCCCATGTGGATCTTGTTGGTATTGCATTTCCGATTTTGTATGCAATGGTAAAAAGTTATAAAAATCCTGAAACATTGATAGTAGAGACCAAGAGTAACTACCACACCACAAATGGCCCACCATTACCCATAGGTGGCGCTACAGGTTACGCCCTAAAGCACAAGATACAAGGCTTTCTGGAATGGATAGGCTCACCAAGCCCCCTCCCTTCACTTCTTGGCTTGAAATAAAGGCCCATGTGGATCTTGATGGTATTGCATTTCCGATTTTGTATGCAATGGTAAAAAGGTCTCAAAATCCTGAAACATAGATAGTATAGGCCAAGAAACACTTTAACAAAAGCCCATGTGGATCTTGTTGGTATTGCATTTCCGATTTTGTATGCAATGGTAAAACGTTATAAAAATCCTGAAACATTGATAGTATAGACCAAGAGTAACTACCACACCACAAATGGCCCAACATTACCCATAGGTGGCGCTACAGGCCACGCCCTAAAGCACAAAGAAACAAGGCTTTCTGGAATGGATAGGCTCACCAAGCCCCCTCCCTTCACTTCTTGGCTTGAAATAAAGGCCCATGTGGATCTTGATGGTATTGCATTTCCGATTTTGTATGCAATGGTAAAAAGGTCTCAAAATCCTGAAACATAGATAGTATAGGCCAAGAAACACTTTAACAAAAGCCCATGTGGATCTTGTTGGTATTGCATTTCCGATTTTGTATGCAATGGTAAAAAGTTATAAAAATCCTGAAACATTGATAGTAGAGACCAAGAGTAACTACCACACCACAAATGGCCCACCATTACCCATAGGTGGCGCTACAGGTTACGCCCTAAAGCACAAGATACAAGGCTTTCTGGAATGGATAGGCTCACCAAGCCCCCTCCCTTCACTTCTTGGCTTGAAATAAAGGCCCATGTGGATCTTGATGGTATTGCATTTCCGATTTTGTATGCAATGGTAAAAAGGTCTCAAAATCCTGAAACATAGATAGTATAGGCCAAGAAACACTTTAACAAAAGCCCATGTGGATCTTGTTGGTATTGCATTTCCGATTTTGTATGCAATGGTAAAACGTTATAAAAATCCTGAAACATTGATAGTATAGACCAAGAGTAACTACCACACCACAAATGGCCCAACATTACCCATAGGTGGCGCTACAGGCCACGCCCTAAAGCACAAAGAAACAAGGCTTTCTGGAATGGATAGGCTCACCAAGCCCCCTCCCTTCACTTCTTGGCTTGAAATAAAGGCCCATGTGGATCTTGATGGTATTGCATTTCCGATTTTGTATGCAATGGTAAAAAGGTCTCAAAATCCTGAAACATAGATAGTATAGGCCAAGAAACACTTTAACAAAAGCCCATGTGGATCTTGTTGGTATTGCATTTCCGATTTTGTATGCAAAGGTAAAAAGTTATAAAAATCCTGAAACATTGATAGTAGAGACCAAGAGTAACTACCACACCACAAATGGCCCACCATTACCCATAGGTGGCGCTACAGGTTACGCCCTAAAGCACAAGATACAAGGCTTTCTGGAATGGATAGGCTCACCAAGCCCCCTCCCTTCACTTCTTGGCTTGAAATAAAGGCCCATGTGGATCTTGATGGTATTGCATTTCCGATTTTGTATGCAATGGTAAAAAGGTCTCAAAATCCTGAAACATAGATAGTATAGGCCAAGAAACACTTTAACAAAAGCCCATGTGGATCTTGTTGGTATTGCATTTCCGATTTTGTATGCAATGGTAAACAGTTCTCCAAATCCTGAAACATTGATAGTATAGGCCATGAGTAACTACCACACCATAAAAGACCCACCATTATCCATAGGTCCATCTATGGCCACCCCCCAATTGTCCATTTTCAAAGTGCTGCAATTTGCATCCCATTTGTCCCAAAATTCTGAAATTCATTACATATGCTTTATTTCTCATGAGGAACAAAAAAGCCTCTAGAACCTATAACGGCACCCACACAAATCTGAAAAATAGTTCAATGTAAGATGAAAATTAGATTCATTGTGAATATTTAAAATATGTATGCTTGGCTAATTTCTAATGCTTTTTCCCCAAATCCTATCTGTAATTTGTTTAAACAAACGTAGCCTTTTAAACCTCTAGGTTTAATTCTCTCTTTTATACATTTAAAGTTGGATTTGACATTTAACAGACATTTAATCATTTAGCAAGTTGTTTGACTCAAAAACCATAACAGTACATGGCCCCAACAGTACCAAGCTCCCACCTTCACTCCTTAGTTTAGTAGCCATTTTACACTAGTAGGCATTGTGTGGTTAGTTTGGCCACAGCTAATTTTACTGTTAAAATAAACAGAAGGTCTTCTTCTTCAGAACTATACAGTTGAATCAACCAAACACAGCTTGGTCATGTTATCACCTTCTTTGGCACATCTAAACTAAGGACTAGACTTTTAAGAAAGCATGACCAAAGCAATTTGGTGAGGGCGGGTTCCTACATAAACAGTTGGTGACAAAGAATTTCAGACAATAACTTAAACATAGTCTTGCATTAAGAGTAGAGTCAACAAATTGAATAACTGTGCTAATGGTTGTTGAAACTCATTGCTCTGAGTTGGTGCATGTCAATTTAGGCAGAAGTCCATGTCTGGTGATATTTGACAACCTCAAACAGCATGAGTCTGCCACTGGGCCTATTGAAAAGGCTCTTGTTTTGATTTGCAATGCAACTATGGGGGGCCAAGCTGGGCCCAGTTGTACTGTTAGAAAGGCCAGTTACATTAAACATTATTGTTGTCATATAGTTTTCTTCCCAGCATTGCAGGCACTAATAAAAGCAGTGGTGTCCAGAAATGTTTCGTAGGAGTGGCGAAAAAGAGAAGCAGAACAGTGGAACACCATCCCACTACCATTATCTCTTATTCACTCTCATCTGTGTTGTATATCTGTAACTGGTATAGTATGGGACTACATGAATGTTTCAAAGTCAAAGTGTAGTAGCGTAGAATAGAGGAACTGGGTGTACAAGATTGTGCTTGCGGAATGAATGCTCCGTGACATGTTTTATAAAACTTGAGAAGGCTCCCTTTATTCGTGGTGTGTGTCCAGTATATAACGTCTCGCCCTGCTTTATCCTACCGCTCTGCTCCCCGGCCCCTTGTAGTAGCCTCATCTATCTCCATGCCCATAACATTACGCCATTAACTAGATCCAGTTACATGACACTGGGAAATGGGTGCTGATGTGGAAAGTCCCCAAAAACAGCAGAAAACAAGGAAAATATAAATCCACCAGTCATTTTTACATTTTAAATATGGAGGCATCTATTAGAACAAGTGGTAACTCCTTTGTTGTACACCCAACAAATATTGGGCTACTTTACATATAATACATATATAACTATACTTATAGGCCTTAATGTAGTTGTCGTCCTACCATTACATTCATGTCCTTTACTAAAGTGTATCTTCCCTTTCATAAAGTTATTGTTGTAATCAAAGCTTTTAAAGAATGGATCTTTACATGGTGGGCCTAACCAGAGCACGGGTGGCCTGACAGAACACGCTTCAAAGTTGTCACTTTCAAAAGGGTGGCATTTTAACCCTGTTTGTCCAAAATGTCTAAAAGTTGGTACTCATGCCTTATATTGCTCATGGGGAAAAAAAGAGTGTCAAGAACCCATAACGTCGGCAGCATGGATATTTCTCTAGAGTGACAATTTGTGAAGAATATCAGAAAATGACTTAAAATCAGCCATTGATCCAGTTGTCTTGAAATGTTGTGTACATGTATGAAATACATGTCTGTGTCATGTCAATTTGGTAATGGTTTGAAATGTTATGGAGGAACCCGCCATTGCTGCCTGCAGCTATATTTATTATTAGGGGCCAAGCAGCGAAGCTATTGTAATTGGTAGTATTATTATTATTGGTGGCCAAGCGGCGAAGCCACATAAGTGATTCTACCTTTTCTTATTATTATTATTATTACACTTCTTCTGTCATTGGAGTCTATGGCAGCCCCTAGAACCGTATGGTAAAAAGTTGTGAAATTTGGCACACTCATTAAGCACAGCCCCCTCTTTATATTCACCAAGTTTCATGTCTCCCATTGGAGCACTCTAGCGCCACCAACTGGTCAAAGTTGGACTTGTGTTTACACACGTAACTTTTGAACCGTATGACCGATTTTCAAAAATGAGGTACCGTTGGATTCCCTGGATCGAGACGAGTTCAACGCACACCATGGCGTCAATTTCCGGTTATATAGATTTTCTGCCATTTTGAATTTTGTGAAAAAACGTTTTTTTGCTTCTCCTCCCTCAATTTTTGTCAAATCTTCCCCAGAATTGGCACACATCATCATCCGACCAACCCTCACAGAAGTTATCAAAGGATATTTGATTTTCAAAACCGTTTGTCCGGTACAGCCAATCAAAATTGGCAACAAAGCAACCAAACAGGAAGTTGGATCATATCTCAGCTAATCTTTAAGAAATCAACCCCAAACCTGGTGTGATGACTCGGAACCCTCTTCTGAGGCTGTCCAATGAATTTGGTGTCATGTCATTACTGGGCGTGGCCGCAGGAAGCAAAAATGTGTTTTGGCCAATAACTGTTGATTTGTTTGCCTTTATTAAGTGATTCCTTTGTTTCATGATATCTTGGGACGTCCCGTGTGTGACCCATCATCATTTGTGATAATAGCCGAATTGATGCGGCCGCCATTTTGAATTCATTGAAAAATGTTTTTTCTCTACTCCTCCTACACATGTTGTCCAATCTTCACCAAATTTTGCAGTGATTATCTTCAGACCAAGCCTCACAAAGGCCATCACATGATTGTTTGATTTTCACAACCGTTTTGCCCGGTACAGGCAATCAAAATGTGCAATTAAGCCATCAAACAGGAAGTTGGGTCGTATCTCAGCAAATCTTTGATGGATTCACACCAAACTTGCTGCATGCACTCGGAACCCTGTTCTGAGGATTTCTAAAGTGTTTTATGGGTCATTTGACTGCTTGGCCACCACATCGCTGCTTGCAGCTATATTTAGGATTCCTCCGTCAGGAGGAAACCTATTGTTATTGTTAGTTTTATTATTATTATTAGGATTCCTCCGTCAGGAGGAAACCTATTGTTATTGTTAGTTTTATTATTATTATTATTCTTGTTCCATGGAAGTCAATGGCAGCCCCTAGAACCCTTCGACAACTTTTTGTGAAATTTGGCACACTCATTAAAGACAGTTGATTCTATACCTACACCAAGTTTCATGTCTCCCATTAGACCACTCCAGCGCCACCAACGGGTCAAAGTTGGACTTGTGTTTACACACGCAACTTTTGAACCGTATGACCCATTTTCAAAAATGAGGTACCATTGGATTCCCTGGATCAAGCCGAGTTCAACGCACCCCATGGCGTCAATTTCCGGTTATATAGATTTTCCGCTATTTCCGGTTTTATCAAAAACCTTTGAAAGCCTACTCCTCCTACAATTTTTGTCATATCTTCTTCAAAGTTACCAGAGATGATCTTCAGACCAAGCCTCACAAAAGTTATCGAAAAGAATTTTGATCCTCGCAACCGTTTGTCCGGTACAGCCAATCAAATTCATCAGAAAAGCCGCCAAACAGGATGTGAAGTCATGTCTCAGCAAATCTTTGAGATATCAACACGAAACTTGGTATATCGATGGAAGACACTACAACATGTTACCGTGTGCAAAGGCAACTTCATATCTCCAAAAATGATTGATATAAAGCAAATTGAACTTATCGCTAACGCTAAAATAATGCTTTACACATCAGCCAGTCAAAAACTGATACTCTGATTCAATCACAAGTTCATATGAAGACTCTTGAGAATGTTTATAACACAAATCTGTGAAAAAGTTGACTGTAAGATCAAAGGTTGATTTTTGGTGAATATTTGAAACATGCTTGCTTGGCTAATTTCAAGCCAAATTTCCAATGAATGTCTCCCCTCCTCCTGCCCGCGCGTGCTCCACATCCTCACACACTCAGCCTTAACTTACACACGCGCGGGCTTGGCAAGACGCACACGCAACATTTCAGGAGAGTGTGGGCTGACCAAGCCCCCACTCATTCCTTGGTTTCTAGCAAAGGCCTTGTGGATCTTGTAATCTTGGATCTCTTAACAAAAGCTGATCTTTTTAGTATTGCATTTCCGATTTTGTATCCAATGGTAAAAAGTTATACAAATCCTGAAACATTGATATATATATATATGTATTTATATATATATAAATCTTTATTTCAGACGCCAAGTTCCACATAAAATAACAGACATAGAGCTCTAAAAAAGAGAGTAAAACGAAAACATAAAACATAGATAATACAGTGCATAAAAAGTATGAAGACTTTTGTGCCAATGTAGTCTTAAGTTCCAAGTAATCGATAGCAGCTCTTTAGAGGGTTGACCAGAGCCTCTACTATTCAGTTCTCAGACTTGTCCAGTCGACACATGAAACCATACATCAGTTGTCTCAGGAGTGCCTTACAGGTTGGTACGTGCTTAGACAGAAACAACTGACCAGCACTATGCCACCTAGGCACATTAAGTAGCAATCTAAAAGCATCATTGAAACCATACATCAGTTGTCTCAGGATTGCCTTACAGGTTGGTACGTGCTTAGAAACAAACAACTGACTAGCACTATGCCACCTTGGCACATTAAGTAGCAATCTAAAAGCATCATTGTAGGCTACTTTCAGTATCTGTATACTCCTTTACCTGTACATAGACCACAAATGAGCAGTGTACAATGGTGTTATGTAGGTTCTAAACAGGGAACATTTAACTGAATCTGAGCACATAGAAAACGTCCTTAATAACATACTGGCCTGAGAATATATTTTACAGCGCTGTTGATACATATCGTTGTCATCTGTCCAATCATCAGAAATGACATGGCAGATATTTTATTTCCTCACAAACACCAAGGGGACTGCCAGATAAATAAAAGGTAGGGAAGGTTAATTTCCTGTCCTGATTACTTCTGACTATCATTATGTGGCTTTTCTTTGCATTATATTTTATATCATGATCTAAGCCATACTGAGAGCACACCCATAGCATCTGTTGCAACAGGCTGAGTGGAACCAGATAATCTGCGTACATCAGATGATTGACAATAGATTCACCAACAAGACAGCCTGTATTTGTCTTATTCAGCTGGCTTGATAAGTCGTCCATATCCATATTAAACAAAAAGGGAAATCAAATTCCTCCTTGTCGAACTTCGTTACCAACATGGAAAGGAGCTGATACAACATTGTCCCATTTAACATGAAAAGTTTGATTGGCATACGAGAACACCAAAATCCTCACAAGAGGTTTAGGGACACCTCTCGCTATTAGCTTCATAAACAGTTTTTCATGACAAATTCGATCAAAAGCTTTGTAAGCATCAATAAAGCATAAAAATGCAGATAAATTAAGACTTGTGTACCTGAGACAATCTCCTTCAGAGCATAGATACAGAGATCAGTACCATGTTTTCTTTTAAAACCAAACTGATTTTCTGCAGTCAGAATATACATTTCCAATTTCAATCAAATAATTCTCTCAAACACTTTAGACAAGATACTGGCCAATGCAATGGGTTGATAGTTGTCTATGCTGTTCAGTTTACCAGCCTTATCTTTAACAACAGGCACTAACAGTACTGACATAATAGAGTTCGGTAGAACACCATGAACCATAATTCCAGTGAGACACATGGCTAGAAATGGACTGAGTCTATAACTGGCATTTTTTAGATGCTCTGCAGAAATGCAATCCATACCACAAGCTTTGTTGTTGTCTAGCATGTGGATGGCATCATAAATATCTACTGATCTAACTATCAAGTCTGCAGAGATACCTTTATATTCATTATCAATTTTCACTGTGTTACTTTTAACACAATTAAATAGTTTACTGTAGTGCTCATTCCATAGATCAGCAATCTTCTCTGGACAACTAACCCCTTTGATATCAGAAGGGAGGGGAGTTCTGTTATTATTTATGATCTTGACCTCCTTCCAGAAGTCAGTAAGATTGTTATTCTGCATCTTTCTGGCCAGCGAGTCTGCTCTCATTGTGTTTTCATTTCTCTTAATGAAACAAGTGCATATTTAAATCTAGCATTTGTGAGGTTTTTGTTATCAAGCAGCACTCCCTGTCTGGGTCTGCCTGCCTCTGACCAGACTCTAAAGGCTTCTCTACCAGCAGCATGTTGCTCAGACACAAACTCATTCCAGACAGGCCGTGCGTTAGGGACCTTACTCTTGTGATTAATAAAAGGTTCACTGGAAGCATAAAGACATTTGACAATATCATCATACATGGCACAGAGCTTTTCAGCATGATGTTTATCCTTGCAGTTCATATCCGTGCACATTAGGGCATCCCTAGAAAATGCAACATCACTATGTAAGCTGTCAGTTAATAGAGAATATCTGTGCATAACCTCTTTGGTCAATTTTGACCTGTCCAGTTTTCTTGGGGGGCCAGCAACAAGGGTACACTCTCAACATTTAGCAGCATAGCAACTGGTATGTGATCAGTGGTGGCCAGCCCATAACACATCTCTATACTTTCCAGTGAGTCATGAGCATCGGCTGTGGTTACAATATGGTCTAGCCAGGAAGTTGTGTGCCACGTTTCACTTATATAGGTAAAACTTGTATCAGGCAATAACGCTTGATATCATTAATTTAGTTTCATTACAGAACTGCTGCAGATGTTGTGCGAATAAACACTTATCTGACATGTCAGCATTAAAATCACCCATGACATAGACACAACATGAACTATTGTCCTCTATGAAGGACTGAATAAAAGCTAACCTGTTCTGAAATTTATCCTCATGGTCATAGGATTCATATGGTGTGTACACATTTACAATAGTAAATTTATTTTCATTGTGATTAAACTCCAACCCAATAGCCCAGTCAACGTTAAGCCACACCACCTTTACCGTTGGGTCATATTTTATGTTCCACAGTATAGCTACACCACCAGCTATCCTCCCACAAACCATTCCCATGCTGAGATCGGTAGTGGACTCTCCAGCACCATGAAAGTTCTTGTGTAGGGAGTTCAATTTGTCCAGATCTTGCTTGGCCATCCAGGTTTCTTGAAGGCAGACAATGTCACTCTCGTCCAGCAATGTGTCCACCACCAAACGTCTTGATCTATCAGCAGCAGTATGTCCTACTCGGAGGCCACGAGCGTTGTAGGATACAACCCGCATTAATGATCTACCACGGACCCATCAGGGCAGCTGGCCGGTGTGTCTGTCTCCCTGGTCTCTACATATAGGCCTACATTCATCCCAGCATCATGACTGAGCTGAAGCTCGGTACCCTGAGAGGGGGGGGTATGCTCTGGTCGAGCTTTTTTGAAAGTATAGACCAAGGGTAATTACCACACCACAACTGTCCCACCATTACCCATAGGTGGCGCTACATTCCACGCCCTAAAGCACAAAGGCTTTCTGGAATGGATAGGCTAACCAAGCCCCCTCCCTTCACTCCTTGGGTTGAAATAAAGGCCCTTGTGGATCTTGATGGTATTATTTCAGATTTGGTATCCCATTGGTAATTCTGCAGCTTAGATTTTTCTATACAGTTCCAATTTGTCAAGAATATACATTTTTCAATGATTCGCAATGTTTGGAGGAATCCGCCATTACTGCTTGCAGTTATATTTAGGATTCCTCCGTCAGGAGGAAACCTATTGTTATTGTTAGTTTTATTATTATTATTATTCTTGTTCCATGGAAGTCAATGGCAGCCCCTAGAACCCTTCGACAACTTTTTGTGAAATTTGGCACACTCATTAAAGACAGTTGATTCTATACCTACACCAAGTTTCATGTCTCCCATTAGACCACTCCAGCGCCACCAACGGGTCAAAGTTGGACTTGTGTTTACACACGCAACTTTTGAACCGTATGACCCATTTTCAAAAATGAGGTACCATTGGATTCCCTGGATCAAGCCGAGTTCAACGCACCCCATGGCGTCAATTTCCGGTTATATAGATTTTCCGCTATTTCCGGTTTTATCAAAAACCTTTGAAAGCCTACTCCTCCTACAATTTTTGTCATATCTTCTTCAAAGTTACCAGAGATGATCTTCAGACCAAGCCTCACAAAAGTTATCGAAAAGAATTTTGATCCTCGCAACCGTTTGTCCGGTACAGCCAATCAAATTCATCAGAAAAGCCGCCAAACAGGATGTGAAGTCATGTCTCAGCAAATCTTTGAGATATCAACACGAAACTTGGTATATCGATGGAAGACACTACAACATGTTACCGTGTGCAAAGGCAACTTCATATCTCCAAAAATGATTGATATAAAGCAAATTGAACTTATCGCTAACGCTAAAATAATGCTTTACACATCAGCCAGTCAAAAACTGATACTCTGATTCAATCACAAGTTCATATGAAGACTCTTGAGAATGTTTATAACACAAATCTGTGAAAAAGTTGACTGTAAGATCAAAGGTTGATTTTTGGTGAATATTTGAAACATGCTTGCTTGGCTAATTTCAAGCCAAATTTCCAATGAATGTCTCCCCTCCTCCTGCCCGCGCGTGCTCCACATCCTCACACACTCAGCCTTAACTTACACACGCGCGGGCTTGGCAAGACGCACACGCAACATTTCAGGAGAGTGTGGGCTGACCAAGCCCCCACTCATTCCTTGGTTTCTAGCAAAGGCCTTGTGGATCTTGTAATCTTGGATCTCTTAACAAAAGCTGATCTTTTTAGTATTGCATTTCCGATTTTGTATCCAATGGTAAAAAGTTATACAAATCCTGAAACATTGATATATATATATATGTATTTATATATATATAAATCTTTATTTCAGACGCCAAGTTCCACATAAAATAACAGACATAGAGCTCTAAAAAAGAGAGTAAAACGAAAACATAAAACATAGATAATACAGTGCATAAAAAGTATGAAGACTTTTGTGCCAATGTAGTCTTAAGTTCCAAGTAATCGATAGCAGCTCTTTAGAGGGTTGACCAGAGCCTCTACTATTCAGTTCTCAGACTTGTCCAGTCGACACATGAAACCATACATCAGTTGTCTCAGGAGTGCCTTACAGGTTGGTACGTGCTTAGACAGAAACAACTGACCAGCACTATGCCACCTAGGCACATTAAGTAGCAATCTAAAAGCATCATTGAAACCATACATCAGTTGTCTCAGGATTGCCTTACAGGTTGGTACGTGCTTAGAAACAAACAACTGACTAGCACTATGCCACCTTGGCACATTAAGTAGCAATCTAAAAGCATCATTGTAGGCTACTTTCAGTATCTGTATACTCCTTTACCTGTACATAGACCACAAATGAGCAGTGTACAATGGTGTTATGTAGGTTCTAAACAGGGAACATTTAACTGAATCTGAGCACATAGAAAACGTCCTTAATAACATACTGGCCTGAGAATATATTTTACAGCGCTGTTGATACATATCGTTGTCATCTGTCCAATCATCAGAAATGACATGGCAGATATTTTATTTCCTCACAAACACCAAGGGGACTGCCAGATAAATAAAAGGTAGGGAAGGTTAATTTCCTGTCCTGATTACTTCTGACTATCATTATGTGGCTTTTCTTTGCATTATATTTTATATCATGATCTAAGCCATACTGAGAGCACACCCATAGCATCTGTTGCAACAGGCTGAGTGGAACCAGATCATCTGCGTACATCAGATGATTGACAATAGATTCACCAACAAGACAGCCTGTATTTGTCTTATTCAGCTGGCTTGATAAGTCGTCCATATCCATATTAAACAAAAAGGGAAATCAAATTCCTCCTTGTCGAACTTCGTTACCAACATGGAAAGGAGCTGATACAACATTGTCCCATTTAACATGAAAAGTTTGATTGGCATACGAGAACACCAAAATCCTCACAAGAGGTTTAGGGACACCTCTCGCTATTAGCTTCATAAACAGTTTTTCATGACAAATTCGATCAAAAGCTTTGTAAGCATCAATAAAGCATAAAAATACAGATAAATTAAGACTTGTGTACCTGAGACAATCTCCTTCAGAGCATAGATACAGAGATCAGTACCATGTTTTCTTTTAAAACCAAACTGATTTTCTGCAGTCAGAATATACATTTCCAATTTCAATCAAATAATTCTCTCAAACACTTTAGACAAGATACTGGCCAATGCAATGGGTTGATAGTTGTCTATGCTGTTCAGTTTACCAGCCTTATCTTTAACAACAGGCACTAACAGTACTGACATAATAGAGTTCGGTAGAACACCATGAACCATAATTCCAGTGAGACACATGGCTAGAAATGGACTGAGTCTATAACTGGCATTTTTTAGATGCTCTGCAGAAATGCAATCCATACCACAAGCTTTGTTGTTGTCTAGCATGTGGATGGCATCATAAATATCTACTGATCTAACTATCAAGTCTGCAGAGATACCTTTATATTCATTATCAATTTTCACTGTGTTACTTTTAACACAATTAAATAGTTTACTGTAGTGCTCATTCCATAGATCAGCAATCTTCTCTGGACAACTAACCCCTTTGATATCAGAAGGGAGGGGAGTTCTGTTATTATTTATGATCTTGACCTCCTTCCAGAAGTCAGTAAGATTGTTATTCTGCATCTTTCTGGCCAGCGAGTCTGCTCTCATTGTGTTTTCATTTCTCTTAATGAAACAAGTGCATATTTAAATCTAGCATTTGTGAGGTTTTTGTTATCAAGCAGCACTCCCTGTCTGGGTCTGCCTGCCTCTGACCAGACTCTAAAGGCTTCTCTACCAGCAGCATGTTGCTCAGACACAAACTCATTCCAGACAGGCCGTGCGTTAGGGACCTTACTCTTGTGATTAATAAAAGGTTCACTGGAAGCATAAAGACATTTGACAATATCATCATACATGGCACAGAGCTTTTCAGCATGATGTTTATCCTTGCAGTTCATATCCGTGCACATTAGGGCATCCCTAGAAAATGCAACATCACTATGTAAGCTGTCAGTTAATAGAGAATATCTGTGCATAACCTCTTTGGTCAATTTTGACCTGTCCAGTTTTCTTGGGGGGCCAGCAACAAGGGTACACTCTCAACATTTAGCAGCATAGCAACTGGTATGTGATCAGTGGTGGCCAGCCCATAACACATCTCTATACTTTCCAGTGAGTCATGAGCATCGGCTGTGGTTACAATATGGTCTAGCCAGGAAGTTGTGTGCCACGTTTCACTTATATAGGTAAAACTTGTATCAGGCAATAACGCTTGATATCATTAATTTAGTTTCATTACAGAACTGCTGCAGATGTTGTGCGAATAAACACTTATCTGACATGTCAGCATTAAAATCACCCATGACATAGACACAACATGAACTATTGTCCTCTATGAAGGACTGAATAAAAGCTAACCTGTTCTGAAATTTATCCTCATGGTCATAGGATTCATATGGTGTGTACACATTTACAATAGTAAATTTATTTTCATTGTGATTAAACTCCAACCCAATAGCCCAGTCAACGTTAAGCCACACCACCTTTACCGTTGGGTCATATTTTATGTTCCACAGTATAGCTACACCACCAGCTATCCTCCCACAAACCATTCCCATGCTGAGATCGGTAGTGGACTCTCCAGCACCATGAAAGTTCTTGTGTAGGGAGTTCAATTTGTCCAGATCTTGCTTGGCCATCCAGGTTTCTTGAAGGCAGACAATGTCACTCTCGTCCAGCAATGTGTCCACCACCAAACGTCTTGATCTATCAGCAGCAGTATGTCCTACTCGGAGGCCACGAGCGTTGTAGGATACAACCCGCATTAATGATCTACCACGGACCCATCAGGGCAGCTGGCCGGTGTGTCTGTCTCCCTGGTCTCTACATATAGGCCTACATTCATCCCAGCATCATGACTGAGCTGAAGCTCGGTACCCTGAGAGGGGGGGGTATGCTCTGGTCGAGCTTTTTTGAAAGTATAGACCAAGGGTAATTACCACACCACAACTGTCCCACCATTACCCATAGGTGGCGCTACATTCCACGCCCTAAAGCACAAAGGCTTTCTGGAATGGATAGGCTAACCAAGCCCCCTCCCTTCACTCCTTGGGTTGAAATAAAGGCCCTTGTGGATCTTGATGGTATTATTTCAGATTTGGTATCCCATTGGTAATTCTGCAGCTTAGATTTTTCTATACAGTTCCAATTTGTCAAGAATATACATTTTTCAATGATTCGCAATGTTTGGAGGAATCCGCCATTACTGCTTGCAGTTATATTTATTATTATTCTTGTTCCATGGAAGTCAATGGCAGCCCCTAGAACACTTCGACAACTTTTTGTGAAATTTGGCACACTCATTAAGGACAGTTGATTCTATACCTACACCAAGTTTCATGTCTCCCATTAGACCACTCCAGCGCCACCAACGGGTCAAAGTTGGACTTGTGTTTACACACGCAACTTTTGAACCGTATGACCCATTTTCAAAAATGAGGTACCATTGGATTCCCTGGTTCAAGCCGAGTTCAACGCACCCCATGGCGTCAATTTCCGGTTATATAGATTTTCCGCTACTTCCGGTTTTATCAAAAACCTTTGAAAGCCTACTCCTCCTACAATTTTTGTCATATCTTCTTCAAAGTTACCAGAGATGATCTTCAGACCAAGCGTCACAAAAGTTATCGAAAAGAATTTTGATCCTCACAACCGTTTGTCCGGTACAGCCAATCAAATTCATCAGAAAAGCCGCCAAACAGGATGTGAAGTCATGTCTCAGCAAATCTTTGAGATATCAACACGAAACTTGGTGTATCGATGGAAGACACTACAACATGTTACCGTGTGCAAAGGCAACTTCATATCTCCAAAAATGATTGATATAAAGCAAATTGAACTTATCGCTAACGCTAAAATAATGCTTTACACATCAGCCAGTCAAAAACTGATACTCTGATTCAATCACAAGTTCATATGAAGACTCTTGAGAATGTTTATAACACAAATCTGTGAAAAAGTTGACTGTAAGATCAAAGGTCGATTTTTGGTGAATATTTGAAACATGCTTGCTTGGCTAATTTCTAGCCAAATTTCCAATGAATGTCTCCCCTCCTCCTGCCCGCGCATGCTCCACATCCTCACACACTCAGCCTTAACTTACACATGCGCGGGCTTGGCAAGACGCACACGCAACATTTCAGGAGAGTGTGGGCTGACCAAGCCCCCACTCATTCCTTGGTTTCTAGCCAAGGCCTTGTGGATCTTGTAATCTTGGATCTCTTAACAAAAGCTGATCTTTTTAGTATTGCATTTCCGATTTTGTATGCAATGGTAAAAAGTTATACAAATCCTGAAACATTGATATATATATATATGTATTTATATATATATAAATCTTTATTTCAGACGCCAAGTTCCACATAAAATAACAGACATAGAGCTATAAAAAAGAGAGTAAAACGAAAACATAAAACATAGATAATACAGTGCATAAAAAGTATGAAGACTTTTGTGCCAATGTAGTCTTAAGTTCCAAGTAATCGATAGCAGCTCTTTAGAGGGTTGACCAGGGCCTCTACTATTCAGTTCTCAGACTTGTCCAGTCGACACATGAAACCATACATCAGTTGTCTCAGGAGTGCCTTACAGGTTGGTACGTGCTTAGACAGAAACAACTGACCAGCACTATGCCACCTAGGCACATTAAGTAGCAATCTAAAAGCATCATTGAAACCATACATCAGTTGTCTCAGGATTGCCTTACAGGTTGGTACGTGCTTAGACACAAACAACTGACTAGCACTATGCCACCTTGGCACATTAAGTAGCAATCTAAAAGCATCATTGTAGGCTACTTTCAGTATCTGTATACTCCTTTACCTGTACATAGACCACAAATGAGCAGTGTACAATGGTGTTATGTAGGTTCTAAACAGGGAACATTTAACTGAATCTGAGCACATAGAAAACGTCCTTAATAACATACTGGCCTGAGAATATATTTGACAGCGCTGTTGATACATATCGTTGTCATCTGTCCAATCATCAGAAATGACATGGCAGATATTTTATTTCCTCACAAACACCAAGGGGACTGCCAGATAAATAAAAGGTAGGGAAGGTTAATTTCCTGTCCTGATTACTTCTGACTATCATTATGTGGCTTTTCTTTGCATTATATTTTATATCATGATCTAAGCCATACTGAGAGCACACCCATAGCATCTGTTGCAACAGGCTGAGTGGAACCAGATAATCTGCGTACATCAGATGATTGACAATAGATTCACCAACAAGACAGCCTGTATTTGTCTTATTCAGCTGGCTTGATAAGTCGTCCATATCCATATTAAACAAAAAGGGAAATCAAATTCCTCCTTGTCGAACTCCGTTACCAACATGGAAAGCAGCTGATACAACATTGTCCCATTTAACATGAAAAGTTTGATTGGCATACCAGAACACCAAAATCCTCACAAGAGGTTTAGGGAAACCTCTCGCTATTAGCTTCATAAACAGTTTTTCATGACAAATTCGATCGAAAGCTTTGTAAGCATCAATAAAGCATAAAAATACAGATGAATTAAGACTTGTGTACCTGAGACAATCTCCTTCAGAGCATAGATACAGAGATCAGTACCATGTTTTCTTTTAAAACCAAACTGATTTTCTGCAGTCAGAATATACATTTCCAATTTCAATCAAATAATTCTCTCAAACACTTTAGACAAGATACTGGCCAATGCAATGGGTCGATAGTTGTGTAGCCCGGGTGGTAAACATTTCTGTTGAAACAATCCTATTACATAAATATAAAAGTTTGAATACATAATACTTAAGTTCATAGTTTAATAAATAGACTTTAAGGTTTGAGAGTATGATTTTGATTTGATGAGAAATGCATATTGTTCATGTTTTACTGAATACAGCATTTGGAAATGTATATCTGTTGTTTAAGAAAACGCATGTTAAAATGTACCGGTTACAAATATGAAGAGAGTAAGATGAATGTTTTGTGAATCTATGTTGTTGCTTTAATTTTGATTATGATGTTAAGCCAATCCGGTTTGAGGTCAAAGGGCAGGGTAACACGGGAAGTTGGGGTAGATGAGGTTGGAGTAGAAAAAGACAGAGCGAGCGGAGGAGTTGGAGGGAGAAGAAAATTGTAGCGTACGGTAAAATACCAAGAGTGAAGATTTTATATTATCATTAGTGGTGTTATGTTTATATTGTTGGGTGAATATCTCAACCAACAACAATAACCCAGAAAGAGGAGTTTGGCTGTTGGCGGTTTTGGATTAAGCACGGGCTTTGCCGCCAGACTAGCGACAGCGAGTGCCAGGTTGGAGCCGGTGGAGGTCGGGATTGTCGTCGTCCTCAGTCTTCTTCCTGAGTTGGTTCGTCTCGTAAATCCACGAGAGTATTTGGTCGGTCTCTCCTTCACCTGCTGCCGCCCTTCTGCCGCAGTGCGTGTGCTACCGCACTGCTGATCCGAGGTACCAGCTCCTTGTTATTTTGTGCCATCCTGGCGAAACAGCCATTTTGTTTACGGCTACAACGCACACGAGCTACACTCAGGCCTGCACCGTAGAACTGTACTGAATTAAGGTATTCGTGTAGTTAGCATTGCCGGCTAGTTTGTATTGTGTGTCCATGTGCATTACGATGTCATGTAAATGTTGAACCAATAACTGAAGAACTGATTTTTTGTCTGAAGTAAATCTTTCCTGTTTTTGTTTAACAGTTGGTTGTATTGTTTTTTTCATATGTTAAATTGGTTTAAGTTAGTAACAATTACTAACGAACTCAGGTTAGCCACCTCTCATTACAAATCCACCAAACTAGAGAGGCGCTACAGTTGTCTATGCTGTTCAGTTTACCAGCCTTATCTTTAACAACAGGCACTAACAGTACTGACATAATAGAGTTCGGTAGAACACCATGAACCATAATTCCAGTGAGACACATGGCTAGAAATGGACTGAGTCTATAACTGGCATTTTTTAGATGCTCTGCAGAAATGGAATCCATACCACAAGCTTTGTTGTTGTCTAGCATGTGGATGGCATCATAAATATCTACTGATCTAACTATCAAGTCTGCAGAGATACCTTTATATTGATTATCAATTCTCACTGTGTTACTTTGAACACAATTAAATAGTTTACTGTAGTGCTCATGCCATAGATCAGCAATCTTCTCTGGACAACTAACCCCTTTGATATCAGAAGGGAGGGGAGTTCTGTTATTATTTATGATCTTGACCTCCTTCCAGAAGTCAGTAAGATTGTTATTCTGCATCTTTCTGGCCAGCGAGTCTGCTCTCATTGTGTTTTCATTTCTCTTAATGAAACGAGTGCATATTTAAATCTAGCATTTGTGAGGTTTTTGTTATCAAGCAGCACTCTCTGTCTGGGTCTGCCTGCCTCTGACCAGACTCTAAAGGCTTCTCTAGCAGCAGCATGTTGCTCAGACACAAACTCATTCCAGACAGGCCGTGCGTTAGGGACCTTACTCTTGTGATTAATAAAAGGTTCACTGGAAGCATAAAGACATTTGACAATATCATCATACATGGCACAGAGCTTTTCAGCATTATGTTTATCCTTGCAGTTCATATCCGAGAATTAGTTAATAGAGAATATCTGTGCCGAACCTCTTTGGTCAATTTTGACCAGTCCAGTTTTCTTGGGGGGCCAGCAACAAGGGTACACTCTCAACATTTAGCAGCATAGCAACTGGTATGTGATCAGTGGTGGCCAGCCCATAACACATCTCTATACTTTCCAGTGAGTCATGAGAATCGGCTGTGGTTACAATATGGTCTAGCCAGGAAGTTGTGTGCCACGTTTCACTTATATAGGTAAAACTTGTATCAGGCAATAACGCTTGATATAATTAATTTAGTTTCATTACAGAACTGCTGCAGATGTTGTGCGAATAAACACTTATCTGACATGTCAGCATTAAAATCACCCATGACATAGACACAACATGAACTATTGTCCTCTATGAAGGACTGAATAAAAGCTAACCTGTTCTGAAATTCATCCTCATGGTCATAGGATTCATATGGTGTGTACACATTTACAATAGTACATTTATTTTCATTGTGATTAAACTCCAACCCAATAGCCCAGTCAACGTTAAGCCACACCACCTTTACCGTTGGGTCATATTTTATGTTCCACAGTATAGCTACACCACCAGCTATCCTCCCACAAACCATTCTCATGCTGAGATCGGTAGTGGACTCTCCAGCACCATGAAAGTTCTTGTGTAGGGAGTTCAATTTGTCCAGATCTTGCTTGGTCATCCAGGTTTCTTGAAGGCAGACAATGTCACTCTCGTCCAGCAATGTGTCCACCACCAAACGTCTTGATCTATCAGCAGCAGTATGTCCTACTCGGAGGCCACGAGCGTTGTAGGATACAACCCGCATTAATGATCTACCACGGACCCATCAGGGCAGCTGGCCGGTGTGTCTGTCTCCCTGGTCTCTACATATAGGCCTACATTCATCCCAGCATCATGACTGAGCTGAAGCTCGGTACCCTGAGAGCGGGGGGTATTCTCTGGTCGAGCTTTTTTGAAAGTATAGACCAAGGGTAATTACCAAACCACAACTGTCCCACCATTACCCATATGTGGCGCTACATTCCACGCCCTAAAGCACAAAGGCTTTCTGGAATGGATAGGCTAACCAAGCCCCCTCCCTTCACTCCTTGAGTTGAAAAAAAGGCCCTTGTGGATCCTGGTGGTATTATATTTCAGATTTGGTATCCCATTGGTAATTCTGCAGCATAGATTTTTCTATACAGTTCCAATTTGTCAAGAATATACATTTTTCAATGGTTCGCAATGTTTGGAGGAATCCGCCATTACTGCTTGCAGTTATATTTATTATTATTATTCTTAAGACTGGGTGTCTATGGCAGCCCCTAGAAGCGCTTGGTCGAAAGTTGTGAAATTTGGTACACTCATTAGGGACAGTCCCCTGGTTCAAGTCACAAAGTTTCATGTCCCATACTTTGGCACTCTAGCGCCACCAACGGGTCAAAGTTGGAGTTGTGTTTACACACGCAACTTTTGAACCGTATGTCCCATTTTCAAAAGTGAGGTACCATTGGACTCCCTGGATCAAGCCGAGTGCAATGCACACCATGGCGTCAATTTCCGGTTATATAGATTTTCCACTATTTCCGGTTTTATCAAAAACCTTTAAAAGCCTACTCCTCCTACAAATTTTGTCAAATGTTCTTCACAATTACCAGATATGATCTTCAGACCAAGCCTCACAAAAGTTATCGAAGGATATTTGATTTTCAAAACCGTTTGTCCGGTACAGCCAATCAAATTCTGCAGAAAAGCCGCCAAACAGGAAGTGAAGCCATATCTCAGCAGTTCTTTGAAGCAGTGACACCAAAGTTGGTACGCCTACTCGGAACCTTATTCTAAGGATATCCTCCAAAAATGGTGTCATGTGACTAAAAGGGGGCGTGGCCGGAAGCATAAACGTGTTTTGGCTAATAACCGTTGAAGTGTTTAACTTAATAAAGTAATTTCTTTGTCTGTTGATGTCTTGTGAGATATCAAGCCTGGACATTGATAACTTTTCATAATAACCGAATTGATGCGGCCGCCATTTTGGATTTCATGGAAAAGTGTAAAAACCTTTTACACGCCCCAAATGTTGTCCAATGTTTACAAAATTTGGCACAGATGATCTTCAGACCAAGCTTCACAAAGGTGTCCGGATGGATTTTACATTTTCAAAACCGTTTGTTTGGTAGAGACGATCAAAGGCGGCGGCGAAGCCGCAAAAGACACGTGAGAGCGTAACTCAGCAACCATTTGTGCGATTGTCACCAAACTTGGGTTCCATTGTTCCCACGAGGAGCAGAGGAGGCCTGCGGTGTTATACCAGAAAAAAACACTGTAAACAATCACTACTTTGGAACGCAAACAGATATTTCAACCAAACTTGGCGTGTTGCATGAGTGCAACAGGTTGTTGTGACTTAATTGTTGCGCAAGTGCTATGGAGGCCTTTTCCTGCTCTGGACTGCTTGGCCCCTCCATTGCTGCTTGCAGCTATATTTATTATTATTATTGGTGGCCAAGCCGCGAAGCGGCGAAGCCACATAAGTGATTCTACCTTTTCTTATTATTATTATTATTACACTTCTTCTGTCATTGGAGTCTATGGCAGCCCCTAGAACCGTATGGTAAAAAGTTGTGAAATTTGGCACACTCATTAAGCACAATCCCTTCTTTATATTCACCAAGTTTCATGTCTTCCATTGGAGCACTCTAGCGCCACCAACTGGTCAAAGTTGGACTTGTGTTTACATACGTAACTTTTGAACCGTATGACCGATTTTCAAAAATGAGGTACCGTTGGATTCCCTGGATCGAGACGAGTTCAACGCACACCATGGCGTTATATAGATTTTCTGCCATTTTGAATTTTGTGAAAAAACGTTTTTTTGCTTCTCCTCCCTCAATTTTTGTCAAATCTTCCCCAGAATTGGCACACATCATCATCAGACCAACCCTCACAGAATTTATCAAAGGATATTTGATTTTCAAAACCGTTTGTCCAGTACAGCCAATCAAAATTGGCAACAAAGCAACCAAACAGGAAGTTGGATCATATCTCGGCTAATCTTTAAGAAATCAACCCCAAACCTGGTGTGATGACTCGGAACCCTCTTCTGAGGCTGTCCAATGAATTTGGTGTCATGTCATTACTGGGCGTGGCCGCGGGAAGCAAAAATGTGTTTTGGCCAATAACTGTTGATTTGTTTGCCTTTATTAAGGGATTCCTTTGTTTCATGATATCTTGGGACGTCCCGTGTGTGACCCATCATCATTTGTGATAATAGCCGAATTGAAGCGGCCGCCATTTTGAATTCATTGAAAAATGTTTTTTCTCTACTCCTCCTACACATGTTGTCCAATCTTCACCAAATTTCGCAGTGATTATCTTCAGACCAAGCCTCACAAAGGCCATCACATGATTGTTTGATTTTCACAACCGTTTTGCCCGGTACAGGCAATCAAAATGTGCAATTAAGCCATCAAACAGGAAGTTGGGTCGTATCTCAGCAAATCTTTGATGGATTCACACCAAACTTGCTGCATGCACTCGGAACCCTGTTCTGAGGATTTCTAAAGTGTTTTATGGGTCATTTCACTGCTTGGCCACCACATCGCTGCTTGCACCTATATTTATTATTACGTTTCTTCTGTCATTGGAGTCTATGGCAGCCCCTAGAACCGTATGGTAAAAAGTTGTGAAATTTGGCACACTCATTAAGCACAGTCCCTTCTTTATATTCACCAAGTTTCATGTCTCCCATTGGAGTACTCTAGCGCCACCAACTGGTCAAAGTTGGACTTGTGTTTACACACGTAACTTTTGAACCGTATGACCGATATTCAAAAATGAGGTACCGTTGGATTCCCTGGATCGAGACGAGTTCAACGCACACCATGGCGTTAATTTCCGGTTATATAGATTTTCTGCCATTTTGAATTTTGTGAAAAAACGTTTTTTTGCTTCTCCTCCCTCAATTTTTGTCAAATCTTCCCCAGAATTGGCATACATCATCATCAGACCAACCCTCACAGAAGTTATCAAAGGATATTTGATTTTCAAAACCGTTTGTCCGGTACAGCCAATCAAATTCGGCAACAAAGCAACCAAACAGGAAGTTGAATTATATCTCAGCTAATCTTTGAGAAATCAACACCAAACTTGGTATGATGACTTGGAACCCTCTTCTGATGCTGTCCAATGAATTTGGTGTCATTTCATTACTGGGCGTGGCCGCAGGAAGCAGAAATGTGTTTAGGCCAATAACTGTTGATTTGTTTGCCTTTAAGTGATTCCTTTGTCTCATGGTATCTTGGGACGTCCCGTGTGTGACCCATCATCATTTGTGATAATAGCCGAATTAATGCGGCCGCCATTTTGAATTAATTGAAAAACGTTTTTTCTTTACTCCTCCTACACATGTTGTCCAATCTTCACCAAATTTGGCAGATATTATCTTCAGACCAAGCCTCACAAAGGCCTTCACATGATTTTTAGATTTTCAAAACCGTTTGCCCGGTACAGACAATCAAAATGTGTCATAAAGCCAGCAAACAGGAAGTTGGGTCGTATCTCAGCAGATCTTTGATGGATTCACACCAAACTTGCTGCATGCACTCGAAACCCTGTTCTGAGGATTTCTAAAGTGTTTTATGGGTCATTTGACTGCTTGGCCACCTCATTGCTGCTTGCAGCTATATTTATTATTACACTTCTTCTGTCATTGGAGTCTATGGCAGCCCCTAGAACCGTATGGTAAAAAATTGTGAAATTTGGCACACTCATTAAGCACAGTCCCTTCTTTATATTCACCAAGTTTCATGTCTCCCATTGGAGCACTCTAGCGCCACCAACTGGTCAAAGTTGGACTTGTGTTTACACACGTAACTTTTGAACCGTATGACCGATTTTCAAAAATGAGGTACCGTTGGATTCCCTGGATCGAGACGAGTTCAACGCACACCATGGCGTCAATTTCCGGTTATATAGATTTTCTGCCATTTTGAATTTTGTGAAAAAACTTTTTTTTGCTTCTCCTCCCTCAATTTTTGTCAAATCTTCCCCAGAATTGTCACACATCATCATCAGACCAACCCTCACCGAGTTATCAAAGGATATTTGATTTTCAAAACCGTTTGTCCGGTACAGCCAATCAAAATTGGCAACAAAGCAACCAAACAGGAGGTTGGATCATATCTCAGCAAATCTTTAAGAAATCAAACCCAAACCTGGTGTGATGACTCGGAACCCTCTTCTGAGGCTGTCCAATGAATTTGGTGTCATGTCATTACTGGGCGTGGTCGCAGGAAGCAAAAATGTGTTTTGGCCAATAACTGTTGATTTGTTTGCCTTTATTAAGTGATTCCTTTGTTTCATGATATCTTGGGACGTCCCATGTGTGACCCTTCATCATTTGTGATAATAGCCGAATTGATGCGGCCGCCATTTTGAATTCATTGAAAAATGTTTTTTCTCTACTCCTCCTACACATGTTGTCCAATCTTCACCAAATTTCGCAGAGATTATCTTCAGACCAAGCCTCACAAAGGCCATCACATGATTGTTTGATTTTCACAACCGTTTGCCCGGTACAGGCAATCAAAATGTGCAATTAAGCCATCAAACAGGAAGTTGAGTCGTATCTCAGCAAATCTTTGATGGATTAACACCAAACTCGCTGCATGCACTCGCAACCCTGTTCTGAGGATTTCTTAAGTGTTTTATGGGTCATTTGACTGCTTGGCCACCTCATTGCTGCTTGCAGCTATATTTGGTGGCCAAGCCGCGAAGCGGCGAAGCCACATAAGTGATTCTACCTTTTCTTATTATTATTATTATTATTATTATTATTACGCTTCTTCTGTCATTGGAGTCTATGGCAGCCCCTAGAACCGTATGGTAAAAAGTTGTGAAATTTGGCACACTCATTAAGCACAGTCCCCTCTTTATATTCACCAAGTTTCATGTCTCCCATTGGAGCACTCTAGCGCCACCAACTGGTCAAAGTTGGACTTGTGTTTACACACGCAACTTTTGAACCGTATGACCGATTTTCAAAAATGAGGTACCATTGGATTCCCTGGATCAAGGTAAGTGCAATGCACACCATGGCGTCAATTTCCGGTTATATAGATTTTTCGCTATTTCCGGTTTTATCAAAAACCTCTGAAAGCCTACTCCTCCTACAATTTTTGTCAAATCTTCTTCAAAATTACCAGATATGCTCTTCAGACCAAGCCGCACAAAAGTTATGGTAGAGCATTTTGATCCCCACAACCGTTTGTCCGTGAGAGCCAATCAAAATCAGCAGAATAGACACCAAACAGGAAATGAAGTCTTATCTCAGCAGTTCTTTGAGGCAGTGACACCAAATTTGATATGCCTACTCGGAACCTTATTCTGAGTATGTCCTCCAAAAATGGTGTCATGTGACTAAAAGGGGGCGTGGCCGGAAGCATAAACGTGTTTTGGCTAATAACTGTTGAAGTGTTTACCTTAATAAAGTAATTTCTTTGTCGGTTGATGTCTTGTGAGATATCAAACTTGACCATCGATGATATTTAATAACAACCGAATTGACGCGGCCGCCATTTTGGATTTAATGGAAAAGTGTAAAAACATTTTACACGCCCCAAATTGTGTCATATGTTTACTAAATTTGGCACAGATGATCTTCAGACCAAGCTTCACAAAGGTGTCGGGATGGATTTACCATTTTCAAAACCGTTTGTTCGGTAGAGACGATCAAAGGCGCTGGCGAAGCCGCGAAAGACACGTGAGAGCGTAACTCATCAACCATTTGTGCGATTGTCACCAAACTTGGGTTCCATCGTTCCCACGCGGAGCAGAGGAGGCCTGTGGTGTTATACCAGAAAAAAAACACTTTTAACACTCACTACTTTGGAACGCAAACAGATATTTCAACCAAACGTGGTGTGTTGCATGAGTGCAACAGGTTGTTGTGAGTTAATTGTTGCGCAAGTTTTATGGAGGCCATGTCCTGCTCTGGAAGGCTTGGCCCCTTCATTGCTGCTTGCAGCTATATTTATTATTATTATTCTTCCGCCATGGGTGTCTATGGCAGCCCCCATAAGCACTTGGTCGAAAGTTTTGAAATTTGGCACATTCATTGGGGACAGTCTGCTGGTCCAATTCACAAAGTTTCATGTCCCATACTTTGGCACTCTAGCGCCACCAACGGGTCAAAGTTGGAGTTGTGTTTACACACGCAACTTTTGAACTGTATGACCCATTTTCAAAAGTTAGGTACCATTGGATTCCCTGGATCAAGCCGAGTTCAATGCACACCATGGCGTTAAATTCCAGTTATATAGATTTTCCGCTATTTCCGGTTTTAGCAAAAACCTTTGAAAGCCTACTCTTCCTACAATTCTTGTCGAATCTTCTTCAAAATTTCCACTGATGATCTTCAGACCAAGACTGACAAAAATTATTGAAGGATATTTGATTTTCAAAACCGTTTGTCCAGTACAGCCAATCAAATTCAGCACAAATGCCGCCAAACAGGAAGTGAAGTCATATCTCAGCAGTTCTTTGTGCATTTATTATTATTATTATACTTAGGACTAGGAGTCTATGGCAGCCCATAGAACCGATTGGTGCGAAGTTTTGAAATTTGGCACACTGATTTGGAACGGTCTCTTGATTATCGTCACCAAGTTTCATGTTGATCCCTGAAGCTCTATAGCGCCACCAAGGCGTCAAAGTTGGAGGTTCGTTTACGCCCACAACTTTTGAAATGTGAGACCGTTTTTATTAATTGAGGTATCATTGGATTCCTTGGATGCAGACGATTCGATTGAACCCTGTGACGTCATTGTCGTCATTATGGTTTTTACGTCATTTGTATTTTAAGAAATTGCTACTTTTTCGAACTCGTCCTAGGCCGTTGCTCCGATTTTCATGAAAATTGCAACAGATTATCTTCAGACCATGCCGACAAAAAGTTATAAAAATGTTATTGATGAGTCAAACCGTTCACGAATAACGCGCAAACGATTTTGACAAAGAGGACGCCAAAGCGGACGTGAGGCCTTGACTCTGCGACGGTTTACCGTATGGAGTCGAAACCTTGGAAATGTCATCACGAGCATGCAATCTAATCATCTTCTTACCACAACAACCTTGATATGTCAAAATATGAGTGAATTACAGCTGTTTATTCTTGGGTCAAATATGACAAAGCGCGCCATGGGAGAAAAACGGCTTCCTTTTTTTTATAAAGTAACCGAACACAGCTTTTTCCAGCAGCGAGAATAGCTCACTGGGATACGACCACCAAGGGGGGTGTCCTCACACACACAAACAGCATGCACTGTATACTAGCATTGCCCACACGGTGCGTGTCGTCTCAGCCTTTTTATCATTGGTTCCCAATGGGAGTGATGGCGGCGACGTGGCGACGTAGTACATGAGGGACCTTTGATAGCGGCGACGTATACGGCTACGTTACCTTTGTAAACGTTGCATTTGTGCGTGTGACGTGTAGCCCGTCTGCAATGATGGACGCCGCTACGCGAAGCGTCTGCAACGATGGACGCCGTTACGCCAAGCGTCTGCAACGATGGACGCCGCTACGCCAAGCGTCTACCATTATGTGGTAAGTTAGCTATAATCGGTCTCAGGTTGGCAACTGTAGGTTGCTAGCTAACAATCGGAGATTAAAAATGCAAGTAGCCTACATGATCAACTGTGGCTATTTCAGCAAGGTAGTGTTGGGCTGTATTGGCAGACTCCGAAATTTGTGTTGTGTGTAAATATAGTTTTAAGTACGTTTTCATGTCATGTTTGATATGTATTAATTTCGTATTTTATGCATCACATTCTAGTAATGTTTTCAGTGTTGTAAAATGTATATTTGCTGGTTTGATAGCCTTGAGTTTTGTCGTGCAGAGGCCCAAAATGTGTTTGCATATTCTCTTGTCTTGATACAAAGGCATATTTGTCTTAGTGCAGCCAAGTACCGGTGATGGCCTATTTGAATTTGTATGTCAGGCAATTGTTTCTTCAAATAGTCGGCGTCGCAATTTTAGTATGCAGGATGGCTTTACAAAAGGAGAAGCTAAACCTATCACCGAGTTTGATTAGCCTCCTATACTTGCACAGGTTAGGTCCGCTAGGTTTATTTGCATTTAAAATACCTTTGTTATTGTTTGCTCTGAAGGTAGCGTTTGTTTCTGTATTGATTTTGTTACATAGTCATAATGTATTGATTATCCTATTTTGATAATAAACTATGTTTTTGCATTTAAAGTTGCTTGTCCTTGTGTCTGCTTTCAATGTTTGAACAATAGTATTTGCTGGAGTCCTAAGTCACTATCAAGAGAGAGCCTTTTTATGTGTCCCTGACAAAGAAGAGGTGAATATGAGTTGTATGTGCTGGTTTTAAAATGTAATCCCATTTCATGTATTTGAAGTTGTTTTGTGTCCACAGGATTGGTTTTCACCACTGTTCTACCATTTATTCTGATTGTTAGCTGAGTTCCAGTTCAAGTCTTTTATTGTCAGATGCACAGAACAACACAAGGTCAGACTGGGCCCTGAAATTCTTAGGACAAGACAACGCAAAGCAACCTGGCATAACATATAAGTACTCTGAACAAAGATTACATCTATGATAAGAAAAAAAAAACTCCTAAATATACAAAATAATATACAATACAGTATACTATACAGTATACGCTCTGGATAAGAGCGTCTGCTAAATGACTAAATGTACTAAACCTGTAATACACATAATAACCTATACTAACTGTTTAAACCTATACTAACCTAAAGACAAGTGGAGTTAACAATTAGTGAAATATTGCTGATAATACAACCAGTAGCTGAAAGTGACAGTGTGTAAAGTGGCTTGTGAGAAAGTGGTGAGAGTTTATCAGTGTCCATTCAGAAGCCTGATGGCCCTTGGAAAGAAACTGTTCTCCAGTCTATGTGTGCGAGACCGAATGCTTCAGTATTGCCCGCAATAAGGCAACAGGGAAAAAAGACTTAAGGATGGGTGGTAACAGTCAGCTTTCCTGAAGCATTGTGTGTGGTAGGTGTTCTGTAGGGCTGGAAGCTTCCTGCCGATGATGAACTCAGCAGACCTGACCACACTACGTAGGGCCTTGCGGCCCCTGTCTGTGCATCTCCCATACCACACTGTAATGCAACCAGTCAGTATGCTCTCTATTGTGCATCTGTAAAAGTTTGTGAGGGTGACTGAGTCCATGCCAAACTTCTTCAGTCTCCTCAGGAAGAACAGGCGTTTCCGGGCAGCTTTAACTACCGTGTGAGCAGACCAGGTGAGATCATTGCTGATGTTCACCCCGAGGAACCTGACGCAGCTGACGTGCTTGCAGTTGACCTGAAGCAGCATGCTCCTCCTCCTTCCGCTTCCTATAGTCCACAATAATCTCCTTAGTCTTGCTGACATTGAGAGGTTATTGTTCTGGCACCATGATGTCAGGGTATCAACCTCCTCTCTATGTTGACTCGTCACTGTCAGAGATGAGGCCCACAATGGTTGTGTTGTCAGCAAACTTAACAAGGAGGTTGGAGCTGTGCTTTGCCGCAGTCGTAAGTGAACAAGGAGAACAGGGGAGGGCTGAGCGCACAGCCCTGGGGGGTGCCTGTGTTGATGATCAGTGTGGATGAGGTGCGGTCACCTATTCTCACCACCTGTGTCCTCCCCGTCAGGAAGTTGAAGATCCACTTGCATGGGGAGATGCTTATATTCTGTACACAAATAGTTGCCAGAGTAAGTTTGAGAATAGACACATCATAAAGTTTGCAGATGACACGGTCATAGTCAGCTTGCTGAAGGGAGGAGATATGGATCATGGGCTGGTTGTCAATGACTTTGTGTCATGGGGTAAGGAGTTTCACCCTGAACTGAATTTGTCAAAGACCAAGGATATGATTATCAACTTCAGGAGGTCGGTGCCCATCCCCCAATTTACAACTATTGAGGGGATTGAGATTGATTTGGTTGAGAGTTATAAATATCTGGGTACGGTGTTTGATAACAGGCTGTGCTTTCAGAACAACACAGATGCCATTTCAAAAAAGGTACAGCAACTTCTCTATTTCTTGAGAAAAATGAACTCTTTTAAGGTGTGCACCAAAATGATGACGCTGTTTTATAGAACTTTTATTGAATCAGTTTTGACATTTTGTGTGGTGGTATGGTTTGGTCATCTGAATCTGGCTAATAAGAACAGGCTTGATCGGCTTGTCAGAGTAGCCAGTAAAGTCATTGGGGTAAACCAAGTCCAGCTCTCTGAGCTTTATGTTCAGCAGGTCGCAAGGAAGATGCAGGCCATATTGGCTTGTACTGACCATCCCCTGAAAGGGGAGTTTGAGCTCTTGCCTTCAGGAAGAAGGTATAGAGCTCCCACACACAGAACAAAAAGATTTGGGGACTCTTTTGTTTGTTTTGCTATTGGGAGGCTAAATGTGCATAAATTAATGGCATTAAGTTTTTTATGGACGGAATCTATTCTGGGTTTTCAATATTAAATGATCCTTGTACTGTATTGTAATGTATTGTGTGTTGTCTTGTGTGGTGTCAGGTATGCTGTTTATGTAGTATTTTATTATGGATTGAATGTGTTTTAATACTTGTCTACAACCAAAGTTTCCCCTAGTGGGATCAATAAAATTGACTTGACTTGACTTGATGAACAGCATCTTCACATACGTATTCCTTTGTCCAGGTGGGAGAGAGCGGTATGCATAGTCAGGGTGATGGCATTGTCTGTAGACCTGTTGGACCGTTATGCAAACTGCATAGGGTCCAGGGTGGGAGGCAGCGAGTCCCTCTCAAAGAGTCCCTCTCAAAGCAAGCTTAGAAGGTATTCAGCTTGTCTGGTAGCAGGACAGAGGACTTGGTCTCACTGTAGCCTCTACCTCTGTAGTCTGTAATGGCTCTTAAGTCCACTCCACATGCACTTGGGGTCAGAGCCATGGTAGCTGGACTCCACGGTGGTCATGTAAGCCCTTTTCGCTGCTTTGGTGGCCTTCAGATGGTCGTATCTGGCCTTCCTGTACTGATCAGGGTCCCCAGAGTTAAAGGCGACAGACCGGGCTCTCAGGTTGGCCCGCGGCATAAACCCAGGGCTTCTGATTGGGGCTTCTGAGTAGGGGGGCACTTTTTGTGGGAAATGTATACCTATCCTTTTGGAGAGCCAGTGGGTTCTAGTACATAGCTGGGGCCTAGTTTGCACTGTATTTCAGAGTATCAACAGCAGTGGTTGTGTGTGAAAATTGTAATTTGCAGTGATGTGGTTTCATTTATTGGTTGATGCCTTTTTGTGTAATCACCACCGGCCATTTTACCCTTGTCTACATTGAACTGCCCTGGTATAGGTGGGGGGGGTGGGGTGGGCGACTTGCCGGGTTGTATCACTGGATACAGGATCAAATGAGGTATTTGGGAGAGTCTTTGTATTGGGGGAAGGTGGGCAAGTCAGCCTATTTGGGGGAGTTGACTCGTATTCGGGGGCAGTGTTTTCATTTGGGGGATGTACTCATATTACTGGGTGTGTTTTGCATTTCAGGGACACTGTTCACGTGATACAGTCGATTCTGATCTAACGCATTACCAGTTGGTGTTTTCAGAAAATGGACATTTCGGAGGAATTCCGGGAATACATATTGCAGTCACTTGATGCACAGAGCATTGAACTTAATCGAGCGCACCGGGACACGGACACAGATCATTTTTACTACCGTTTAGAGAGTCTAATTCATGTATTATCCAGATTCGCAGTAACACACACCTTGCCAAATGAAGAGGCGATTTTCACAAAGTTAAATACAGCGTTGCTGGAATTGGATAGGAATGACTTTGTTTGGCGTAGGCCTACTCAAGGCCCGACCATTTATGTGTTGGTAACAAAACAGCAACTTGAATATTTGCTTGAACTACAGATGACAGTTCGAGATATTTCAAAGATATTTTGTTTGAGCGTCAGAACCATCAGAAGGAGAATGACAGAGTATGGGCTTTCTGTAAGGCAGACATACACGGATATTAGCGATGAGGATCTAAAGAAAATTGTATCCGACTTCATTGCCATTTGCCCCAACACGGGTTATAATGTTGTCACGGGACATCTGAAATCTATCGGGATAAGGTAGGCCTAATTATGACATGTCGATGGAGGTCAAAATGCAGTAGCAGACATTAAGAAACCAAGTGTGCAGTTTCCGTGTATTTGTTTGTTATCATATGTTATATTTGATTTTTCAACAAGAGTCCAGCAACGCCGTGTTCGTGAAGCACTCAGATGTGTTGATCCAGTTGGGACGGTATTGCGTGGACTTCGGTTGAATGTAATTCCCAGGCGTCCATACTCAGTTCCAGGCCCATTGTTCCTGTGGCACATTGATGGCTACCATAAACTTATACGGTAAGACTGACATTATCCATAAGATGACAATTGGATTTTCGTTGTGATTATGTGATTATTTAACATATTTTTGTATCAATCCTGTAAAGGCAAGTTTATAATTACATGGGGACATTACTTTATTAATTTCAGATGGAGAATGGTCATCCATGGAGGA
Organism: Hypomesus transpacificus; assembly: GCF_021917145.1. Classification (NCBI taxonomy): domain Eukaryota; kingdom Metazoa; phylum Chordata; class Actinopteri; order Osmeriformes; family Osmeridae; genus Hypomesus; species Hypomesus transpacificus. The sequence continues at coordinate 2,540,229 of NC_061072.1, forward strand.
ATTGATGGGTTTAGCAGGAAGATAGTTTTCCTTAGAGCTGCCAACAACAACATGGCATCAACAGTCCTTGATTGCTTTCTGGAGGCAGTCCAGAATCATGGTTTGCCACGATGCGTCCGCAGTGACAAAGGGGGTGAAAACGTGGAGGTGGCCAGGTATATGCTGGAGAATCCAGAACGGGGACCAGGTAAAAATTCTTATGTTTAATATGGAGTATGTGATGTATACAGAAACTTAGTTATTGTCATACATTTCAAATAGTTATATTGTGTCATTTTTTTCTTTACCAGAATGCAGAAGCTTCATCACTGGAAGAAGTGTTCACAATCAGAGAATAGAAAGGTATTTTTGGAAAAGGGGACACATTTGTGTAGATTTCGCATTAATTGTCAGTTGTTATTTTCATGGTTTTATTCTGTCATAATTTATTTTTCCAACTTAACAACTCATGAAACATCTTGTATATTGAGCCTATTGGTCTTTAATTATAGTTTTATGGTTTTTGAACTATCACATTCTTCATACATTTATTTGTGTTGTTGTTGTTATTTTGGATGTAAATATAATACATAGTACATTGTTGTGCAATGTACTTTTGATCCCAACAGGTTATGGCGTGATCTCTGATGTGTTGTAGTTAATAACTACTACGCAGCCTTCAGACACCTGGAGGAAAATGGCATGTTGGATCCTGATGAAGACCTACATGTTATCTGCCTGCATTATGTAATGCTTCCCAGGATCAATTGGCACCTCCAACTGTTCATTCAGACCTGGGACCATCATCCTCTGTCTTCGGAGGGTAACCGATCACCTCAACAGCTGTGGGTTGCAGGACAGCTGTTGGATGAACTGCAGACTCCAGAGCAGGTATGTAATTCAAAAGATATCAGACAATATAACAGACAAACTAAGGGACCAGTGGATACTTCTGCCAGACACCCTGCTAACATTTCCTTGAATGTTTTACAAACAAGTAAACTATTCATTAAATATAAGTGTTTATTTTATTTATTTTTTACAGATTGAGGATGCTGATTGGGGCATCGACTGGGATGGACCTGTTGGTCAACCCGATGACCAGCGACAGGTTAATGTCCCAGCTGCTCCAACTACTTTAAAAGAACAAATTGAGGCCCATCTGAGGGACAATATCGACCCGTTCCTGACCAGTGATGTGTTTGGGATAGATATCTACACAGAGGCTGTAATATTGTCTCAAGAACTTCTGGCCAGTTAGCCTAATACTGCAGCCTTTTAACACCCAGACCAGTAAAGTCTTTAGCATAGACGTTTACATGTAGGCCATAAGTCTAATACAAAATAGGATGTGAAGGAACACAGGACACAATTTAGGGTGTAAACACATGGGGGACATTTGTTTTCAACTACGTTTTCAATGCAAGCTGTAACACTTGTGCCATGTGTGTATGTCATAAACGTTCATGAACACAATTTTAAGTATGCTTTTTGACTGTTTTTTGTTCTCTGGCCATATCGACACTCAACTAATTACAGGCGCTTTTAGACTATGTTGTCACGGGTATCTGGGAGTTTTCAGAAATAAAATTGGTGATTGGACGGCGAAGATATTAAGCCAGGAACCATGGGAAAAATTGTTCCCATAGGCCTATTTGAATGGTAATATCCCGCGTTAAATTTAACGCGCTCAGCATTCTATGCAGTTCATTCCATGCAATTGTCGTAGAAGTTAAAACAATAAACCTCTGTGTTTGGAACATGTCGGAGTCGGAGACAAATGAGAGGTAAGCCTATGACAACCAAACGACAATGAACAATATGCATATAAGATGCTAAAAATAATGCCTACGCTATATAGTCTTAACTAATACACAACTGCAAACCAGTGCACTAGCTATAGCTATCTTAGCCTTTTCTGTCCATTTACAGCCTTATGTTTTACACTATTTAAATACACTAGGCTACTTCAACAACTTTGATAGGTCTGCTTAATCGAAAACTATTAATACGTTGTTAGAATAATGGTTGCACATGTTACTAGTACTGTAGTCTATGCCTTTCAGTGTTCCCTATAGGACTTTCTTCAGTAGCGTGGGGGTAGGGGTATTTTCCTACCCCCACTAGGCTACTGAAGAAAATCTTAAATTAGCTAAATTGGTGCAGAAATTGTCACTGAAAATCTGAATTGTGGTTTACTGTATGCTACTGTTAGGTCTAGTGATATTCCAATCAGGCATCTTCCTCTTCAGGGAGAAAAATAGAAACAAACTCATCGGAAAATACAATAAAGAATATAGTAACCCAATGCCTAATTTAAGTAAACATTGAATTTATTTCACTGAAGTTACGTTACCGGTATTTTCACTGAGTTCGAGACTAGCTAGAGCTTGAGTTGCCTAGTCTACGGCTAGCTCTAGGAGTCAAGCTACTACACAATCGCTAGCTGGAACATTGTTTTACGATCAATTAAATATTGATAATTAGTTTGCCATCAACATCACAAACATCACATTGTGAATATTCAGTTGTTAAATACAGCAAACTTAACATTATCTATCTACTACAATTTAAATGTTCTCTTGCGCTATCTGGAGAGCGCTGGAGCGAACAGTTTCGCAGATAAATGTAATTGTGACTTTGATATTTCATCGATTTCTGAAGCAGCGGCGGCAATAATTTTGTAGTGGCGTGCCAAAGCTAACCACTGAGAATCATTATCTTATTAACGCTGCATTTTTCTTCAACCCTACAGATCTGAAAACCCCTATGGTAATGTGAGGCAACTCTTGCAAGATGTTAGGCAACTCCTAACATCCACTCAACCACCTGCTGTTACCCCTGGAAACACCCCATTACCATCCATCGCTCCCCATCCCTCTGCTGAAACTCCCCACATTAATCCCCATCCACCACTCCCTACCGTACAACTCATAAATAGGCCCCCACATTTCCACCGCTCATTCAACTCACCTGCCTCGTCCCTGCAAGGGAATGTGCGATCTTCATTATCAAGGCTCTTTAGCCCATATGCCGGTAGATCCCAAACAGTCCCATCAATTTGGGAACACGCATTTTATTGTTGTTCTTCACCGGACACGGATTCAATTCCCACCACAGAGGCTAATGCCAGCCTAGTTATGAGTGGATTAGGCAAAAAAAACATCAAACTTAGTGAAAAATCTAATGCAAATGAGTTTATTGCCAAAATTGTTGAAACATTTCCCCCACTCAAAGGAGCTGGGGGTTTCAAATTGATGAGGTCCTACAGGGGCCGCCAGCTGGGTGACATACCAATGCCACCAGAAGGCTATACAGTCCAATATTTGAAGGAGACCAGTGGCCTAAACAGGGCAGTTGCCTATGTGGTTCCCTTTCAGGCCAGTCTCCCAATAGTGAGACAAGAGGTTGCACATCATTCGGTAAGATTTTAATTATGTATGTTTAACACACCAATCCACTTGAAACAAAATATTTTTACCATGTTATGCCAAGAGACATGTCAGTGTATTTGTAATTAAAGGGTCAAGACATCATGAAAGAGACTTGCAGAAAGTGAAAAACTGAAATTGCCCTGAGCCACCTAGCTGGGCATGTGGCATCATGCAGTGGCAGGTGAGTTTCAACTCCTTCAAAAACTTCAAAAATCATAAAGACGTCACAATTCAGTAATTATTTGTACATTTTATATCAACATCTGTTGGAGATATATGATCATATCCATTGAATAATGTATTTGTAATTATGTTTTATTTATTTTATTTTTTACTTGAAATCAAGGTCATGCTTTTATTTTTATTATATATGTTTTCATATACAATTTGGTAAATCAAATAAAGTTTCCCCTTATTGGACACATGCATGTGTTTGCATCAATTATAGTGGAAGAAAATAAGTATTAATATAGCTGCAAACAGCAATGCGGGTTCCTCCGCAACATGGCAAAATATTATAACAATGTACATTGTAGAAGGTTATGACATGACTGAATTACAGCTGCTTAAACTTTGTCCCAAAGCTGACCAAAGCTATTACTCTGTCTATTCATACAAACTCAACATTTTGTCCTCCTACCGGAGGACATGTATGTAGTATTTTATGATGGATTGAATGTGTTTCAGTACCTGTCAACAAACACATTTCCGCTAGTGGGATCAATAAAATTGACTTGACTTGAGGAACCCTAATAATAATAATACTAACAAAAACAATAGATTTCCACCTCCCAGAGGAACCCTAATTAATACATTTTTCTGTGTCTTTAATCTTTTTTTATTATGGAAAGAAGTTCTGTCTCCAAAGACTCCACAACGGTGTAAGATACTGAAATTAATCACTTTTTATGCACACAGTGTACATTATTATATGTCAAATTAGAACATTGTACAATGTGATAATGTAAGATTTCCTTAATAATAGTGTAATTTCTTCCAATCAAAGGTCTGCCTCGTATGTAATGAGATTGTGTCTTATGATGGAGCCAATGCAACATTACAACAGTCAGAAAGGTAAGAATGACCAACTATGTAATGTTTTTATTTATTTATTTTACAAGATAAAAAAAAAAAAAACTGAAATAATGTGCCTTTATTATATATCAGCTGAAAAAATCACAAAGTGGACATCCCCAAAAACTTAAATGAAGAGGAATTCATCGAGTTTCTCAAAGGGGTTTACCCAAAACTTAGAGAGACCCCATTTGATCTCTGTAAGGTCAATCGCCACAGAGTGGTTGTCGAACTCACAGAGAGGACACCAAGGGAGATTCGAGACAGTGGTGTGTTGGGCCGGTCTGCCTTATACTTCGGACCAAGAGTAAGTAGAAAACATCTTTTAATTAATTATTTTATGTAAAAAATACCATGCTGCTCAATGAAATATTCTTCTGTGTTGCCGTATACAGGCGGAGATAGACAGTTACAGTGAGGGCTCAGACAAGGTAATTATTTATATGAAATATACATGAATCACAATTATGAGTCACCATCATGTGGGCGAGAACATAGTATGTAGCAACACTCTTTTTCAATGACTCTGGGTTAGGCTCCTGGCTTCTTCTGCCTGTCTCTCTTCCATAGTTGTCCCTAGTGCGTCTCCATCTATACTGCCCCATGCTGGATACTGCTAAATGGCTGTCTGCATTGCACTTTACTACACAAACATTATAAAGACATAATACCATTATTGTTAGCAGAGCACTGGTAGTTTATAGTGAATCGGTTTGATTCTTCCTGGATACTATTTGTCTCAATGTACTGTAAGAATGTACTGAATTTCTAGACTAACTTCTAACAACATTAATTGCAGTCAACGGCAATGAGCATTGACTTGACGGAGGACATTCCATCTGAAAGTGTAAGCACATTCTCTCCATCTATATCTTTATTTATTTATCTAGTCATTTGCTTTTGAATTGCAAGTACTAAAATTAAAATATTTCTTAGTCGGTGTACTGCTGTATAACGCTAAATATAAATATAAAGAACAATTGATATACAATGACTAAACTTAATTGTATTATATAGTTTATTGAACATATTGGAGAGGATAGTGAAAGAGTAGTGTCTAAAACATTACATGTTTGTCTTTCACAGCCAAATGAAAATCACATGAATATGGATTCAGATTTGGTAAACCATTACACAAATTTGTTTTCAACTCCCTCAGTCTCAATCTGTAATTTCTAGGCAGCCAATGTTATGTATGTCATTATAGATTTTGGAAAATAATGAAGACAGAGAGGAAAGTGATGAGGAGAGTGCAATCATTGAGGATCAAGACGCCCAATTTCAGGGGTCTTTTGAAGAAGACATAGAGGAGGTAATTGCTGGATAATTTTCCATGTAAAAATATTTTTATTGTTTAAGTTTAAATGTATAGTATCCCAAAAATACATATATTTTTTTAAACAGGCGCATGATCCGCAGCCGTTAACAACTGAGGCTTTCACCACTCCAGAGGTGTCACCACCATGCTCTACACCTTCTCCAGTACCAGTGTAATTCTTAAAGTTGAATTAAGTAATGGCATCTATTGACTACTCTTCTGGTCAGTCTGTCAAGCTCAATTCTAGTAATTTATTTTCAAAATGTCTTTGATGTCTTGGTTTTCAGACTCGACTTTAAGACCATATTAGAAGCTCTGAGGGACAAAGTTGATCTCAACAATGATGGCCCTATTGCAAACCAAATAAATGTGGTCAGGTCAAAGGTCCTGGAAACCACCCTGAGGGCTATGACCAGAAGATCCTTCAACCCTTCCCGCCGACTGAGTGTTGTGTTTGTGGACAGTTGTGGGACTGGTGAGGGCGCAGTCGACGATGGCGGACCGACTCGAGAATTTGTACGTCTCCTAATGAATTCAGTTTTAAATTCTACATTTTTTGCTGGATCAATGGAGGAGAAGAGCCTGGCTTTGGACTCCCAAGGTAATTTTGAAAACCCTGTCATGAAAGCCTTCAAATAACTTTGATGAGGTTGACAAGATAACTGTTTGGTTTTGGTTTTGTCTTTGATATAAGAAAGTTGTAGCTAGGTGTAAAGACTGTTACAAAACAATTATTTCCACAGCGTTAATCATTGGTGTAATAGGTGTACATTTATATGCTTTATGTTTTTTAGGATTTGCTAATGGTACCTACAAAATCATTGGTATGATTCTGGCAGTGTGCCTGGTACATGCAGGTGTGGGCCCCTGCATATTTTCAGAGAGGCTGTACAGCCACATAACAAGCCAACCGGCCCCACCTGAAGACCTGGCTGAGGTGGATGACCATGACTTCCGTAGTCAACTACAGAAGGCAAGTTGTATAATATATAATTTTATTCTTCCCAATGACAATATGTTTTAGATTTGAAAAAAAAAAATTTTGTTTATCACATGTATGAATTTTTTGGGGGGGAGATAAAGAAATGGCCCAGTTCCAGTACCAATCCCACTATGGCACTATAGTACATTTACATTTAGACATTTAGCAGACGCTGTTATCCAGAGTGACTTACAGTAAGAACAGGGACATTCCCCTGAGGCAAGTAGTGCCTTGCCCAAGGACACAACGTAATTTTGCACGGCGGGCAATCGAACCGGCAACCTTCTGATTACTAGCCCGATTCCCTAACTGCTCAACCACCTGACTCCCTAGTATGTATTTTTATTTGTCAACTTGTAGATCAAAAATGCACGGAGTGTGGAGGAGGCACGTGAATGGGTAGAGGAGGCTTCCACCTTCCTGTCAATGCTGGGGGCCCTGGCTCCGATCATGTCCCTGGACGACAGGGACAATCTTTTAAAATCTGCTCTCCATTATTACTTGAATGGTCGATTGGAGGCTGTGACAAATCAGTAAGCCCTTAGTTATGTTAGGGTAAAAAAAATGGTTTCATGTAAATTTGATATATAAAAATGTTCTACGTTAGCTCATACCGCTTGCTTGAACCTTGAGTCTATAATAATCTGTAAAATTCACAGACTGAAGGAGGGACTGGAAATCTTGGACGTCTTAAGAACAGTCCGAACATACCCTGACATACTCAAGTCCTTGTTTGTTGGGGGAGGGAAACCCCTATCAGCTTCAGAAATCATGAATCTGTTCAGTGTGGTGTACTCAGAATGTGGCAGTAACAAAAGGGCTGTGGAGGAGGTTGCAGTTGGCTATTGGCGGGACTGGCTCATAGATGTTGAGTGTAAGTTTAATTTTTGAAGGACAATACAATATGCAAAAAATTGCCTTAATAGAAAGTTGAACATAACAACACAACATGTAATAGTTATATCATAACTTGCTTTGTGTTTCTAAGTCCAGCTTTTTTAAATTTACTGCATAACCAAAAGGACTTAAGACCTCACATTTAGGAAACAAAAAATGTGTTAGCATTTTAACATGTCATTTATGTGCCACTTTTAAATATAGACTTTTGTCTTTAAAATGGTCTCATATTGAGTAATAACGATGAAAATGTCTGATAATGATATTATTTTGTATGTGTGTGGTGGTTTTAGTAGGTGAAGCAGTCATCATCACTGAAGATGGGGAAGAAAACATCACTCTGTCCTTGGAGAATGTTTAAGTTTTTGCCTCTGGTGCCGCTACGGTTCCCCCTTTTGGATTTCCCTGCAAACCTTCCTTGGAATTTTTGCATGCCCCCTTGAACGGCAATAGGCCTATTTTCCCCGAGGCCAACAGCTGTGGGATAGTGCTTTATCTACCTCTGCATAACACTTATGAAGACTTTACCAAATGGATGAATGAAGGGATTATTCAGTCACCAACCTTTGGTTTTGCTTGAAGTGGAGTTGAAGAGGATCTTATGTCATGGTGTACTCAAAAAACAGGAATTTCATTGAAAGATTAAAAAAAAGGCATTTAGAATTGTTTATATATCAATGTTAATCAACGTCAATGTTTAAATCAACTTCAATCAATGTATGAATCAGAAGGGGGGAGGGGGGAAGGGGGGGATCTTTGGTTTACTCAAAAAACAAGAATGTCATTTTAAGAAAAAAAAAAGAAAAGGAATTTAGAATTGTTTATATCAATGTTACTGTCAATCAATGTACTTTTAGAACACACAATAATAGCATTTATAAAATTACTGAAGTGTGTAGGCATCATTATTTGAATAAAAAAACGGAATCAAGTCAGAAGTGGTTATAGTTGTTTGATTCAATATTGATGAAGTACATATATTAGAATAATTGTGTTTGGGTGTTGTGTGCCTTGTTAGATGGGTCTTGATCTCTGGGTCCCCAGGAGGTATAGATGTACATTTATAGAATTGACATTTGAATGTAAAAAGGTCATAAGACACTTAAGACATTGTATTCATTATGATTAGCCGACACTTTTATTAAAAAATGTATACAAATATTGGATTTTGTGCTAGTTGGCACGACAAGTAAACTTACAATTTAGTGTAATTGAGAAGGATATAGATACACATTTGTTTATACTTATTCTCCAAACGATCATATTCGTATTCAACAAAGATGATAACATTGACAAACACCAATGACAGCTAGCCTGCCTAACAAGGGAGCTGCAGTTTCCTGAAGGCTTTTTAAATTTAGTTTCAAAGTAAAAACGATTGGGTGAAACTTCTTGGTAAGTTACAACTTTTAATTGACAACAGATGGTAAGAAACTTAACTTTAATCGAAAGATCGCCTCACTTTTCATTTTGAAGCAAGTAAATCCAACGCTATGGGTAATCTCTTGAATGACGACTTCCGGTTCATTTCCGGTCTCACTAGATGATAATACCAGAGCCTCTTTATTAGACATTCTCTGATAATACCGGCATGGCATAATGGTGAGCTAGCTGCTATTTTCCTAGCTATCCACAAAATGTCAGACGCTTGGCGTAGCGGCGTCCATCGTTGCAGACGTTTGGCGTAGCGGCGTCCATCATTGAAGACGCTTGGCGTAGCGGCGTCCATCGTTGCAGACGTTTGGCGTAGCAGCGTCCATCGTTGCAGACGTTTGGCGTAGCGGCGTCCATCATTGCAGACGCTTGGCGTAGCGGCGTCGATGATTGTCAGGCGTAGCGACGGTTGTGTGTTGTTCTGGTGTGTGAGGGCACTTGTCACCCCCCATATACGACGGGCTGCTCTGAAACACAAGGTTGTAGGATCGAATCCAGCCACAGTCGTCAAGCATGTCGTGACACTGGATTATCTGTTTAGCGAAGTCAGGTATGCCACACTAGCTGTCTAGCAGTATAATCATAATGGTAACGAGCACGTTTCATTGTCAGGGGATTTATATTTATACTTAGGACTAGGAGTCTATGGCAGCCCACAGAACAGATTGGTGCGAAGTTTTGAAATTTGCCACACTGATTTGGAACGGTCTCCTGATTATCGTCAGCAAAGTTTCATGTCGATCCCTGAAGCTCTATAGCGCCACCAAGGCGTCAAAGTTGGAGGTGCGTTTACGCCCACAACTTTTGAACCGTGAGACCGTTTTTCTTAATTGAGGTAGCTTTGGATTCCATGGATGCAGACGATTCGATTGAACCCTGTGACGTCATTGTCGTCATGATGGTTTTTCCGTCATTTGTATTTTAAGAAATGCCAACTTTTTCAAACTCCTCCTAGGCCGTTGCTCTGATTTTCATGGAAATTGCAACAGATCATCTACAGAACATGCCGACAAAAACGTATCAAAATGTTATCGATGAGTCAAACCGTTCACGAATAACGCACAAACGATTTTGACAAAGAGGACGCCAAAGCGGACGTGAGGCCTTGACTCTGCGACGGTTTACCGTATGGAGTCGCAACTTTGTAAATGTCATCACGAGCATGTAATCTAATCATCTTCTTACCACAATAACCTTGATATGTCAAAATATGACTGAATTACAGCTGTTTATACTTGGGTCAAATCTGACAAAGCTCGCCACGGGAGAAACGGCTTCCTTTTTTTAAATAATGTAACCGAACACAGCATTCTCCAGCAGCGATAATAGCTCACTGGGATAAGACGAGCTGCTTTGGAACGCAAGGTCGTAGAATCGAATCAAGCCACAGTTGTCAAGCATGTTGTGACACCGGATTATCTGTTTAGCGAAGCCAGGTATGCCACAGTAGCTGTCTAGCAGTATAATCATAATGGTAACGATAAAGTTTTATTGTCAGGGGATTTATAGTCAAGAAGAAGCGGATTTATTGTGCTTGGTAGATATAACGCTGCTACATGTAGCCAGCGCATTTTGTCTCAAAATGACATTAATGTTTTTTATGAAAGGTTTTGCTTTGCTGCTTTAGCTACTGAATTTCCATATCGAATGATGCTTGGCCCTTTTGATTGCTGCTTGCAGCTTTATTTAGGGGCCAAGCAGCAGCGAAGCTGCTGTGGCACCTATTGTTTTTGTTAGTTTTATTGGTGGCCAAGCTGCAAAGCGGCAAAGCCACTTATGTGTTTCTACCTTTTCTTATTATTATTATTGGTGGCCAAGCCGCGAAGCAGCGAAGCCACTTATGTGTTTCTACCTTTTCTTATTAGGATTCCTCCGTAAGGAGGAAACCTATTGTTATTGTTAGTTTTATTCTTTTTTTTTTTTTTTGTCTTGTACCATGGAAGTCAATTGCAGCCCCTAGAACCATTTGGTAACTTTTTGTGAAATTTGGCACACTCATTAAGGACAGTCAATTCTATACTTACACCAAGTTTCATGTCTCCCATTAGACCACTCTAGCGCCACCAACGGGTCAAAGTTGGACTTGTGTTTACACACGTAACTTTTGAACGATAAGACCCATTTTAAAAAATTAGGTACCATTGGATTCCCTGGATCAAGACGAGTTCAACTCACCCTATGGCGTCAATTTCAGGTTGTATAGATTTTCCGCTATTTCCGGTTTTATCAAAAACCTTTGAAAGCCTACTCCTCCTACAATTTTTTCCAATCTTCCCCAGAATTGGCACATATCATTATCAGTGCAACCCTCACTCAGAAATTACTTTTGTATTGGATTTTCAAAACCGTTTGTCCGGTACAGCCAATCAAAATCGTCTACAAAGCAACCAAACAGGAAATTGGATCAAATCTCAGCAAATCTTTGAGATATCAACATCAAACTGGGTAAGATGACTCTGAACCCTCTTCTAAGGATGTCCACACAATTTGGTGTCATGTGATCACTGGGCGTGGCCGCAGGAAGCAAAAATGTGTTTTGGCCAATAACTATTGATTTTTTTGCCGGCAGGATTCTAAGAGACTGTTCCCACCCATCCTTCAGTCTCTTTACCCCGTTGCCTTCTGGCAGGCGTTACCTCAGCATCCGGTCGCGCACACGCAGACTGGACAACAGTTTCTACCCAAGGGCCATCAGGCTTCTGAATGGACACCGATATGGACATTGATTTACTGCACACTAGTCACTTATACACTGTCACTTTCAGCTACTGGTTGCACTATCAGTAACATTGCACTACTGTTCCTCACTGTACCTCGCCACTAGGCTCCTGTATGGTTTTTCCCGTCTTGTGATATTTTCAGGTATTTAGCTTACTCATATTGCATTAATTAATTAATAAAGAACCCCCTTTGAAGCTTATTTTAACGACGATGTTACCAGCAGTAGCTATCTCAGATGGAATCGCGATTCAAACAGTACCATAGGCTAACTGAAAATATGCCCCCAAAAACGTAAATAAGCTTGACATTTATTTAGGGGAAAATCACTCATTCATAAAAATGTCAGTGGTAACGATCATTGTCAGTAACAAGGCAAAATGCGATATAGACCTGCTGTGTGGAGAAGCTGCCCCGGTAAATTGTAGGCTACTACTACTGCTAGACTGTCTTGGTAGCGATTGCGTTCGTTGAATTCGATTTAACATTACTTCCGTTGTACGGTCTAGGCTGAAATTAATTATTTATATGAACAGATAGAAGGTTTAGGCGGTAGCAATGGAGTTCGGGGTAGTAGTGACTAGTCAGATAGTTTCATCTATTGAAATACTTTTTATTTAAGTAAGGTTAGTGGCAAACATGTGCCGCCGTTTAACTTCCTACTACTGTAAACAGCTGTGGAGATGTTTTTGTTAGCTACTAGACTAGGCTACAGCAATGCAGTGAGCTACACTGGTTTGAAACCACAGGTAATGATAATTTCACCCACAATTTCATCGTTTACTTGTAATCTAATGTCATAATAAATCCTACAAAAAAAATGTATTTGTGAGGAATGTTTATTTTAAAGATTGAAAACAGATGCATCATAGACCGCCGTAGTATGTGTTGCCCGGGCAACAGAGGCTAATGTCATGATGCTAATGCTTCAGTGAAATAGTAGACTGCTGTTTACGAAAGTAGATGTACTTCCTTAATGATATTAGCTTGTATTGTACAATACACATTACAATTGTGTGTCATATCAAAGGGACATTCCTAGGCTTACCAGGAGAAGGAGCAGCCTAACCATACGTCGCCGCCAGACCGTGTGGATTTTTTGAATGGAAGTGAATGGGACTGCAAACGAGAGACTGGCGGCGACGTGGCGGCGACGGCATGTAAGGAACGTCTACCGGCGGCGACGTCGCGGCGACGCATGTTCGAAAGTATACAAAATACTTACGCCTACTAAGTACGTCTGAGATAAGTACATTGTCACTAAGCCGTCGTCGCCAAACAACACACCTACTAAGTAGCTACATCGCACACAAACGATTAAAGGTTTTTAGAACATGTTAAAGTGATGTCAGAGTTATATGTTATATCATGGTTTGTTGTACTCTAATGATTAACTATACATAAAGATCCAGTATTCATTTTGAGCATGTTTTAAAACCTAGAATCGACTCTAGCCTGTAGTATGCTAATTGTTTGTAGGCTATTCACATTTTGAACATTTTGACATTTAATAATTATACATTGATATGTGGATATAATCATTTAAACCTTTCAAAGTGCCAATACACACATCTGTATAAGCCCGGCATGAGATGTGTAGCCAACCAGTGCTTGTTTAAAGCTGTCATAACCAAGTTCATATATGAAGGAAGAATAGATAGATACGTAGGCACTTCAGGCAGTGACAAGGCACAGAAAATAAGGATAACAGTGTATTTATTCAATAAAAAGGGCTTACAAAAAAACAGTTGGATGTGAGGGTCATGTAAATTAGTAGTGTAGGGAGTGGATGTGGGATCAGTGCAAGTGTAGAGTGTGTAGAGAATCATTATAAACTGAAAAGCAAACAGTGATGATGTTCCTGCTAGTAATAGAGAGACCAAGCATATTAGGGCACAGCTTATTAAGAACCGAGGCACAGATCCCAGGTGTACCCTTGCAGCAATCACAGCTCCTCTACCTGCCTGCCATCCTGCAACAGAAACAAAGACACAGAAACAGACAGGGAGAAGAGAACCAAACAATGCTCAGAGCCAACAATCTAACATGGTTTATGCCATCATCAGAACAGGCATAACCTCCCGATCACTACAAGTCATTCAGGTAATTGTAATGTCCTATTGACATCTGTGAACATATGCTTTCTCAAGTAGTATTTAGCCAACTGAAGAAGCTGTGCTTTCACTGAACCACAACCTAGAATAGTCTAGGTGACCACAATACAGTGTATTTGGTGCTTGTAAAGTTTGCATTCATTACAATTGTTATATTGCTTGTATTTGGTTATTTCCCAACATGTGGCAACAGTATAGTCTAGTTGTATTGAGTTTGTTTGATGTGTTTGCTAACTTGGTGGTTCTAATAAATTACTATCGAATGTAGCCTATTGCTAATGGAGTTTTAATTGATAATTTTGCCTTCTGACTACACTTTTCTGCTTAGCTCTGGTGTAGAAGTGCAAGACAGCAAATTAAACATATTCAGACCATCAGTGAAGGTTTTCATTTTTTGTGTGGACGCTACACTAACAGAACCTAGCACACTGTTATAACAGGATACCAAAGTTTATTTGTCACTAGCCTATTGATATTGCTTTAAACATGATTCTATACCATTAAATTCACAACTTTCAGGGTTAATACTGAAGATGTATTAGATAGTACCCAATTGCTGTGAAAGTACCAAGTCAATGAAGTGAATCACCAAGTACAAGTTCAAGATAAATTCAACGTATTTATTATAGATCTATACAGTGCAGGTGTCTGCACCTTTAGTACTGGTGTCTTCCAGCTCCTCAGCTCTCTCAATACCTAGATATGTTTCTGTAACTTTTTTATTTACTGGGGCAAAAAAGGCTGCAATGTCCTTTCCACAGTTCATGATGACTACTCGAAGAAGAAAAACAATGTAATGTGTAAAATGACTAGTGAGTGTGTCGACAATGTATCAATATACATATCAATGTGCATTCAGAAGGCAACAGGGGGAAAAGACTGAAGGATGGGTGGTAACAGTCTCTTAGGATCCTGCCAGCTTTCCTGAGGCATCGTGTGTGGTAGGTGTCCTGTAGGGCAGGGAGCATCCTGCCAATGATGAACTTAGCAGGCCGGACCACACTACGTAGGGCCTTGCGAGTGAGTCCCATCAAGCAGAGACTGTCTCCAGATTTTAGAATGAGAGGTGGGGACAGGGTGACACCCAGCCTTACAAGCTCTATAAATTATGATGGTGTCCAACCATCAATGTGCTTTGTAGGTGAGATGAAGGATTTATTATTAGATTCTGTATTTACAGGGAGGCAGTTGAGAGAAGCTATTAATGGAAGAAATATGATCTCTCTTCCTAGTTAAATTTACATGTTTAGCAAAATATTAGCCTAATCGTTTATACAGGTCTATTTTATTATAAGGCCTAGGCTATAAATCAGTTATTCTACTTAGTCCATAGATGTAAAGTGAAGAAAACTTAAGGCCAACTCTAAATGATCTGGCAGGCTAGTTATTAGGCCTATCTAGCAATAGATAGAATAGGCTGTTACTTTCATATGGGCTTCTCCCGCCATCCACTCTTGGAACTGGAGTCCCAATGTTTCTAGTAATAGCACCACAATAGACATTCTCAACCAGTATTTTATCCACTGCCTGTCTTGTCCTTCTGAAGTTGTTAAATTGAATAGGCTAAACATCAACATGTAACATCAAGTATAGCCTAGACATTCCAAACGAATTAGCTTTCAATTTTACGTATGCCTAGGCTACTTGGACCGTGTCCTGGCAATACATATAGAACATTATGTTACATGTTTTGCCAGGATAACTGGGCTAGACCATTGAATGTTCATGATGTTCCTGTGTGTTTATTCCTTTGACTGGGTACAACAACGCGATCAGTCAACCGACTATAAAATGTTTTTAATGTCGGGCTACGACTAGTCATCTTCTGACAATGCCTTTGCTTCGTGTTAAAAGCTCCAAAATGATGAACTGGCAAAAACTTTTTAACTATAAATTTACTCTAAAATGTAGGAAAGTATGGCAACGACGTTATCCACAAGTACGTTATCCACAAGTAGGTGCGACGACGTAGCAACTTAGCTCCAAAATGATGAACTGGCAAAAACGTTATAACTATAAATTTACTCTAAAATGTACTTAAAAGTATGGCGACGACGTTATCCACAAGTACGTAATCCATAAATAGGTCTGACGACGTAGCAATTTATCCAGAAGTAGATGTCAAACGACAGTCTCCTTAGGCAGGTTATCCATGTCCCTTTCCGCTCGCCATATCCGCTCGCCATAATCTTTTGGTCCGTGGGCAACGTTGCCGCGACGTCGTACCTTGGTCGGCTGGTTACGTTATTTTTTGGTCCCATGGACAACGTTGCCGCGACGTCGTACCTTGGTCGGCTGGTTACGTTATTTTTTGGTCCCATGGACAACGTTGCCGCGACGTTGTACCTTGGTCGGCTGGTTACGTTAATTTTGGTCCCGTGGACAACGTTGCCGCGACGTTGTACCTTGGTCGGCTGGTTACCTTATTTTTAGACCCGTGGACAACGTTGCCGCGACGTCGTCCCTTGGTCGGCTGGTTACGTTATTTTTAACGGATCTTGAGTGCAATATAGTGGTTTATATATATAAATGTAGACACTGCATGTAATTCATGTGCTGCTCAACCCCAGCATGTCATTGGTCATCAATTTTCTCATATGCAGACACATAGCGTAAATTAAAAAAAAGACAGAATGTGGAATATAATTTAGTCTTTCATTCTTTACTATAAACATGTACAAAAGCAATCAATGTGTGATGAGTAACATGATTAAGCAAACATTATTTGTATAGCACACCAAAGCTGTATGACACACAATGCAAATTTGTGCTCCAATAGTTTTGTAATACAAAATTGTTAAATGTGACCAAAAGGTAAGCGACTTTTAAGAGTTTCATTTTCAAAGACAAGTCATCACAGAATATTACAATTCTTCCTTAGCAAACCTGCCCCTCAGTCTGCCCCTGAGCAACAACTTTGCGCATGCCCATTTCAACGCATAGCTGAAACTGGGCTTCCTAAACAGTTTTTGCCGGGGTCCTACCGTCTTTCACACAATGGATTTTACCTGGAAATAAGTTACTTCAAAAGGTGAGTTTCTTTACAGACATAGTTTTAAATATATAAACATATTTTCAGAAATTGGATGGGGCATATAGGTTTGAAATTGAGTTGTTTATAGCGTTATATCAGATTCACATTGTTTACGTTAGGATTTCGCTAGCTAGGTTAAACCCTCCAGAAAGTTATTTTGAAATACTGAAAATGCATACATGTTATCAAAGTTTAGCGTCTCACAAATCACCCTCAAAAGAATCAGTGAAAATAAACGTTCAGAACTGTTAGAAGACCTTGTCCCAAAATAGTTTATTTAGCTAGCTAGCTAGCCCTGAATTTTCAAAGACGCTAGCGCGTGGCTGATCACGTTCACAGTCGGTCATGGCATGCACAGCAATGGCGTCTGTAAAAGTATCATGTCACTAATTCTTCCAATCTGTGACATTTGTTTTTGGATAAGTTTATTCATTTTAACCTTTAGATGCGTGAGTTCTAAATATTTCAGACACTTTCACCAGAGTATGTGAGTTATTTTGACAAACGGGAGCTATATAGCTTTAATTAGCTTCCGTTAGCTAGCAACCTAAGATAATACTCGTACCAATGCTACTACTTGCTAGTGTAACTTGTTAGCCTACTAATTGTACATTTTGAAGCCATACTGTAGTGTTTATCATATAGTTTTGCCCATCGGAAAATAGTTGGTTGGAATGTTCAGAATCACACATGAGCGACGCTACGCTGTGGGGCCCTGCTTTCGAACGATCACATATGTGCGATGCTACTCCAATATCAATATACTAATACTATGTACGTAAACTACATTCCACTTTCCTTTCTGTACAGGTGATCCGACCACCATCACAAGTACTGTGTCCCTTGGAAATTATGGTAAAGTAATGAATTTGAGACCGTTTATAACAGTGACAATAATTGTATGAGCCATGGCAACCCTAAAGGCTATGCTTTGAAGCAAAAGTATGACTTAAAACGTTTGCATCACCAGATGCCATACCTCTAGGTGTCAACTCTGGTCTGGTGGAGGAGAACCCATAGAGGGCCCCGGAAAACAGCTGGCAGCCAGGCAAGTGCAAATATAAGGCACTCAAAAAAATACTCAAACCATTGCCATTGTAAGGCATACCTAATTGCAAGCCATACTTAAGTTGTTCTGATCGTGGGGGGAAACATATTTGTCAAAACAACAAATGTTGTCTTACTAATGCTTTGTATACCCCATTCAGCTGTACCATCTTAGGCAAAGGTAACATTTGTTATGTACATCAATGTTACAGCTAATCTAGAAGAACCACAGTGTATGCCAATCATGCAAACTCTTGTAAACTTGTTTTACTTGTCTTTAATTACAGACACATTACAGGTTATGCTCCGGAAGATGGAGACATTGGAAGAGAACCAGCGAGAGGCTCTCCTGTTCAGGCGACCACAGGGTAGACACACTGAAGAGGTGCCAGTGATGGACTTACAGGTGCCCCAAACACAGGCTGAACTCCAAGACCTTGAGGAGCGCTTTAAGGTGCTGGAGTTGCGAAAGAGAGTGGTGTTTGGAGATCCCATAAACTATGGCTTACACGCATTCAACGTTCACATTGGTGCTGACAATAAGTTCATGACTTCTAATTCCAGACGCTGTGATGAAGTGGAAGACAGGACTGGGAGAGAAAGCTGTGGAGCTCTGCATAGAGGAAACACTCAAACACACCCCGGCAGCCCATTCAAAACAAGCCAGGTGAACGAATCATGTTTGCAGCTTCCATATCCAATCTTTCACATGGCTATGACACAAATCTAGAATCACATAATATTTTAATTGATGATGTATATTATTTTAGATGTGCACACTAACTTATTTTGTGCTTCCTTGTCAGGGCCAACAGACAGGACTCGTAGCGGGGACTGGAAGAAGATTTTAATTCATTTTTTGCACTTTGTTAGTTTGGCACTTTTGTTTTGCAGTGTTTTTTTCTTTGCAGTGTTTGTTTTGCAGTGGCACCTTTCATCACGTATGTATATATCTGGGCCATTTTAGTTTTTATTGTAAATGTTACATGCATACTTTGTGCATTGTCATTTTAGCAGACACTCTTATCCAGAGCAACTTACAGTAAGTACAGGGAGATTCCCTGGAGGAAAGTAAGGTTGAGTGCCTTGCCCAAGGACACATCATTTGGCAACCTTCTGATTTAATAGCCTGATTCCCTAACCGCTCAGCCATCTGACTCCCCTTTAGTATAGGTAGACCACATATTTAGGATTCCTATATGTTGAATGTATATACCTTCCTGCCAAAGTAAATTCCTTGTCTGTGCAAACTTTCATGGCGATTAAAACACTTTCTGATTCTGAAATGCTGCCTCGTTTATGATTTAGCTTGAGTCAGGCTACACATCACTCAAACATATTCCTCCTAACATTGGCTATCTATTATACCAAAACAAGTAGCCTTCTGGGCAAATGAGGTCTGCATATGAAATATAGGTTACTTCATAATTAAGTAAATTATTAACGTCGCAGTTACGGACTAGCAACGTCACAAAATTACGTTGCTAGGAGGTCGCGGTTACGGAATGGCAACATCTCAAAACAACATTGCTAGGAGGTCGCGGTTACCGACTGGCAACGTCGGAAAATAACGTTGCCACAACGTCGCGGTTACGGACTGGCAACGTCGGAAAATTAACGTTGCCACAACGTTGCGGTTACGGACTGGCAACGTCACAAGATTACGTTGCGGCAACCTACTGGCGCCCCACAGATGCACGGTCCCGCAACGTCGCCAAAGACGTAGCGGCAACGTATGTTTGGTCATCGCGTGAGGTTGCGACAACGTAAGGGCAACGTAAATGTGTTAGCTGGGTTGCAGTAAAGCAGTTAGCCATCTCCCAGAAGTTAACGAGCTGCTAAACTAATGTTCTGCTAGAGATAGTCACGCGAGTTTTCGTGACGTTAGTGGCGTCAGTGACTGTGGCTAGCAAGTTAGCCACCGTTAGCTTCACTTTTCGCAACAAAAACGTAATTTCTACTTAAACCGTGCAACGGAACGTAAATCCCAATACAAGCAACTAAATTCCTACCAAAACGAAACGTTTGACACTGAGGTTGTCTATGTAGTCAAGTATGTAGTTAAATGTTAACAAAGTTTTAGGTGGGCAAAAATAAATAATAACTAGAAAAGGCTGTTCCTGCGAAACAGCAGTGAGAATGCTGAAAACCTGAATGGGAATAGCTGACCATGCTAAAAAAGCTGAAAATAGTGAACATTTTGTAGAAAGTCATTAGCTGAAGCTTCAAAGCGACCGAAAGGTATTTTAAATAGAGGCTGGAGCTGGACGAAGGTACAAAACTACAGGAAAGAGAAGAAAAATGCAAAACAAAGTGAAAAAAGTCAGAAAGAAGAGAAACAATGCATAAAAATGTGAATTTAGGGAAAAAATATGTCTGTAGTTTCAAAAGGCCTGAAATGTATGTTATAAAGGACCTGCAGCAAGATGAAGGCAGAAAAGTACAGAAAAGAGAAAAAAATATCAAAAGCACTGGCAGTTGGAAGATACTGCTGTGAAAGGTATTTTTGAAAGGACCTGGAGCAAGATGAAGGCAGAAAACAGAAGAAAAGAAGAAGAAAAATGCAAAACAAAAAGGGGAAAATTTCAGAAAGATGAGCTGCAGGAAAATGTGAAAATTGAGCAGAAAACCTGGAGCCGAGTGCACCAGCTGGGCGTAAAAAAGTTGATCTTAACGCTTACGTCGGTCTTAGCTACGTCCGACTTTGTGATTTGAATTTACACCAAGTGCAACAAGCTTGACAGACCAAGGTCGTAGCTACGTCTGGTCTTAAATTGCGCGTCCTTGTGAAAATGCGAAAGCGTCGATCGTTGCCAAGCAACACATTTAAGATCCTATCAGAGCCAGTCCACGGGCTTATTAGACATTCTCTGAGCCTATCCGAAGCGCACTTTATAGCTAGCCTATCTCCCTTCAAAATAAGCCATGGATAAAGAAAAACAAAAGAAAAGGGAAATACATTTTACTGATAGAGAAATTAGAAAACATATAGTTTGTATACTGAGAATAGAAGCGTGTTAACAGGGAAATGTATAATAATATCAACACAAACAAACAGAAACAATCAGCTGGAAATCGATCAACAACAAAATTAACAGTGGATTTCTGCTACCACGGACGACTTTCTCGCCTTAATGCCCTTTCCATGTTGCCTATTAACAAGACGCGCTGCACGTGCGGTCAAACTAGTGTTAGCCCTAATTAGGCTACCATGGATAGGATATTGGTCCGATTTTCCAACTTACGCCTGCTCCCCACTATGCGTAAAATGTACACCCAGGTGCAGCACATAAAGGGCTTTAGTCTAACTGGTTTCACTAGTCGTAACTTTAAGTTATTCGTAACTTTCAATTCTACGTCGGACGTAGCGTACGTCCAGGCGTACGCCCAGCTGGTGCACTCGGCTCCAGTTGCTGAAGTCTGGGTTGAACGAATTTGAAGGTAAAAGGACAACAGTGGAATGACTTGAACTTGCTGGAAAAAGGTAGCAACCGTTGGTCATTGGCAACAGACTGGCAACATTTCTAACCTATCTAGGTTTCAGGTTCAAGACGGAGGAGAAACTAATCATGCGTAACTGCACACCCAGTCCTGTTCAGACACTTTAAGATGACATCAAAATAATAATTCATAGTGCAGGGTTGCCGATGTTGTCGTTGTCTCTGGTGAGTTTTTTATACGTAAATAACAAGATCATGATACATCTAAGCAGCGGATCATTTCTTGCAAGTGTGTCAAAGTGGTATGTATCAACACCGTAGGCTTGAATAATAACCGAAGGCGTGAAGCTAGAGAGGATGCAATGGAAGATTTCCTACATAAGCTAGATGTACAACTTCAAATTGAAAACGGAGAAGATATTTAGAGTAAAGACAAGTTACTTTACATATGTGTTCAATATCATCAAATAACAGTAAAGGGTTTCCAGTTACTTAGCGTTTGTTTGTAGGATTAACGCCAGCAGTGCAGTAAACACTTACCCAAGGCCTGGTTTGGCTGTTCGTGACGGTCAGCTATGACAGTGAGCCTCAATTTTTGCAGATTTCTGTAAAACTTGCTAAAATAAAAACGATCTAGCTAGATTATGTACACTTTAAGCTCAATGTACATATCTTGTTTGGTCGATTGTGGAAAAAAATTCGAACCGTTTTTAGTTATGGAGAGTCATCTCGCTAGCTCGATAATGAGAAATGTAGCTAGAATCCACACCTCAAACAAGTTAACCTAGACGCAAAACTGTACATCCAATCCCAAAAATAAGGATATTTTCCGAGACCCAAGACTCTGCCGAAACCATTGATGTCCTTTATATGTCTGTGCGGTCAGAAATACGACTCTACCGGCAGTTTAAAAACACGTCTACTTTCGAAATTCTCTGACGAATTGTACCCACCTCTCCATTGAAGTTAGTGAGAGAATTTGAAAGACTGCTCTCGCTTCAAGGCTCAAAGCTGAAAATCTATAAATGTGAGCTCTTTAGTAGTTAAATTGGCTGAAAGATGACAAGCTTTCCTACATTTTAAGGTAAAACTTGTTTCTGTAAGTTAAACTAAATGAACGTCAGAGGAATTTGTTTGACAATTTAGTTGAATATCAGAAAAAGAGCAGCCAGCTGAGTGTGCCACCCCAGCTAGCAGGGAGGAGTCGGGCCGATTCCGGTGTTGTATCACCCGATGCATGACTCTCTGGATTGGCACCCCCTCGCGGGAGCGCGCACCATTCAAAGAGTGAAGGATTTCGTCTTGATATCGCATCCGAAAGAAGAAGGGGAGACAGAAGTCTCACATTATACCGTCTTTGTTGTTGAATTCAAGAGAAGGATGTCTGTTATCTGTGTAAATATCAGATGCTATTTTCAACACAAAATCCTTAAAATTCGTCATTCAAACGCTATAGTAACGAACGCGAACCAACATTCTTGCTCCACGACATCGCATTCTGAAGACATATACCCCAGTGTGATCATGATTACTGCTACACAAAATGTATTTTGTGTAGCAGGTTCAGAGTATTTCACATGGCATGGCTCTTTATACTAATGTATAGGTTCAAAGGCATGCGATTTTAATGCAGTTAGCCTGTACGTATAGGGTGGCTTCTTCAGACAGGTCGAAAACAACAGCCTTCTGATCCAGAATAGGTTATCAGCTGTCCTGAAAAGGGACCAAAGGATCACATGCCGAGACTACAAAAGACAAGTACTAAAAACAATGTATCAACCATGTATCAACATCATAAGAACCATCAAATCCTTTTTTAAGATAGGTAATATTATTCTTATTGTTTAAGTCAATGAAATAAATGAAAAAATAAAACATCATACACATGTATTGGTATTCAATTTATGCTATTAAATGTACACCACGATGGCGTAGAAAAGATAGAAACATATGCGGGGGGAGAGCATTTCATGGCAGGTTTTCCACTAGATGTAAGTGCAATGCACCCCCTGCTAACCCTGACTAGGAAAGTGTCACATGCCTGAAACTTGCTGTGCTTACTCATACTAAGGCCCTCAGTGTACATTAAGAATCATTTGATGCTGGGAGATACAGAACAGACAATAGAGGGGGGGTGCATCTCACGACAGGCTTGTTGTATTCCTTCTTGTCACAAAATGCACCCCCCGTTAACCCTGACTAGGAAAGTGTCACATGCCTGAAACTTACTGTGCTTACTCATACTAGTGCCCTCAGTGTACAGTAAGAATCATTTGATGCTGGGATATACAGAACAGACAATACAGGGGGGGTGCATCTCACGACAGGCTTAATGCACCCCCCGCTAACCCTGACTAGGAAAGTTACATGCCTGAAACTTACTGTGCTTACCCATACTAGTGCCCTCAGTGTACAGTAAGAATCATTTGATGCTGGGATATACAGAACAGACAATACAGGGGGGGTGCATCTCACGACAGGCTTGTTGTATTCCTTCTTGTCACAAAATGCACCCCCAGCTAACCCTGACTAGGAAAGTGTTACATGCCTGAAACTTGCTGTGCTTACTCATACTAGTGCCCTCAGTTTACAGTAAGAATCATTTGATGCTGGGATATACAGAACTGCCTTGACATGAAAAAGTACTTTGTGAAGATGTACCTCAAACATTAACAAAGAAAATAACACAAAACGGAGTCACGTATTTATCATACACTAGATTGTATTGTTCAAGTTCAAGTTTTTTTATTTGTCAGGTACACAGAACAACACAAGGTCAGACTGGGCACTGAAATTCTTAAGACAAGACAACGCAAGCACCTGTCATAACATATAAGTACACAGAACATAATTTATATCTATGCTGAGCTTAAAAAAGTGAAACTTCCTAAATATACAGATAGCAATAACTAATTGACTATACTAACCCTAATACTAAAACTTTCTAAATTACAGATTCCAATAAATAATACGCTATACTAACCCTAAATGCACATAAAACCTATTTCAACCCTATAACCTATACTAACCTAAGTGGAGTACAGTACAATAGTGCAAAATTGCAGATCAGTGACTGTCAGTGACCATACAGGAGCCTGGTGGCGAGGTACAGTGAGGTACAGTAGTGCAATGTTACTGGTAGTGCAACCAGTAGCTGAAAGTGACAGTGTATAAGTGACTAGTGTGCAGTAAATCAATGTCCATATCAGTGTCAGTTCAGAAGTCTGATGGCCCTTGGGTAGAAACTGTTGTCCAGTCTGTGTGTGCGCGACCGGATGCTGCGGTAAAGCCTGCCAGAAGGCAACGGGGTAAAGAGACTGAAGGATGGGTGGGAACAGTCTCTTAGAATCTTGCCGGCTTTTCTTAGGCAACGTGTGTGGTAGGTGTCCTGTAGGGCTGGGAGCTTCCTGCCAATGATGAACTCAACAGAACGGACCACACTACGTAGGGCCTTGCGGCCCCTGTCTGTGCAGCTCTCATACCACACTGTAATGCAACCAGTCAGAATGTTCTCTATAGTGCATGTGTAAAAGTTAGTGAGGATGACTGAGTCCATACCAAACTTCTTCAGTCTCCTCAGGAAGAAGAGGCGCTTACGGGCCGATTTGACCACCTTGTCCGTGTGAACAGACCAGGTGAGGTTGTTGCTGATGTTCACCCCGAGGAGCTTGAAGCAGCTGACCTTCTCCACTTCAGATCCATTGATGAGTAGGGGTGCATGCTCCTCCTCCTGCCGCCTCCTACAGTCCACAATCATCTCCTCGGTCTTGCTGATGTTGAGAGAGAGGTTATTGTCCTGACACCATGATGTCAGGGTGTCAACCTCCTCTCTGTAGGCTGACTCGCCACTGTCAGAGATGAGGCCCACGATGGTTTTGTTGTCAGCAAACTTAACAAGGAGGTTGGAGCTGTGTGTTGCTGCACAGTCGTGAGTGAACAAGAACAACAGGAGAGAGCTGAGCACACAGCCCTGGGGGTGCCTGTGTTGGTGATCAGTACAGATGAGGTGCGGTCACCGATTCTCACCACCTGTGGCCTCCCCATCAGGAAGTGGAAGATCCACTTGCATAGGGAGGTGCTTAGTCCCAGGTCCACAAGCTTGGAGACCAGTCTGGAGGGGATGATGGTGTTGAATGCTGAGCTGTAGTCAATGAACAGCATCCTCACATACATATTCCCTTTGTCTAGGTGGGAGAGAGTGGTGTGCATAGTCAGAGCGATGGCATCGTCTGTAGACCTGTTGGACCGGTATGCAAACTGCATAGGGTCCAGTGTGGGGGGCAGCGAGGAGCAGATGAATGATTTGACTAGCCACTCAAAGCACTTCATGATGACAGAGGTCAGTGCTATCGGGCGATAGTCATTCAAACATGTGACCTTGGTGTTCTTGGGCACAGGAACAATGGTGGTCCTCTTGAAGCAGGTGGGGAGTACAGACAGGTTAAGGGAGAGGTTGAAGATGTCACTGAAGACCCCTGCCAGCTGGTCAGCGCAGCCCCTGAGGACCTTACCTGAAATGCCGTCTGGGCCAGGTGCCTTGCGAGTGTTGATCTTCTTAAAGCACATCCTCACCTCAGCTACAGTTAGTGTAGGCACACCACTGGCTTGGCCTTCAGGTAGCTCCACTGCAGGGGGGTCACTGTCCCTCTCAAAGCGAGCGTAGAAGGAGTTCAGCTCATCTGGCAGTAGGACAGAGGACTGGGTCTCATTGTAGCCTCTCCACATGCGCCTGGGGTCAGAACCATTGTTGCTGGACTCCACCTTTGTCCTGTAAGCCCTTTTCGCTGCTTTGATGGCCTTCAGAAGGTCATAATATTGGTTATGCATATAACTACAACAGGAAGGAACTACTGTATCCCAAAATCAAAATACCTACTAGCAGGTAATATGGGACTGCAACTGCATTGCAAATAATAAAAGGTTTATATTACTTAATTTCATTCAATATATTTAATTTTATAGTGTCTGTTATTCACAGAAATGTAACTTTGCCAACAAGTGCATCTTTATAATAAAACATGAAGCAAGACTGATGGGCCTACATTTGTTTTAATGATGTACTTTCTTTTGTAATAAACGCATGTTGAGTTCCAAATGGGCTATTTACAAATATGTAACAGTTTAAGAATCATCACATGGTCTAAAAGGAACGATGACGCGTTGTTTTCCCCTTCTACAATTTGGGGTACAATTAGTTCCTTAAAAAAACGAATTCCATAAAAATTTCCAGCATGGATCCTAGTCTGTACAAACAAATTTTTGAGTATAAGGTAAACGGCAAGTATTCCTCTGGGATTTCCAAAGCGAACAGAAATGAAATTCGCCGAAAGGCTTCGAAATATGATGTCGAAGGTGAGAGACATTTTCTACATTATTCAAGAAAGGTTGTCAGAGTATACTCTGTAGGCTATAGCCTACTCATAGATAGCTAGCTTCAAATGTAGCCTATACAACATCCAAACTGTACGAACTTTCCACACATAATTTCTCACACAATTTTTTCCAATAGGCCCCCAGTAATTGGATTTGGTCGGACACACGCTTCTCGAAAAATTTGTAATTTAAACAAAATTGATTATTATTAATGTATTATATATAATATACATATATTATATTTATATATATCCTACATAATATATATAGCAAATCATACGGATGATTCACAACATTTAGACTGAAAGTGATAGTTTTAGCAAACACAACGTCCGCGCCTGAAGCAGGGCCTAGTCAGCTATATTATTGATAACAATCCCCAAACCATTTATGCACGTGCAGTACAGGCATTTCCCCATTATGACAGGAATTTAATTTCAGTAATAAAGGATTATCATAGGTATATATTTCATTGCTCAAATTTCCCGCATTTGCCGTGAGACTTGCCCATGTTGACAAGTTCACATGATCTCACACAACAATTTACCTATTTTTCACGCTGAGAGGCTAAGGGATCATTTATCCCACTATACGAGGCACAGGCATACGGAGTGAAGTTTTGAACAATGAAAGAAAAATAGGTGGCAGCAATGACTTTATTATGGTTATATATACATGAAGTAACAGAATGATGTCTTTAATTAGTCTTGCAAAATAATGCTGATGGTATGATGGTATTGCAGACTCTGCTACAGCCAGCTGTATCAATATAAAACACAATGTTTATTTGATCATTTAAAACAATTAATGTATTTCTCAGGAGAATTGTTGTACTACATTAAAGGACGTAGTAAAGGTGCCAGCAAACCCAAAGTGGTTTGCGGAAGTGAAGAGGCAAATGAAGTTTTTGTAGACTTTCATGCCAGTTCAACAGGGGCTCACACTGGACAAAAGAAAACCTGGGATGCAATACGCAAAAGGTTTTTCTGGCCCGGAATGGCTCAAGACATTGAGAAATGGGTAAGTACAGTAGGCTTTGCAACTAATTTACTTCTGCCAGTGTACTTCCACAACAATTGATCTGGCCCACTTAGATGTATGAATTGTCATTCGCCAAACATTTGTCAGACGATGGCTAACCTTTTAATGTACGTGTTATACAGGTGTCAGAATGTGTGGTTTGCCAGGCCAGTCAACAAATGATTAAGCAGGAAGTTGTATACACCCCTATAAAGGTATAGATATGGTTGGTTGACATATGCTGTATACCATGCTACTTAAACTTAATTTCTCCCACAAAATATGTACTATACAACCACCTCACCATTGTTTTTTTCACAGTGTTAGGGCAATGAAGCGAGCTCTGAAAACATTTAACTGCAAATTTTAGTTTGTTTATGTAGAAAAATATTTTTAAAAATTCATATTCACAATGAAAGTGGTAGTAATTTTTATCAACACAAACGAATGAAACATAGGACCATAGGGATGTTGCTGCTATTCTAACATTCTTTGTTCTGCTTTTTTGAGGTCACACAGCCATTTGAACTTGTGGGGATGGATTTAATAGGAAAACTTACAGAAACTAAGGACGGACATCAGTACATATGTGTTATGATAGATTACCTGACAAAATGGCCACAGGCCTATCCTCTAAAAACTAAAAGTGCAGCTGAAGTAACAGAGTGCATTATCAGGTTTTTCCACCAATTCGAGGCTCCAAAAAGAATCCTTACGGATCAAGGAAGGGAGTTTGTGAATGCGGTAATTTTGGAAACCTTTACCCTAACGATTTAACCAATTAATTTGAATGTTTTGAAATGTCATATTTTTATACACTTCTGCGGTACAGTTAAAATGCTAGATATCCTGTAAAAGTACATCCTATTTTAAGGATCCTATTTTTCATCTTACAATTTCAAAAGTTGATTAAATCCATATTTCAATGTCTGGAACTTGAGTGTACTTTATATTTACAGATAAACAAGAACGTGTGTGCCAAGCTTGGCATTGAACGAAGCCTTTGCTCTCCTTACCATCCACAGACAAATGGATTAGTGGAGAGGATGAATGGGACTATTCAAAGGTAAAGAAAATGTAGCTTGATAGGTCCTAAGTTTGTGAAGCGTCTAAATATACTTATTGCACATGAACAATCTTGTATTGATTTGTATATAATATAATAAATACAGTGTTTTTCAAAATATGGCAGTTGTGAATAAAAATCTGAATGTGTTTACTTTTCAGAGCACTCAGCAAACTGGTTGGCCATAGAACCGATTCATGGGATCAGTATTTGGATGCTGTTATGTTTGGGCTCCGAACAAAGACGCAGGTTACCTGCAAATTTTCCCCCTACTTCCTCATGTTTGGGAGAGAAGCTCGCTACCCTTCAGAGGTGCCAGAGCACTACTTGGTTGGTGAATTCATTATTCAAAATGTTCAATGTAATGTCAGTTTTGTAAATGCAATGTAATGTCAATGCAATTCTATGCAAACTACATTTTCTATTACAAATGATACACTACTGCTACCTCGTCTAACATACACAATGATGAAGATCATGAATTTGGACTGAAATAACATCATCATTTTTGTTCACAGTTGGACAACAGTGTTGAGGCTGTTGTGGCAGAGGAGGCTGTGTCGGCGGGCATTAAGCGCCTGGATGACATCAAGGACATCGTTGCTGACAACATTTCAAAGCAGCATGAGCGCACTCGCCGGAGACTAAAGTCAGGTGCTCCCAAACCCAATTTCAAAGTTGGAGACCAGGTCTGGAGGCAAAATATAAGGAGCCAGCAGAGAAAGGGTGGCAAGCTCGATGCCAACTTCCTTGGCCCTTACAACATAACGGCAATCCAGGGGAAAAGTGCCGATTTGCAAGGGGAAAATGGTGCTGTTTTCCTAAAAGTGAATGTGGATCACCTGAAAATAGTGAAGATGGAGAGGCCACGCATACCACGTATGATGAACAAAACAGTTACGCCAACCACACCAGCACCAGCACCAGCAGCCACCCCATCACCAGCACCATTAGCCGCCACAGCACCAGCAGCCACCACAGCACCTGCAGCCACCCCAGCACCAACAGCCACCCCAGCACCTTCACTAGCAGCCACCCCAGCACCTGCACCAGCAGCCACCACAGCACCAGCAGCCACCACAGCACCTGCAGCCACCCCAGCACCAGCAGCCACCACAGCACCAGCAGCCACCACAGCACCTGCAGCCACCCCAGCACCAGCAGCCACCACAGCACCAGCAGCCACCACAGCACCTGCAGCCACCACAGCACCAGCAGCCACCCCAGCACCAGCAGCCACCCCAGCACCAGCAGCCACCCCAGCACCTTCACCAGCAGCTACCCCAGCACCAGCAGCCACCCCAGCACCTGCACCAGCAGCTACCCCAGCACCAGCAGCCACCCCAGCACCTGCACCAGCAGCCACCACAGCACCTGCACCAGCAGCCACCACAGCACCTGCACCAGCAGCCGCCACAGCAACTACAATTGACAAATGTATTGATTTTATTATTATTGCATAGCCTACTTACTTTACGTTTTTAAAGGTATGAACATAAGTGTTTTGAAAGTCCTGTAAGCAAGAAAACATAGGCTAAAGTAGATGGTAAGACAATTGATAACCTTGGTACCATTTAAAAAAAAGTTATTTGAATTGATATGTTCCAGTAGTGAATTATTGTTTTACAAAAATTTTAATGGTTACAAAAATGGTTAAATTAATTGATGTTGAATTTCTGCAGATGTGCAGGAGGCCTGGGCGGGGAAACACGCACATGTCATCCTCTCAAAGATTGGGCCATACAAATTGTTTTTTTGGGATATTGCAAGGATTGGTCCCAACCAGGAGCTTGAGAGTGAGGTATTATCTTGTTAATATTTTATAAAAACTGATACATTACTTTCCTCTGGGATCAGTTATGAACTATCTATGCATTTAAACAAGAATCAGTTGTCTATTAACAAATATTATAATGCATTGTAATGCAATACAGTGACCTTCAAGATCATCCAATGACTTATCTTCAATGTTGTATAAATACAATGGGTACAATGTATCAGTAAATATAGAACTGCATATTTCTCACATATGGTTGCTTTATTCTGTAATTTTCAATCTTTCATAGGCAATTAACGCATACTTGACAGCGCTTGTGCGGAACTGCAACAGCCGCAATGCAGATGCAGCTGCTGTCATCGACAGCTTTGCAATGACTTCCATATGGGAAGGGAAACGGTCAAAACTTCGGGTATGTATTGGATTGTTATGCATATGATATTTATTTCTCAAGTAAAGCCTTTACTTTCATAATGTCTTCCCATTTCCAGATAGATCCAATGGCACACCAACTGATTGTGGGAATGGTGAATGCGCACCATCACTGGATGTTGACGGTGAGTGTAAATACAGTGTGTACAGTGTGAAACTTGATTTTTCAAGCTCTGTATGAGCAGTTATGTAGGCCTTCTTTACAGTTCACCTACCTTTCAAATTTAAATGATAAAGTATAAATCTTTTAATGCATAGTCTCTCAGAGTTGCACATTTTCAGTTCTAACAGATACAGTGAGTTGGGCTTAAAGCATTTTATTTTTCAATGTACAATAAGTCTGGTACCCACAAGAAAAAAGATGCCTTTTCTTGGATCCCCTGGGGGAATCTCAAGCTAACCTAAAGAGGTGCCTGGAGACAACCAGGTAAATACATTCAAATTGAGTTTATAGAACAAAAGTATTAACACCATAGTGTCAGACAGAAATAAGTCGTACAAGATGTTCAATCAATGATTGTGCAACAGTTTTCACAAGCAATATTTTTATACTTAAGGGCATTCATGCGGAAGAAAGGCTGCAATGTTTCTCGATGGGCATGCAGCACCCTCCCTCATGCACGTCAGCAAGACAGCACATCGTGTGGTGTCCTTGCCTTAAAGGTGAATATACTGTACTATACATTACTTAAACAATGTGGTCAACCTCAAAGTCCGTAATATCTTTTTTCTTAAGGATAACTACTTTCATGCATGAATGTTTGTATGTATGAATGTTTGAGTATTTACTGTAATGGACCTTTATTTTTGTGGTTTAGGATTTTGGATCTTGTCAGACTATGTATTTATGTGATCATGCTTATCTACTAATCATGTTATCTTTAGTTTGCTGAGAAAATAATGAAGGGAGAGGCAATAAACATCAAAACAACACAGAAGGCAGTGAACAAGCTGAGGCTAGATGTAGCCACTGCCCTCCTCCGAGAAACTGGTGTGTTATTGTTTTAGCTGATCGTTGTCAATCTCCAAGCTCTTGGAAGTGCTTGTTTTTTAATACAGATGAGAGCATACAGTCAGTGAAGTACAATAATGAAAAATGTCATTTAACTGTTAACTTATTTGGTGGAATATTAATGAATACTGATTGTCTTAACAGACAATCTCAGCAACCTGTGCCACTACTGTGGGATGGAGGACAAGGATGAGCCACTATGGGTAATATTTAAAAAAATCTTTACATATTTTTCAGTTTTTAGACTTCAAGATTAGTTTGATTTCTGTGATAATTATAAATTTGTATTTCATTATTACAAGAATGACTAAATCAGAAACAGTACGATTAACACTCAGTTTAATAGAAGTGATGGTGCCCAAATTAAAGGACTTCCATTGTTAATCAATTTTCTAAGATCTGCTGCGACATCTGTGGGAGATGGTACCACCACGAGTGCGTGCAGAGGCCTACACTGGAGGAGGACTACTGGTGCCTTGCATGCACATAATCCCCTAAATAAGAAATGTGTTGTCATAAGTTAATTTGTCTGTATTGTTATATATTAGTTTGTGTGTCAAACAAAGTTTAATTATTATTGATCTATTTTCAAGTCATTTCGTATGACTTTCTGTAAACATGTTTTTTTAAATGTTATTTAATTTGTTTTGGAATTAATCATTGTTAGGCTGGTTTTAAGCTGGTGTTATTAAAATAATAATTTTGTGAAACAAAGGCTTCCTTTATATTTGGGGATTACCTGCATGAGTAAGTTTGGTGAGTGTGTGCATTGCACAAGATGGGGCTAGTATGAGTAAGCACAGTAAGTTTCAGGCATGTAACACTTTCCTAGTCAGGGTTAGCTGGGGGTGCATTTTGTGACAAGAAGGAATACAAACAAGCCTGTCGTGAGATGCACCCCCCCTGTATTGTCTGTTCTGTATATCCCAGCATCAAATGATTCTTACTGTACACTGAGGGCACTAGTATGAGTAAGCACAGTAAGTTTCAGGCATCTAACACTTTCCTAGTCAGGGTTAGCAGGAGGTGTATTAAGCCTGTCGTGAGATGCACCCCCCCTCTATTGTCTGTTCTGTATATCCCAGCATCAAATGATTCTTACTGTACACTGAGGGCACTAGTATGAGTAAGCACAGTAAGTTTCAGGCATGTGACACTTTCCTAGTCAGGGTTAGCGGGGGGTGCATTTTGTGACAAGAAGGAATGAAACAAGCCTGTCGTGAGATGCACCCCCCCTCTATTGTCTGTTCTGTATATCCCAGCATCAAATGATTCTTACTGTACACTGAGGGCACTAGTATGAGTAAGCACAGTAAGTTTCAGGCATGTGACACTTTCCTAGTCAGGGTTAGCGGGGGGTGCATTTTGTGACAAGAAGGAATGAAACAAGCCTGTCGTGAGATGTACCCCCCCTGTATTGTCTGTTCTGTATATCCCAGCATCAAATGATTCTTACTGTACACTGAGGGCACTAGTATGAGTAAGCACAGTAAGTTTCAGGCATGTGACACTTTCCTAGTCAGGGTTAGCGGGGGGTGCATTTTGTGACAAGAAAGAATGAAACAAGCCTGTCGTGAGATGCACCCCCCCTCTATTGTCTGTTCTGTATATCCCAGCATCAAATGATTCTTACTGTACACTGAGGGCACTAGTATGAGTAAGCACAGTAAGTTTCAGGCATGTGACACTTTCCTAGTCAGGGTTAGCGGGGGGTGCATTTTGTGACAAGAAGGAATGAAACAAGCCTGTCGTGAGATGCACCCCCCCTGTATTGTCTGTTCTGTATATCCCAGCATCAAATGATTCTTACTGTACACTGAGGGCACTAGTATGAGTAAGCACAGTAAGTTTCAGGCATGTGACACTTTCCTAGTCAGGGTTAGCGGGGGGTGCATTTTGTGACAAGAAAGAATGAAACAAGCCTGTCGTGAGATGCACCCCCCCTCTATTGTCTGTTCTGTATATCCCAGCATCAAATGATTCTTACTGTACACTGAGGGCACTAGTATGAGTAAGCACAGTAAGTTTCAGGCATGTGACACTTTCCTAGTCAGGGTTAGCGGGGGGTGCATTTTGTGACAAGAAGGAATGAAACAAGCCTGTCGTGAGATGCACCCCCCCTGTATTGTCTGTTCTGTATATCCCAGCA
Source organism: Hypomesus transpacificus (assembly GCF_021917145.1). Lineage (NCBI taxonomy): Eukaryota > Metazoa > Chordata > Actinopteri > Osmeriformes > Osmeridae > Hypomesus > Hypomesus transpacificus. Next base: position 2,574,529 of record NC_061072.1, read on the forward strand.
TCAAATGATTCTTACTGTACACTGAGGGCACTAGTATGAGTAAGCACAGTAAGTTTCAGGCATGTGACACTTTCCTAGTCAGGGTTAGCGGGGGGTGCATTTTGTGACAAGAAAGAATGAAACAAGCCTGTCGTGAGATGCACCCCCCCTCTATTGTCTGTTCTGTATATCCCAGCATCAAATGATTCTTACTGTACACTGAGGGCACTAGTATGAGTAAGCACAGTAAGTTTCAGGCATGTGACACTTTCCTAGTCAGGGTTAGCGGGGGGTGCATTTTGTGACAAGAAGGAATGAAACAAGCCTGACGTGAGATGCACCCCCCCTGTATTGTCTGTTCTGTATATCCCAGCATCAAATGATTCTTACTGTACACTGAGGGCACTAGTATGAGTAAGCACAGTAAGTTTCAGGCATGTGACACTTTCCTAGTCAGGGTTAACGGGGGGTGCATTAAGCCTGTCGTGAGATGCACCCCCCCTCTATTGTCTGTTCTGTATATCCCAGCATCAAATCATTCATACTGTACACTGAGGGCACTAGTATGAGTAAGCACAGTACGTTTCAGGCATGTCACACTGTCCTAGTCAGGGTTAACAGGGGGTGCATTGCACTTACATCCCATGGAAAACCTGCCATGAAATGCTCTCCCCCCACATACGTTTCTATCCTTCTACGCCAGCATTATGTACATTTAATAGCATAAATTGAATACCAATACATGTGTATGTATAGGGTGGACAGGTCTGAAAACAGAATAGTCCATGGTAGGTGAGGGATTGTAATGTTTTATTTTTTCAATTATTTAATTGACTTAAACAATAAGAATAATATTTCCTATCTTTTTTGATGGTTCTTTTGATGTTGATACATGGCTGATACATTGTTTTTAGTACTTGTCTTTTGTAAGCTAGGCATCTGAACCTTTGGTCCCTTTTCAGGACAGCTGATAGCCCATTCTGGATCAGAAGGCTGTTGTTTTCGACCTGTCTGAGTAACCCACCCTACGCACAGGCTAACTGCATTAAAATCGCATGCCTTTGAACCTATACATTAGTATGAAGAGCCATGCCATGTGAAATACTTTGAACCTGCTACACAAAATACATTTTGTGTAGCAATAATCATGATCATACTGGGGTATATTTCCTCAGAATGCGATGTCGTGGAGCAAGAATGTTGGTTCGCGTATACCGTTTGAATTACGAATTTTAAGGATTTTGTGTTGAAAATAGCATCTGATATTTACACAGATAACAGACATCCTTCTCTTGAATTCAACAACAAAGACGGTGCAAGAATGTTGGTTCGCGTATACCGTTTGAATTACGAATTTTAAGGATTTTGTGTTGAAAATAGCATCTGATATTTACACAGATAACAGACATCCTTCTCTTGAATTCAACAACAAAGACGGTATAATGTGTAGTGATGTGTCGTTCGTGAACGATTCGTTCATTTTGAACGAATCCTTATAAGGACTCGGGAGTAACGAGTCCTCTCAACGAGTGATTCGTTCATTTCCCGACTCGGTCTTTCTACGAGTCTTTGGATCATTTTTCACGTGACCTGCATAGGCTCTGTAGCTAGAGGAAACGAACGATTCGTTCCTTTCCCGACTCGGTCTTTCTACGAGTCTTTGGATCATTTTTCACGTGACCTGTATAGGCTGTAGCAAGAGGAAACAAACGATTCGTTGCTTTCCCGACTCGGTCTTTCTACGAGTCTTTGGATCATTTTTCACGTGACCTGCATAGGCTCTGTAGCTAGAGGAAACGAATGATTAGTTCCTTCCCCGACTCGGTCTTTCTACGAGTCTTTGGATCCTTTTTTCACGTGACCCGCATTGTATTTTTTAGTAGAGGAAACAGTTTCCTTATTCCCTTTTGCGTGGCCGCTGTTTTAGTAAGACGTGAATGAATGATATTCGCTCAAGTCATCATACTGACTGGTTTTGTTATTTTCACTTTACATTTACACTTACAGTTTAGTGCAGTGTAATTGTTTGACGTGATAATTAAATGCTAGTGTGATAATACATGACCAAATCATACAAACTCATGATACATTATTTTAATGCAGGAATTTATTTTGAAATAGTATTTGCTGGTGCACATGTCATGCACTAACCTACAGTGGACGTATAGGGGCTATACGTCCTTTGCAGTGGACGTATAGCCCCCTAGCCCCCAACCCCCCCCCCCCCCCCCCCCCCCTGAAATGAACAAATGACTCGAAAAAAGATTCGTTCATTTTACTGAACGAGATTCAAAGAACCGAATCAGTAAAAAGAACCGAACTTCCCATCACTAATAATGTGAGACTTCTGTCTCCCCTTCTTTTGGATGCGATATCAAGACGAAATACTTCACTCTTTGAATCGCGCGCGCTCCCGCGAAGGGGGTGCCAATCCAGAGAGTCATGCATCGGGTGATACGGCACTGCATGAAGTCGAACGCACCTGCGACAGCTCCCGAGTGCTCTCTGACGTCAGCGTCTGAAATCGCTCACTTATTTCGTTCACTCACTGCGGAAATGCAGTGCACTCACTGCCGTTCATAGTGAATGAGTGAACGAGTTAGCGGTTCCAGACACAGCCAGAAGGTGAGTTCGACATGGACTGCAGCTGCATGAAACTACTGGCGGCGAGAGTAGCCGCTTGCAGTCGGGGAGGAGTTAAAAACGGCTCTGAAGTCGGACATTCCAGCTTCTCGTGGTTTGCTGCGTTGACGTCAGTCATGGCCGATCAAGCGCTGTTTGCTTTGCGGCGCTGCATGAAGTCAGTCATGTCGAACGCACCTAATGTGTTGTATTCGGAAACGGAAGTGTAAGGGAATAACGACGAATCAAAGCTTAGGCGGGAACATGGGTTATTCGTTGTATCCAATCAAATCCCACATATCGCAACAGAGCAACTCCAGGTTAGCAATTGTGCTGTCCACTTCTAACAGCACACGGTAGTGTGAAGCGAGTGCACATAGCAAGTGAATATTGTTTAGAATAAAGATCGTAAGCAAAGTTACATTTCTACAACAAAAACGGTGAGTATAGTTTGCGGCGATGAACATATCCATCTCTTACCAACACTAGTAATGACGTGCTGTTTAGCGCTAGGCGGGAGTAGGTTAAAGATAGCAGGGCTTAGCATGGATTCTGCGGTTGTAGACGGTTTTTAGCTAGTACTAAACAAATTGATTTGAAACATTCCGAAACTCTTATGCACTACCTAGCGTTCTGTTTGTCATTTAATTCAGATGAGCTAACATGTTAAGTTAACATTTTGCTTAGGTAGCTCCAGTACCAGTAGCTCTCCGTCTTTGGTACTGTAGGGAACATTGGTTGCTAGCTAGCATAGCAAGTTAGCTAACTAGCCTCGCAGTCTGTTAGCATCCTAATGTTAGCCACCTTATATGTAGCTAGGTAATAAGCTATCTGTCAAAATAGCTGGAATGTTCCACATTCAGCTACGTATTAGCACTACGTGGGAAAAGTTAACTACCTAAAGCATCAGTATGACCTCTGTTTGAATTTCTGGCCAACGTCACCATGCATGTGACATGTTTTTGTTTATTTTTAACTAAGTTAGCTAGCAAACTTGAGTCGTTCTGGAATTCAACTGCCTCATTAATTGGATATGACTAGATACTAGACTACACGTTTATTGTGTTAGGATACAAGTGGCCTGTCTGATTACTTCAGTGTCATTGTTACCTATTTCCACAGATGACTGGGTCAAACGAGTACAAGCTTAACCAGGGCCCAGAAGACAGCATCTCTGCTGTGAAATTCAGCCCTAGTACAGCCCAATTTCTATTGGTATCCTCCTGGGACTCTACTGTCCGCCTTTATGATGTTGGGGGGAACTCCATGAGGATGAAGTATCAACACTCAGCGCCTGTTCTAGATTGTGCTTTTTATGTAAGCATGAAGACTGTTTATAAGTATACTAAAACAGTACATTGCTATAGTTGCTAAAAGTCTTATTTTAAACCTGGCAACTACTGCAGGTCTGTACACCATCATTATAGTCACACTCTTGAACATGAAGGAACATTTAGACATATCTTCTGTGTTTTAGGATCCTACACATTCCTGGAGTGGAGGTTTAGACACTCAGCTGAAAACCCATGATCTCAACACAGATCAAGGTATGTCTGCCACATCTATTCATTTATTAACCTGACTACGGTCCAGGCCTGCTGCCCTGTCCACCCCCAGTTACTGCGCACCAAATTTTAACAAATGTATTTTTTAGACTGATACACATGTAATACTAACTACTTACTAACCGAACGGTCGAGGTTAGTAAATTGTTTATTCTATGGCATTTTTAGCTCTTTTCATTTTGTAAATGAAAATAAATGATAGGCTAATTGTAGCTAGCTCTCAAGTCTTACATTTACATTTAGTCATTTAGCAGACGCTCTTATCCAGAGCAACTTACAGGGACATTCCCCCCCGAGGCAAGTAGGGTGAAGTGCCTTGCCCAAGGACACAACGTCATTTGGCACAGCGGGGAATCGATCCGGCAACCTTCTGATTACTAGCCCAACTCCCTCACCACTCAGTCATCTGACCCCCTAGTGTCTTCCAGAAGTCTTCTCACAGTGTGTTTCAGGTGTTGCCTAGCACCCAATTACTTTTGATAGAAAGCGGACAACACGGTTCTGCTAAAATGGCTTTAATTCCAACACAAATAAAGACTCTTTTAGAAAGTTAACAATTTCTTTGTCGCTCTTGATGTCTTCATTATCATCTGGATAGTAAAACTCGGCTGAATCCTCTATCGCTCATTTTGAAGATGACGTCAGAGCAGGGCAATAATAATCCGTATCAGACCGCAGACCGGCGATGAGGTCAATACGCGGCTGGCATGATTACCCATTAGCCAATCAGAACGCTTGCACTGTCGTTGCCATATAATAAATCGTTTGAAAGCTACGATTCTTGTGGTTGTACTTATGGAAACCATTTCGAGATCAAGTCGCAACAGCAAGTATTGCCAATGTCTTTGTCCAGTCACAAATATGTAAACGAAGCAAACGCAAACTATTCTACTCACCCTCAAAGGTTCCGCCTGGTCCAGGTATGCAAACAATCCGAACAAAAATGGACTGGTTACATTCCCAAAAGTCCAAACTATCTAACACGTCGACTAGTTTGACATTATATCCAAACATAGCCACAAAGTTGTTGCTTCATTCTGCCTTCCCCATTTCAATTTTCGCACTCTCTCACGCTCATACAAAGAGCTGTGGTTCCAATATTTACAATTGGAGAGTGTGAAGATGGCCGCTACACTCTGCCCTTTCGATTGACACCTTGTTTGAGCCAATAGGAACTTCCATGACCGGTTTACAGCACTCTACAGCCAACTAGATCTGTGTGTCCTGCCCCCCCACACTCTTTCTAAATTAATTTCTCAAACTGGCTTTGACTGGCTCTGAAATGAGCTTGTTAGCCTTGTAGCTAAGGAGATGCTGAAAATGCTAATACCCAACATGCTAGGTATCTGTGGAGCCTTCAAATAAAAGTCCCAGGCGTAATGTGGCTACAGAAGTCAGGTGGCTGAGCGGTGAGGGAGTCGGGCTAGTAATCAGAAGGTTGCCAGATCAATTCCCCGCCATGCCAAATGACGTTGTGTCCTTGGGCAAGGCACTTCACCTTACTTGCCTCGGGGGGAATGTCCCTGTACTTACTGTAAGTCGCTCTGGATAAGAGTGTCTGCTAAATGACTTAATGTAATGTAAATGTAATGTAATATTGATAAAGCACTCCAATGTGTTCATGCTTCAGTTTTTGCGTTGCAGCTATACTAATGGGGGATTTAGCCATTTATATATGATAGTTTTAAGTACCACCTTTCATTAAAGATAACAATTATGAAAAATAATACCTTTTTATCCTAAGTATTTGACCTTGGTTACAAATTGTCATTTTGGAGTCTCCAAAAGGCCCTTTTAGAAAACGCCTGGATTGTACTCTTCTAAAAACGTGTCAATTATGAATATATTGTGGTATTATGTTTGACTTTTGACTTAAATTGGTTAAGGCTTCAAGCTTTGGTCTAATTCTGTCTTCCAGCAAATACCTACCACCTCTAGGCCTCTTCAGGCCTCTGTTTTGAAAACGAATTCTCGGCAGAGATGGAAACGTTCAGTTTCCTTGTGTTTAAGCTTCTATTACTCAACACCAGTAGGACTTACACGGGTCCTGACAACAGGGGAAATAACTTCAGTGTCACCTTTCAAAAGAGACCATTCACATGCATGTACTCCAAATGGTTCAAGAACAGCTTTCAATTTACTTTGGCTACGCTTTTTAGGCGTTTTCAGGCAAATTTAACAGGATGTTTAAAAATGTAAAGGAGACACTGACAGCAGAACCGAATTTACCTTGTCACAGTTGCATAACGGCAAGTGGGTAAAATAGACATACAGTGAACTTTAAAGTCCATTGACACCTCTTTCCTATGCAAATCTCACAATATTTTTTTTTGTTGCTGTAAAACGGTTGGTTTTGAAAGAGCCACCCAACAGAATTACAAACAGAATTACAAAGAACCTTTTTCAAGGATATTGAAAATTGACTGTGGTCGTAAATGCAGTGTTCCAGGCTGTACAGGGAATGCTGACACTTTTCAGAGTCTTCCCAAGGAACCAAACACTCGACGGGCTGTGATGTTTGTCTATGAGAAGATCCCTGTGCAGTTCGACCCCTCAATTACACATTTGCTCGAACCATTTCACCGAGGACAGTTTTGAAAACCTGGGACAATGTAAAGCAGGATTTGCTATGGAGCTGTTGCTGAAGAGGTGCTGTTCCAACCTTATATTCATCACAACCGCAAGCTATAGTATGAATTCATCGCTAACAGTTATTAGCAATGCTAACGTATCCTGTATCTATCGTGGGTAGAATGTGTGATGATTTTGTTTATTGGCAATGGGGCTAACATTATTTCATGTTCCTGACTGTTTCATTTGAATAAATAACCTCTGTATGTAAATCTACATTTCACGATGCATGTTTGTCCAAATATTTGTCAGGTGAAGCTGACAAATCACGACAAGAGTTGAATCACGATAGTTTGGTTGCTAAGCTGTAATGTTACCCACCTAAGTCGATCTTGTTTGCTTCGACAACAGAAGTGGAAACAACTAACGTTATAATTTCAAATGTTATCTCGTCAATCTACATTCCCATTTAGTCATTTAGCAGACGCTCTTATCCAGTACAAGGACATTCTCCCCGAGTTAAGTAGGGTGAAGTGCCTTGCCCAAGGACACAACGTCATTTGGCATGGCTGGGAATCGAACCAACAACCTTCTAATTAATAGACTGACTCCCTAACCACTCAGCCATCTGACCCCAATCTGTTGAAAATAGTGTTGTGTAGGCACAATAGATTTATTTTTACGTTTATATTTCAAGTCTCCACCTTCAATTTGGTTTCAGTGAGTGCTGTTGGTCGTGTTGCGTCTTCACAGCTTCATTCGTTGTAAACCAACCAATCAGTGCGAAGCTCATCTATATATTCACGAGCATACCATAAAAGGGAGAAAACCTCTCGTTTTTTCACAGGGTGCATATGGGCGCATAGAACAGCACCCGGGCCATTTTCATCCCAACCAATGTTACATACCCTATTCGGAGAACTTAAGGAAATACCCCCCAAAAAACTGTCAATGACCCATTTAATGGTACAACACTATGCATGCTGATCTCCTGCACATAATGAGATTGTATTGTACTTTTACCTCCTCAAACAGATACTATAGTTGGGACACATGATGCTCCCATTCGTTGTGTAGAGTACTGCCCAGAGGTCAACGTGATGGTTACAGGAAGTTGGGACAGATCAGTTCGGCTGTGGGACCCTCGGACACCATGTAATGCTGGCACCTTTAGCCAGCCTGAAAAGGTAAGGCAACCGTTACAAGCCTTTCCATCTAACAAGTATAGCAAAATGATAAGGTGAGCTAAACTAATTTTTCATCACTATCAAGAGTTAAAAAAAACAGTTGAAGGCATTGTCTTCTACAATTAACATTTACATTTATGCATTTAGCAGACGCTTTTATCCAAAGCGACTTCCAAGAGTGAGCTTTACAAAAGTGCATAGGTCATTGATCATAACGAGGTAGCCAAAACATGAAGCATACATTGTGAATACCAAATAAGTCCCAAAGGAAAGAACCATAAGAGCAATAACGCTACACTATGTTCATGGCTTGTTTGGTCATTGTAAAGAAGTTGTCAGCCATCCCAAGGTACACATACACCTCATGGTTTTCAGTGTTTCCCCTATGTTGATTTTACCGTGGCGGCCGTGATTGTTAGAGCGCATGTCGGAGAATAGCACAGACGCGCTTCACAGCGCAGTTGAGATTGCGCGTGTGCATCCTTGAGAACTGAAAGTCGTATAATTTATGTTGTCAGTTCATTTAAGCCTGTTAATGTATTAGTCAATAGTTCTTGCAAATTTTAATTAAGTTAACTGGTGATTGTCGTTGTTTGTATTCTTCCCCTGCTAGCGAAATTGCACGTCTGTTGATTCGATAGCGATTGCTGCCCTTGCTCACGTTTGTATTTTAGGTGCATTATTATGCTTAAGTAGCCTAGTTTTAATTAATAAATAGTGGGTATATTGTTATTATTTGCTACAGAATGCTTAGCCTATCAAGATCAAATGAAGCAGACAGTGTACATGCTTCCGAGTGGCCTACCTTAATCTGTAGGCTAGGCCACTGCATTTACAATAAGTTGTTATGTCAATTATTAATTGGCAGCATTTATGCCATTTAGAACATACTGTAAGGTGTCTTTAAGTATGCAAATTTCATTTATTTAGGGGAAATAGGACGAAAACATGTGCAATATTACATTAGCTATTAGATTAAGATGCTACGAAATATAGGGTTAGCACTTTGTTTTGGCCGGGGGGGGGGGGGGTGGTGTTAGACCTGACCTGCCCCCACTGCAAAAAAAAAATCCTAGGGGAAACACTGGTTTAATAGGGGGCTAGTTTGTGCAATAGACTAATGCGTTCTGCAGAGAAGGGAGACTGGCGTTAGTCAAGGTTTGGAATGGAAGGGAGAACAGGACAACAGCGAATATTACCATAACTTTTTTTGGACGCCGTAGTTAAGGTGGCAGGCGTTTCTTTCTTGCTTAACTGAAAAGTGCTGCTAGAAACCCTGCACTTAAATGAGTTAGGCTGAGCATTTCATCAAATGTTTTTCCTTGACCCATCCAATTAAAAAATGTGCTTGTCCTGGACAGGTTGAACAGGGTACCTGCGGATCCTAAGTCTTAAATTCCTTAATGTAAAAATAAGGCCATAATTAGTAGGGGTGGGGGAAAAATCGAATCGCATTTGAATCACGGTTCAGTCTTGTAGCGATTCATATCAATAAAAATAAAAGAAACGCGTAACAATTAGTTTACTGAACAGCAAGAAAACCAATACATTTCAATGTTTTGATGCATTGGGATTTTTTTCTTCAACACTTAACTGCCTATCACAGTCAAATAGGAACAAGTAACACTAACCGGCAAACTGGAATCAAATGTAAGTGTATATATATTAAATCGAAATTAGATAAAAAAATTGAAAGAATCGTGAATCGATTTTTAATCAAATCGTGACCCCAAGAATCGATCCGAATCGTGAGGTGCCAAAAGATTCCCACTCCTAATAATTAGCATTAAAAAGTCTTACATTTGTGTCAAAGGCCTTAAAAGTCCAACTGAGCTGATATAATGAAGATTATTTTATTTTCACTGGTTTCTTTTTGAAATCATGTTACAAAAATGTGTTCCTCTGTTTATATATATTTTAAAGCGGAACCAACAATAGATGATTGGTTGGGGTCACTAGGTGCACAAACTGAATATGACTAGGGCACATCCCAATGTCCACCCTCACAGAATTTGAGGCTCGTTCTCGCTGAGTTAGTAAAGGCTTTGGGCTGTCCCACGGTCAAATCGTCAAGTGCACAAGGGCTCTTTCCCAGAAATGTTTTGCCCTTTACCCACCCTTTTCAAGGGTTACCAGGGGAAGCCCCGAAGCGAAAACAAACCCACCTCATAAGACAAGAAGAACGGTAAACAAACAAGCAACCAACCCTGACGTAAACATTATAAATAAAAGTTAACATGTAACTTTAAACACAAAACTCATTGATGGTTAATATAGCCAAAATAGTGTATATAGTGTGTAGTTTGTCCTTTGATGATAAATTCCAAATATGCTTTCATCAGATTTGATCCAACAAAATTAAACTACTATTTTGCCGTTAATGCAGTAAAGTGCAGTCCCATTCAATGTATAGCATTTTGAGCCCTTGCAACCTCTTGCAATCATTTACTAGGTAATGCCAAGCAAGTCTGTGAGGGTTCAGTGCTTAGGGTTTTGGGGGGACATTGGGATTGGGCTATACGTGAAGAAAAGTTTGTGTTTTAAACCTTGGGGAAGTTCAAATTTACTGAACTGGTTACATAGGCCTAAACCCAGTTTTGCAGTGTGGTTAGAACAAGTGTGTGCAAGTGTACATTTTGTAAGAACATTTTAAAACTCTGAATGATGGGGATTAAAGCTTTCAGTGCAGTCACTACTGCCTAATGTTTAGTCAGTTGCGCAAACACTGGGATATGTTCACGAGTGCTACCAATAGTCTGGATGAACTCAGAACTCAGAGACTGACGTTGTACTTCTGTGAGGACTACTGTATTCCAACACGCACCAGGGTAAACTTCAACAATGACTAGCCTTGGTTCTCTGCAAAACTCATTAAGTTGAGGTTGGTGAAGGAGCAAGCGTTTAGGGGTGGGGATAGATAGATTTAAGGAGTCAAAGAACAGGTTTAGCAAGGCGGCGAGAGAGGCTAAACGGCTGTACTAAGACTGACACCTGAACGAGTTCTACTGCAGATTTGAAAGACAATTGGACTGTCCTGAAATGCACCTCCCCACCCAAGAGGCCCCCCACCACACTGACGACTCTCCATTCAGGAGAGATAAACAAATAGCCTTTTCAAGAGGCAGAACCCCTGCAAAGCAGCTGGACCGGACTCTGTCTCTCCAGCCACTCTCAAGCACTGCACTAACCAGCTGTCTCCGGTGTTCACCACCATCTTCAACACCTCTTTGGAGAAATGCCATGTCTCAAGGCCTGTCTCAAGTCCTCCACCATCATCCCTGTGCTCAAAAAGCCAAGGCCAAACAGGACATAATGACTCCAGACCGGTCGCCCTGACCTCTGTGGTAATTAAGTCTTTTGAGCGCCTGGTGCTGGCACACCTCAAAGCCATCACAGAGCCAACAGGTGTGTGGACGACGCAGTTAACATGGCCCTCCACTTCACCCTACAGCACCTGGACTCCCTAGCATCCTACGCCAGGATCCTGTTTGTGGACTTCAGCTCTGCCTTCAACACCATCATCCCCGCCCTGCTTCAGGACAAGCTTTCCCAGCTGAACATGCCCAACTCCACCTGCAGGTGGATCACAGACTTCCTGTCTGACAGGAAGCAGTGCGTTAAGCTGGGAACACACGTCTCTGACTCACGGTCCATCACCACCGGATCTCCTCAGGGCTGAGTCCTTTCCCCTCTGCTCTTCTCCTTGTACACCAACAGCTGCACCTCCAGTCATCCGTCCGTCTTCTGAAGTTTGCAGACGACACCACCCTCATTGGGCTCATTTCTGACGGGAACAAGTCTTATTACAGGTGGGAAGCTGACAACCTGGTGACCTGGTGCAGCCAGAATAACTTACAGCTCAATGGGCCTCATTCACCAAATGTACAATTGAAAGCTGACATTTTTGTGCAAAATAAGTAGTTCTACCTTTTTCGTCCGTTCTAATTTAAAATGGAATATTTCATAAAATGTTTCAACTAAATATTTCATAATTTTACACATTTCTTTTTTAATTATAAATACACACTACACTTACACATCGTTCATTTGTAAAGCACTTGGAATTTCCATTGTGTGAATTGTGCTGGCCTATATAAAGACAGTATTTTACAATCGCTATTGTCGCGTTTTCCTAGTTTCCTAAACTCTTGACATAGTTAGCACAACATCCGTCTGTGTTGGCTATACAATTAACACATTTTTTTGTTGCTTTGACACAAAATGCATAGAATAAATACAAATCTTAAATACTTGAACTTCTTTTACACACAAGCTCAACCAAGACCAAAACAATTGATTTGTACTGCCCAATTTACCAATGCTTTCACACTGTATGTCGGAACAGATAACATCCTGTTCAGAACCTAAATTATTGGCTAAAGCCAATCAAGTGAACAGTTGTTCATATTGTATATTGAAACACAAACATATCCCCTGTATTTTATTCCATTGCTACTGAGAAACAGCTGGTTGAATTCATGCAAATACTCTAAATCACAGCTGATTCCCAACTAGGAAACACTCAGGTTTTGAGGTTCTTTCTATCGCATTACCATAAGGTGTATATACAGTAAGAGGACCTTTTTGGGCTAATCTTATATGGAAAAAGAATAATACAGAGAAACACGAAGAAAGAATATATAATGCCTGCACGAGGGAGAGGAAGACAAGTACCAGGACAAGGGAGAGGAGTCGGGCAAGGGAGAGGGAGAGGAGTTAAAATGTGTGGTGGTGCTCAGAGAAGGGCCAGAGCTAGGGTAACTGATGAAATATTGTAAATGGCAGCTATGTTGCATATTTCCTGCAGTAATGTCCTGTTGCAACTGAAGCCTTTACTGCAGCATTTGTTTCTGTCCTCATTTTTTCAATACAGTAACCATACATTGTATAAAGCTACTCTGAGATGGGTCATACATTTTTTGTTCTGAATTTCTGCAACAAAAGAAACAAAATGCATGCATTTACTGAACCCAACAAAATGAACATGTAAAGAGGCTTAAAAAAGAAACTGCATTGCAACACAATCCATGATCCATATACTGTGAGACCTGACACATATACTGTATGATAGAATGCAGTTTCTGTAATTTCATTTTATGTTAGTGTTTTTTATAACATTGTGCTATGATTGATTAAATGTTCCTGTTGAAAGCGAATGTGTGTTAGTGTTTTGGTAGACACGAGGGCTGCAACTAACGATTATTTTGGTAATCGTCTATTTTTTCGATTAATCGACTAATCTAATGATTATTTATCATTAGATTAGTCACCCCCCCCCCCCCCCCCCCCCAAAAAAAAAAGAATGACAAATGTTGAAATTTGAATTCAAATGTATTTGAGTCACAAGTTGTGTAAACATAAAAATAGTAATACAAATTAAAGTGCAAAAATGCTTTTAAAAGTGAAGTGCAAACAAGTTTTAATTAATGTTGGCTCATCATATTTTTGTATAATGCTAGAGTAGATCTCTCGTAATTGTGTTAATATGAAATTATGATTTTTCCACAATATTTAGTTTGATGAATGCTAAGTGGAAGAGGTTAACTATTCAGAACGAACGAAAAGACAGGCTACTCTGATAATTCACTGATTAACTAGCGTCACTGTGTCCAATCCCGACCGGTTTTTAGCTAACATTCTGATAAAATGCCACTTCAAATATTGAAAAAAATTATTGTATCACGTTTTCAGCTGATTTTCTGATTTCACGTTAAGCTTTAACTTCTTACCTTTCGAGCTAAATATTGTAAACAAAATTAGAGTTAGCTTATCCTTTACTAGAGCCGGTAAAAAGACCCTGAAGACCCTGGCGCCGGTAAATTAGCTGTGCGCTACCCTTGTCCAAACCCGACTGCACTTATACTCGTACTAAACACTCGCTGCTGCTGTTTTTTGGGGACATTAACTTGATCCAGGGTCACCAAACTGACCATAATGCTGTCAATATATACGGGGACAATAAGGTATCACGCTTCAACATCTCCAAACTATGCGATAAAATCTGAATTTGACTGTTTACCACCACCTGCTGGATGTTTTGTTGAACTCTTCTCATGTCAGAGTAAAAAGCGTCGCCCGAGCGTCGCCTGAGTGGTCTTTTGGCTTTCTCTCATCAATGTAACTTTCCTAAATTATTTAGACATGTAAACGTCCATATATGTATATGAAATTTGACACGTAGATTGTTTGGTATGCCTAAAATAATATTACTTACACTTTGCTAGCGATTGCAAAAGAAAATGGTGGCAAAAAGACCGGAAACTGGGTGTCCAAACACCGTTCGGGTTTGGACAACAGTAGTTTACAGCGGTCGGGATTGGACACAGTGACGTTACATTGCACGTAACATAACTGAAGTTGCGTTAGCAAGCATCCTCCATGAGACGTTCTGATAATTCACTGATTAACTACATTGCACGTAAAATAACTGAAATAGCGTTAGCAAGCATCCTCCATGAGACGTTCTGATAATTCACTGATAAACTACATTGCATGTAAAATAACTGAAATAGCGTTAGCAAGCATCCTCCATGAGACATTCTTATAATTCACTGATTAACTACATTGCACGTAAAATAACTGAAATAGCGTTAGCAAGCATCCTCCATGAGACGTTCTGTTTTCCAACATGTAAGCGTAAATCTTACGATAAGTTAACAAGGCTTCAAATGTTCATGCAATGCCGTGGTGCTTGAATGAAATGCTAATTCCATTTAACAGATGTTGCATTGTACTTTTTTATTTGGTTTGCTGGTAAAATATTCCCTTACTTCCGACTTTTGAAGCTCTCGGTCTAACTTGTTTCGGCTCTCCCACACTCTGTTCCGCCATGATTCAAAAAAGTTATTCTTCTTTGCCTTGGTGTATGAACGTCTATGCCTTGGTGCGACAGTGTAAGCGATACTGCCCCCTGCACTTCCGGTAGGGCAGTGCAATGCTGAGTGAAAATTACCGGCAGCTCTGAATCTTTTTATAATATATATATGTATAATATATGACGCGTCGACGATAAAAATCCACGTCGACAATTTTTCACAAACGACGTAGTCGATTTTGTCGACTATTCGTTGCAGCTCCAGTAGACACATGGTGTATTGTTATGGTATTTTTGTGTTATAAAAATGGGTGTTTGAGTTTAGTTTACAATGTGTGATTTTCAGCATGAAATTAACAGTTTTGCCAATTGTGTGTGGTAGGTGTGTAGGTGCATTAAGAGTGAGAGTAACATGTAAACTTGTTAGTTGCATTGAAAAGATTATCATAGCGATTGTAAAAAAACTGTAAACTAGCCTTGCTTTGCCTTCAATTCAAATCAATTATGTTAACAGGGAACTTTGCCATCAAATATGTGACTTATCACTATTTATAGGCCCAAAGTAGGCTTATTCCGCACACTAGGACTACACCACACATTGGCAGATTTATTGCTGCTGCAAAATGTTGCAGCGTCCTGGCCGTGGAACAGTGGACCAGCTTTATACCCTCCGCGGAGTCCTGGAGGGTACATGGGAGTTCGCCCAACCAGTCTACACATGTTTTGTGGATTTGGAAAAGGCGTTCGACCGTGTCCCTCGGGGGCTCATGTGGGGGGTGCTCCGAGAGTACGGGGTACCGGATTTCCTGATCGGGGCTGTCCGGTCCCTGTACGACCGGTGCCAGAGTTTGGTCCGCATTGCCGGTAGTAAGTCGAACTTGTTTCTGGTGAGGGTTGGACTCCGCCAGGGCTGCCCTATGTCACCGATTCTGTTCATTACCTATATGGACAGAATTTCTAGGCGCAGCCAGGGTGTTGAGGGGGTCCGGTTTGGTGACCTCAGGATCGGGTCGCTGCTTTTTGCGGATGATGTGGTCCTGTTGGCTTCATCGGGCCGTGACCTTCAGCTCTCACTGGAGCGGTTCGCAACTGAATGTGAAGCGGCTGGGATGCGAATCAGCACCTCCAAATCTGAGGCCATGGTAATCGACCGGAAAAGGGTGTAGTGCCATCTCCGGGTCGGGGAGGAGATCCTGAACCAAGCGGAGGAGTTCAAGTATCTCGGGGTCTTGTTCACGAGTGAGGGAAGAATGGAGCGCGAGGTCGACAGGCGGATCGGTGCGGCGTCCGCAGTGATGCGGGCTCTGCATCGGTCCGTCGTGGTGAAGAAGGAGCTGAGTCGAAAGGCGAAGCTCTCTATTTACCAGTCGATCTACGTTCCTACCCTCACCTATGGTCACGAACTATGGGTAGTGACCGAAAGAACGAGATCGCGAATACAAGCGGCCGAAATGAGCTTTCTCCGCAGGGTGTCCGGGCTCTCCCTTAGAGATAGGGTGAGAAGCTCGGTCATCCGGGAGGGGCTCAGAGTAGAACCGCTGCTCCTCCGCGTCGAGAGGAGCCAGCTGAGGTGGCTCGGGCATCTGATTAGGATGCCTCCTGGACGCCTCCCTGGTGAGGTTTTCCGGGTACGTCCCACTGGGAAGAGGCCCCGGGGAAGACCCAGGACACGCTGGAGGGACTATGTCTCTCGGCTGGCCTGGGAACGCCTCGGGGTCCCCCAGGAAGAGCTGGCGGAAGTGGCCGGGGGGAGGGAAGTCTGGGCCTCCCTGCTTAGGTCGCTGCCCCCGCGACCCGATCCCCGGACAAGCGGCAGATGACGGACGGACGGACGGGCAAAATGTTGCAGAGCGTTCCCTGAGGGAACACATCTTCCTTGACCATACCGATTTATTTGCAGAGAGCGACGAGTAGGCTACTTGTTGGAACACTTTAGGCTACCAAGAGCAGTCCTCATAGATATTTGTAACAGTCAACTGATTTCTAGGCTGTTTTTTTGCCAAAGAATTCAGATTAAAGTTAAACCATTAATTTTTTCACTTAATCAGTTTTGCACACTTCTCCAGATACAGCGTTCACTGCATGAATAATTGCATTCCATGCATCGGTTTTATTTACTGCTTTGTATCCATAGCTGACGCTATTAAATATTGTGTCGTTTGTCGCTAACTTTTTGCAGCTGTACCTCCACTTCAGAATTAAGTTTTTCTGTTTTTTGTCGAGGCCTCCACCGTCTTTACCACGTCGTTTTGACATTTATCTGAGTGTGCACACGGCCCTGCCATATCATGCCCTTTTATGGGAATTAACGGGGCGTTTACCTATGGTAAATAGGAGCAACGGGTCACAAGCTTTCAACTTACGAAATATTGGGATTCATCATTTTAATAACACAACTGACAACAATTCTGCTGTTCAAGAACAATTCATGAATCCCACGTAGATTTTCTTAAATAGAAAGTTCCTAAGATAAATTTAAGAAATAATTTAGGAAGATATTGGTGAATGAGGCCCAATGCTCTTAAGACAGTGGAGATGGTTGTGGACTTCAGGAAGAATACAGCCCCTCTCACCCTGTGAGACTCCCCAGTCAACACTGTGGAGTCCTTCCGCTTCTTGGGCACTATCCTCTCCCAGGACCTCAAGTGGGAACTGAACATCAGCTCGCTCACCAAGAAAGCACAACAGAGGATGTACTTCTTACAGCAGCTGAAGAAATTCAACCTGCCACAGACATTGATGGTACACAGCCATCATTGAGTCCATCCTCACCACCTCCATCACCGTCTGGTACGCTGCTGCCAAGGACAAGAGCAGACTACAGCGTATCATCCGCATTGCTGAGAAGGTGATCGGCTGCAATCTGTCTAGCCTCGAGGACCTGCACACCTCGAGGACCCTGAGGCGAGGGAAGAAGATTGTGGCCGACTCCTCCCACACTGGACACACTCTGTTCCAGCTACTCCCCTCCGGCAGAAGGCTGCGGTCCATCAGGACCAAAACCTCACGCCACAAGAACAGTTTCTTTCCATCTGCTACTGGCCTCTTCAACAAGGCCAAGGACTCCTACTGACATTTAACTATCTATTATTAGTCCATCTGACACCTGTTGCACGCACAAGCCACCTTATTTACACTATTGCCCATTCATATTAATATTCTTATTTTTATATATATTTTATTTATATTTGGTGGGGCTGTCCCCACTTAGTCGACTAGTCGATTTTCTGGTCGATATGCTCTTGGTCGACTAAGATTTTTTTTTTTTGTCGAGCTGCCATATGGCAGTGTGAGATCTGATTCCCGCTTGCGTCATCATTGTTGAATTAACGAAATGTTCAACAGAAGTTGTAGATTATATTATTTCAGACAAATAAACAAACTCAAAAAATATAGAATTTAAAAGAAAAGGTGTTACTGTTTTCCCTTTTGTTAATCTGCGCTTTGTTTTGGTTTGGTATTTTTTACACGGCACGAGCACAATTGGCTGCAGAACTACATACTCTGCCATAGCCTACTTTGTCGGTGTTATTAGTCAAAATGGCAAAGAAATCTGTGGTATGGCAGTATTTCATTAAAGTACATGTATAAAGTACCGGGTGACTTGAAAAACGTTGAATGCAAACTCTGCCAACAACGGTTTATTTTTCATAGTTCAACATCGGATATGATGTAGCCTACCACCCGAAAAACGTAAGTTGGCCTAGCCCTACTTCGCTCATGCTAACGCGCTGGGTTGAAAAATGAATATGCCTATTATACGAATCACATTATCTGCTCCGGCCAAGACAATATATCTTTCTATATTGCAACGTTCCCCACTCAGCTTCTACGTAAGTTCACATGCTGCAAGTTTTCAGGCAGTGAAATGATGATTTGCATGTTAAACAAACAATATTTTGTAGTACATTGTAAGAGATACTAAATACCATCGGCATTCAGTTACAACAGGACTGGTGATGCGAGTCTTGTTATTAGTAGGCTATTAGCTGCTGAATCTGCAATGTCCAGCAGCCACTGAGTCAGATTGCGAAAATTCGTTGGTGTGTTTTTGTTGACGTTTTAGTCGAGTTTTGGTCGACCAAAGAAAATCCTAGTCGGGGACAGCCCTAATATTTGGTGGCGAAGCGGCAAAGCCACTTAAGTTTTTCTACCTTTTCTTCTTCTTATTAATCATCCTCTCCCATTGGAGTCTGGCAGCCCCTAGAACTGTATGGTAAAAAGTTTGGCACACTCATTAAGCACAGTCCCCCTTTATTTTCACCAAGTTTCATGTCAACAATGAGGTACCATTGGATTCCCTGGGTCAAGACGAGTTCAATGACGTCAATTTCCGGTTATGTTGATTTTCCGCCATTTAGAAATTTAAGGAAAGGTTTTTTCGCTTCTCCTCCTTACATTTTTGTCAAATCTTCGCCAGAATTGGCACACATCATCATCACAGCAACCCTCACCAAAAATTTAGAAAGTATTTTTGGTTTTTAAAACCGTTTGTCCGGTACAGCCAATCAAAATCGGCAGCTAAGACACCAAACAGGAAGTTGGGTCTTATCTCAGCAAAACCTTGGGAAATCAACACCAAACTTGGTATGATGACTTGGAACCCTCATATGAGGATATCCAAACAATTTGGTGTCATGTGATCACTGGGCGTGGCCTCAGGATGCCAAAATGTGTTTTGGCCAATAACTGTTGATTCCTTTGTCTCATGATATCTTGGGACATCCCATATGTGACACATGATAACTTGTGATAACAGCCGAATTAATGCGGCAGCCATTTTGAATTACAGAAAACTTTTTTTCTTTACTCCTCCTACAAATGTTTTCCAATCTTCACCAAATTTGGCAGAGATCATCTTCAGACCAAGTCTCACCAAAGCCATTATGTTTATGGATTTTCAAAACCGTTTGCCCGGTAAAGCCAATCAAAATATGCCATTCGCCAGCAAACAGGAAGTTGGGTCGTATCTTATCAAATCTTTGATGGATTCACACCAAACTTGTTGTGTGTACTCGTAACCCTCTTCTGAGAATGTCTAACATGTTTTCTCAGTCATATGACTGCTTGGCCACTTTATTGCTGCTTGCAGCTACATTTTATAATTAACATTTTAAATTGTTAGCTGTTAACTGTTAGCTCCTAGGATTAGTTAGACTACTGTACTTTTATACTTTTTGATTGAAGATCCGTATATGTTTTAATGTTTGCACCTTCAGGCCACAGTAAATACCCTGTTTGTGTAAACCCAAATGGCGAATAAAAGCAAATTCTGATTCTGAAGACTTATGTTGCAATTTATTTTTCAATAAACAATGTCCCATAAGGATGGTAACTGGTATTTTGTGCTCAAATTTTGTTTAAATTAAACTAGTCTTAAATGTAATACTGCGTGCTATTAAAAATGTCTTAAATCCAACTGTCCTAAACCTGCAGATACCCTGAGTACCTATGAATGTAATGTGTTATG
This sequence comes from Hypomesus transpacificus, assembly GCF_021917145.1. Taxonomy (NCBI): domain Eukaryota; kingdom Metazoa; phylum Chordata; class Actinopteri; order Osmeriformes; family Osmeridae; genus Hypomesus; species Hypomesus transpacificus. Next base: position 2,594,737 of record NC_061072.1, read on the forward strand.
TGCATCTTTCATTGTGCAAAGGTGTATACTCTATCTGTGGCGGGAGACAGGGTGATTGTGGGGACCGCAGGCAGAAGGGTACTGGTTTGGGACCTCAGGAACATGGGTTATGTCCAGCAGAGGAGAGAGTCCAGTCTCAAGTACCAAACACGTTGCATTCGAGCCTTCCCCAACAAGCAGGTAAACCCCAGTTGTCCCCTGAGTTTGTCTATTCTTAATTGAGCATATCATGAAAAGTCTTCTGCCTTTGCTGTAGGGCTATGTTCTGAGTTCAATCGAAGGCCGTGTGGCCGTGGAGTACCTGGACCCAAGCCAGGAGGTTCAGAAGAAGAAGTATGCCTTTAAGTGCCACAGGCTGAAGGAGAATGGAATTGAACAGGTTTACCCTGTCAATGCAATCTCGTTTCACAGTGTCCACAACACATTTGCCACAGGTACACCGTCTTGCTGGTTGTTCTGAATGTATGTTTCTGATATGGAATGGTTTTGCTTATGCATGCAGCCTTTATTGGCTTCAATTAAGCCATAATTGACTTAATTGCCTTGGGGGAATGTCTCTATACTTATTCTAAGTCGCTCTGGATAAGAGCGTCTGCTAAATGACTAAATGTAATGTAATTGAGTTTAGGGCTGAAACAATTTGTCAACTTTATCGGTAACTAAATAATAAAACATTGTCAACAAATATTTCTGTTGACAAGTTGTTTGATCTCATATGACCTATTTTAAGGGCTTGCAATAAAGCAATTTGATCAATGTGTGACAATATAGCACTAGACTGTAACACTCCCGAATGCAATCCAGTAAAAGACGAGACGACACAGTGCTTATGAGAATGTCGGAGTGCAAACAAAGCCGAACTAGCAGGGTGTGGGAAAGTTTTACAAAACGTCAAACCCAAAAATGCCTTCGTTTTGTAATACATTAAACGTTAAAACATTTTTGCCACTGGCCCCGACACTTACTGGCCCCCCTCCAAAAGATGTAATTTCTAATTGTTACAACAAAACCCAAAGACTTATACGTTTTGTTATTCTGTAAACATGTTTAACCATTTATTATGAACACATCCTGGATATAAAAATAACAAAAATGAAATCACATTTCTAATCATAAAAAATTATAAAAAGGTAGGTCAGCATAACAATTGACTTTTTAACCTCAAACATGATGTGGTCTCTCCCCTGCTGACAGCCATCTCTGCACAACTCTGTCTGGCTGAAACTGTGAAACCTCTTGTCTCAATGCTAATATATAAAAGCTTCCATAGCATTTCATCAGTACGATACTGAGTACCGAAGTCTAAACCATTCTTCTGCTGCAGTTCAATAGCTTGGGGGAACGAGGCGAATGGCTGATCCGTCTTAATTACGTGACATGCCGTTGTTCTAAGTTGTGCAATAATAGGATGGGCATCTGCATTAAAATTCCTGACCAGCATTGTCAACGGCCCGGAAGACGGATGGTCAATCACCCGCTTAGCTGTCATGCAAACCAGGTGCTGTCTGCTATTTGCATGGCTGGTCAGGGATTGTTTTCGAAAATTGTCGGTGCCTGTGTATAAAGGCCCACTTTTGTCTGCTTTAGACGGGAACATATGACAGACGACACGGCATCTTACTTCCATAAAAAAAAGTTGTGTCCGTTTGAGCTTGTAGCTCTCCTTTGCCACCATCTTCACTTTACTGTCTCACGCCAGTCTTGTGCCAGTTAAAAAATGTATTGAGATTAGAGAATTACAATTCTTCACTCTTCAACCACTCTTCACTCACTACTCAACTCTTGATTTACCAACTGTGCACCCAACGAGCTGAAAATTTATTTATGCATTTAGCAGATAGCAAAACATGAAAGATGTTAACTTTAACAATGCGATTTTCTTTTTTTAATCAGTAATTTGCACTGTCCCGACGTTACGTTCTACTGGCCCTGGGCCATCATCGGGCCATCGTTATTGTCGAGCCCTGATGCGGGGCGGAACTTAGCTTTATTTGATTCCATAATCAGGGTTCCCGCGGGGTCTTAAAAAGTCTTAAATTCTGAACTTTAAATTTAAGGCCTTAAAACTTCTTAAAAACTTCCATATTTTCATCCGAGGTCTTAAATTTCATTTAGTGAAATTTCACTCAATTTCATAAAAGGTTTTAGCCTCGTTAGTTTCCAGAAACGCAGGCTGCAGAAAGTTATTAGAAGGTAGCAAAAAAGTATTGAGTCGTAGCCTACAAAGCGAGTCTTTGCTACAAACAAAACCTGCAGAACGCTGGCCTCAGAACGTTGGTTCGGTGTGTTGTATTTCTTTCTGGAGGATAGTCTATTGGTGTTGGTATGTACGCGGTGATAAAACTACAAATCCTGTGATAACTGCAATACCTGAATGCGAAATACGCCGGCGCTGCATGAAGTCGAACGCACCAATGGCTAGATCACAGCGATTTCCGCTGTTGGTTACAAGCAGTACCCTGCTCCAGGTACGAGGCTGCAAACTTTGCCCCCAAAAAATTCAATTCGGTTACTAATGTGATTGCTTTATCTGAATATTAAATTTATGCTTTTTTAATTAATTCCATTCATAGAAATTACATGTTTTTTTCAGAATGTCTTTTGATTGAATTATTTTTGGGGTCATGCGTTGTGTAGGTCTTAAATTTCTATCTTTATGGTCTTAAAATGTCCTAAAAAGGTCTTACATTTGACTTACTGAAACCTGCAAGAACCCTGCATATCCCTATGACATCAGTGTTTTAGTACTCGAGACCAGTCTTGAGACCACATTTTGAAGGTCTCGTCTGAATAATTTTTACTCCCTCTCAGACAGAGGACTCTGGATTTTCTTTCAAGACCACAATTGCGGGAATATCATTTTCCTGTGCATTGATTAATTTAATATCATTATTGTAATTGGATGTAAACACGCTTCAAATGCAACCAAGAACTTACTCATTCTAATTTGAAATTACCCTGATTACCCCCTCGCACCCCAAAAGTGAATGAAGAAGATGGGTGAAACAGTGGCTGTCTGAAGATGTTGGCCAAATAAGCTATAAATAAATGTGGTTACCTGAACCACAAAGAGTTTACAATACCGTCCAAAAGAAAACACACGGCTTGTGTAAAGAGACACTAACTGAGACGACTGGGACTAGGCCTACATCAAACTTTTCCGGCGGTTAGAAAGAAAACATAAAAAAAAGGTAAGCTAGGTTTAAGTCTAGCAAAGCTAGCTACCTAACGTTTTCAATCTGCCTCTGTACCAAAACTCTTCAGAAATCTCTTCCCCCGTTACACAAAGAAATTTAGCGAGTATTAGCTAAACTTTATGTAACATGCTGTATGTTTCAGGGCGTTAGTTTCAGTTGCTTGTCAGATATTGTTTGTGATAAAGAGCCAGGCCACATAAAGCTATGTAGCTAATGATGAATATAAAGTTATGTTACATCGTTAACTCATGTCAGCTGCATACCTCTCCTGACTTAATAATGCTAAGTTAAATGCCGCGGTACCGCGCTCCTTCACTTGGGTGAGAGAGAGATGTAAAAGCAGAGTCCGAGTACTAGCCTAATGCGCCTCTAAGATTTTTATTTATTTAAATAGGCTGTTTTGATTGGCCATAAGCACACAGCACTACTTTATAAGTGCTCATTTGTTGTTCAGATACACAGTTACAGATCCAATCTTAACTTTTTACCTAGTCAAACCCTTGTGTATTTTGAGTGGTCTGGGCTTGACTCGGTCTCGCCCTGTCTTGGTCTTGACTCGGTCTCGCCCCCTCAAAGTCTTGGTCTTGTCTTGGTATCGATACACTCTGGTCTGCAACACTATATGACATACAAAAGGAGACATGGAGAAAATCTCCTTTTGTAAAGTTCTGTTAGCCTGACGTTGTCATACTCATAATTCTAGTCAGAATATGAGTCTGAAAACTCTCCGTTGGGCTGTGACTACGGGCCGTGTTTCAACCGAACTCGTAAAACAAATGCCTCTCGCTCAATTGGATAGACCTACAACCAATCAGAGCAACGTAATATGTTGTTTGTTGAAAACGAATTCAACCCAAGCGCTCTTTCGTGACGTTGTTTATTACGTTACTGTTGATCATCTGTCCATCATCGTATAAAGCCCGCCCTGGCAATTCATTGGTCCGTCCCGATTCTGGTTTTCTGTAGTTGTCCCCAATACGAGACCCTCCAGACCCAACTTCCCGAACACATTTTTTTGTGGCCGGGGAGAAGTTGGGCTGGCAGCCAGGCTAAAGTTCTGTCACTGTAAGTAAAAAATACGTCACGCCGTGTTGCATGTTTTGACGTCGCCGCCATCTTTGCAGGAACACACCCTTTCCAGCCGGACCAGTAGAAATATGGGAACTTAAATTCCCATGGCTCCTGCCTTAATATCTTCGCTTAATATCTAACTTCTTTTAGATACTCATGACAACATAAGCTAAAAGCACCTCTAATTAAGGAGAGTAAAGCCAGTTTATGAATTTTTTTAATGGGGGGGGGGTAATTCAAGTTGTTCCAATAATCACTACAATGGTCACTACTTTTAAACAAAAATATATATTTCTAATAAGGGGTGCTCCAATCATTATCGGCCGATAATCATTTTAAATTCTCAGATGGGTACCCACTATAAAAGCTGATCAAAAGAGCCAATTTTGTATTAATTTTTTACTGTGCACTTTATTGCCCATGGTCCTTTATCTCCTACCTAAATGCAGAGAAAAATGTGAAACAATATTTTGACTGGCCTTTTATGTTGCAGATTTTATAGTTTTACAGTAAAAATGTATAAATACTCTGTTTATTCCGTTTTTGTAATTTATTATTCGGCAGGATGGATACATTTGTTTATTTATAAGCGGTTATCAATAACCCAGCGTAGGGTGCTATGGTTTATGTTGCGGCTCTAAAAAGCGTCTCTAAGAAAGAGAGTGGAATATGTTAAACATGTTTCCTGCCACTAAATAAACAGTTGATTTTAATTATCATCTCTTCATTGTTATAGTTAATATACATTGTTGTTAAGATTAGCTAAATAGATAATGCTACATGATAAATAAAAGACTTCAAATTGACCCCTTATTCAGAATCAGAAAGGGGTTTAATCGCCATGAAAGTTTGCACAGACAAGGAATTTACTTTGACAGGAAGGTGCATACATTCAACATGTAGGGATCATAAATCTTGAATAGTGGTGTACAAGTCCTAACTATACTAACAGTACAAGGTCTAACTAATACTAAGGGGCTGTAAGAATTTGGGATTTAAAATAAATGAATACAAACAGTGCTCGGTATCAACCGATACTGCTTCGAGGGATCGGTGATCGGCCCCCAAAATCCTGATCGGAGCACCCCAAATTTTTTATGTGCTGTTCTACATTCCCCACAGAATTTTGTATATTTCATATGCTCTACGTTTTCCTCTGTTGTAATGAGTGGTTGAAAATTAAGTTGTATGGATGGAGAAGATTATTGTGTAAATTGTTGTTTGAAATCTTCTTGATAAGGGATGATTTTCTCTTAAATAATCATGCATACATTTATATAATTAGTAGAGCTGTCAAACGATTAAAATATTTAATCGCGATTAATCGCATCAATGTCATAGTTAACTCGCGATTAATCTCAATTAATCGCACATTTGTATCTATTTTAAATGTCCCTTGATTTCTTTTTCATCCATTCTTTTTTCTAATTGTAATGCTCTTATCGACATGGAAAAGTGGTTCGGATTGCTTTGTGCAAATGTTTTTTTTTAATTGAAAACAACATTGCAATCGCCTGGCTTTGACGAGCAGGCGGAGAATTCGCATCAGCTGTGTGCTTGGCTGTGTGCCATCAAAATTATATTTTCGACTCCACGACGTGCTGCGATGATAGCTCATTCCCTCCGGCTCAGTTCACAACGACAGAACACACTGATCACTTTGGTCTTGTCAATGGAACCATTTGGCAACCTTTTAAAAGTAAACTTTCCATTCAGAATCTTATTGGCATCCATTTCGGCGTCTGGCGCTGGCAATAAACTCAAAACATAACGTTAGCCTACTACCAGAGAATGTCTAATATCCGTAAACGGGCTCTGCTACGACTGTTTAGCCGGCTCGCAAGCCCAAACAAGTGGTTGTGGCGTGCCTGTTGTTTTGTTTCTGGTCTAGCTAGATCCGGTGTGGTATTGTAGTTTTTCTAACGTCAGTGGTTGTTGCAACAGAATGTGAAAAAAAACTAAAAAGTTTGCTAGGTCAAAAAGAGCGTTAATCGCGCGAAAAAAAAATTGACGCCGTTAATTTGGGTGTGCGTTAATGCCGTTAATAACGCGTTAAACTGACAGCACTAATAATTAGAAAGCCCTTTTCTTCAATATGGTATAAACAGTTCAGGTGTATGAATTAATATGAAAATGTATGAAAATACGAATATGCATGCATGCATGCCTCGATACACAACTGATTCGGGACAACCTTTAGAAAATGGCGCCCCAACAAAACAATGTTGTAATTTACCCAGAATTAAATGCGGCGTGAAGTCAACTTCGCATTCTCTATTTGGCAGAATGCTGTGTCAGCCAGTTACTTGTTAATGCAATTAATTCAGTGGTGGTTGACTAGGGTGGGTGATTAGCCAAATATTTTTTCTAATAATCATTAGAATAGTTGATTATCAAAATAATTGTTTGTTGCTGCCCGATTTAAGGTTCAATCCATAATCATTCTTAACCTATTACTTTCCTTTGCAGATTACTTTCATGTGACCTGTTGCATTTGTGTAGGGAAAGTTATAATAGCTGCTCTCATTATTACTGTTTTTCTTTTAAGAACCAGTGTATTGACCTTAAGCCTCTCCTTGTAATAAGGTGGCTCGGACGGGTTTGTGAACATCTGGGACCCCTTCAACAAGAAGCGTCTGTGCCAGTTCCACCGCTATCCCACCAGCATCGCCTCACTGGCCTTCAGCAATGACGGCTCCACGCTGGCCATTGCCTCCTCCTATATGCAGGAGCAGGGAGACATTAGCCACCCGGAGGACGCCATCTTCATCCGCCAAGTCACAGATGCTGAGACTAAGCCCAAGTAAATTCCAGCAGGACGTCCTCGCGATGGTGTCTAGACTATGCTCTTGCCTCGTGTTTGTGAAACAACAGTCAAGAAGAAATTGTGGCACTCACTGGTCTGTATCTTGCTCCGTTCTGTTTTTTTTCCGATATCCGACAGTTTACAGGCAGATGACCATTTGAGAAAATGCATCCCTACACTGATGATTGTCTTGGAAAGTGTATAATACAACATTCTTGATTTCCTATAATAAATAGTTTGTTTTTAAATGTAGAAGTAAAGTAACATTTCGTAATCTTGTGAATACAATGTATATTTTCTTTTTTTTATGCAACAATGCAATAAATTTGGTTTGAAATACAGCTTAATTATAGTAATTGTTAACGTTATAAACACTGGAGGTTCTCCTTATTGAGGTTTATTGCTCCCACAGATGGAAGACGTTTAAGGTACAATTGTGATGAGACAGAGCTACAGTGAGGGAAATGATTATTTGATCCCCCGCTGATTTTGTTATGTTTGCCCACTGACAAAAAAAAACGATCAGTCTATAATTTAATGCTAGGTTTATTTGAACAATGAGAGACAGAATAACCAAATCAAATCAAATTTATTTGTATAGCCCTTTTTACACGCAAGCATGTCACAGAGGGCTTCACATGCGCCCATAGAACTGCCCCTCAACCAACCTAAACCCTCAAGGAAGACAAGGAAAAACTCCCAGAAAAACTCCCACCGGGAGAAAAAATGGAAGAAACCTTGGGAGGAGCAATTCAGAGAGGGATCCCCTCCTCCAGAGACGGTTGGTAAGAGAGAGGAGCAGAACACAAGCTAAACATAGTCATACAGTGTCAATGGGTTTTGAAACACCAAAATCCATTGTTCGGCTTTATAGACGTTGGATGGGACCGGGAAACTCGCTGTTGGCTGTCATGGAGACTGGATTCCGGGTGACGACCTGGTTCAGCGTAGGCAGACCGACGACCAAGCAGGTCCTGACAGCTCAAACCCCCCACACCACAGGGAATGTGTGGGGGGGGGACAGAGAGGAGAGCAGGGATTAGAGAATGCCAGGAGCAGCTAACAGTTACAGTCATAATAGAATGAGATCCCCACCGGTCAAGTGTGGACTAGTGCAGCAATTTAACAGAGCAAAAAGGGTATTTGATGCAGCCCCACACACCAAAACAACGACAGCCCCCCTCAGTTGGAACATGAAATCTGTTCCAGGGGAAAGAACTCTAAAGTAGGTTATACTTATACGAATAAGGATGAAAACAACCAGTCCCCCGTTGTCTCCAACTAGTAATAAAAACTATAACAGTAACAATATACAGCAACGGAACTATAATAATAATAATACTAACAATATACAGTAACAGGTTTACTTTATTTGTAACATCTAGCTGGGCAATGTGAACATAAGCTATAATTAAAATTTAAAAGTTACATGTGATACACACATAGGCAAGCACACACCCCAGGTTTACATAGAAAGTACACACATACTTCCCTTTAACAATCATAGAATTGACTAAACAAGAACGTTTTTAATCTAGTTTTAAATGTCGAGACAGTATCAGCTTCCTTAATTGAGATGGGTAATTTGTTCCAAAGAAGAGGTGCTCTATATGAGAACGCCCTACCTCCAGCAGTTTTTTTTCTTAACTTTGGGTATTACCAGATAGCCGGCATTTTGAGATCTTAGAGTCCTTGCGGGGCAATAGGGTGCAAGGAGACCGGAGAGGTACAGTGGTGCCAATCCATGCAGAGATTTGTAAGTTAGTAGTAGAACTTTGAAATCAGCTCTGGCTTGGATAGGGAGCCAGTGTAAAGAGATAAGAGTCGATGTTATATGATCAAACTTTCTAGTTTTAGTCAATAGTCTAGCAGCAGCATTTTGCACCCGCTGTAAGTTTTTTAGGTAGGTAATTGGGAGGCCAGAGAACAACACATTGCAGTAGTCCAATCGGGACGTAACAAAAGCATGTATTAGTTTTTCAGCATCATCCTTTGAGAGGAATTTTCGTATTTTGGCAATATTACGTAGATGGAAAAATGCTGTTCTGGTGATTTGCTTAATATGGTACTCAAACGAAAGGTCTGGGTCCATTGTGACTCCCAGATTTTTTACCAGCTGGCTTTGAGATACTTTGACGCCGTCTAAGGTTAGATGGGATAAATTATTTCGGTGTTTTTTCGGACCAAAAATTTGAACCTCGGTTTTATCCGAATTAAGAAGAAGGAAATTTGCAGTCATCCAAGTTTTCAACCCGGAAACACAGGTTTCCATAGCATGTGGAAATTCTCCCGGCTTTATAGACATGTATAGCTGAGTATCATCTGCATAGCAGTGAAAATCTACCCCAAAACTTCTAATTACGTTTCCTAAAGGCAACATATAGAGTGAAAATAACAGAGGGCCTAAAACTGAACCCTGTGGTACTCCGTATTTTACAATGGAGCTCCTGGATGAGCAACCATCATAGTGGACATATTGTGATCTATCAGATAGATACGATCTGAACCACTGAAGTGAAGTACCAGAAATCCCAACATAGTTCTCCATACGTTCCAGGAGAATCTCATGATCTACAGTGTCAAAAGCTGCACTTAGGTCTAGAAGAACAAGGACAGAGCTAAAGCCCGCGTCAGAGGCTAATAATAGATCATTGACTACCTTGGCTAATGCAGTTTCAGTGCTGTGGTGAAGATGAAATCCAGACTGGAGAGGTTCATAGAGCTGATTTGAGGAGAGGTGCTCAGTGAGCTGTTTTGACACAGCTTTTTCCAAAACTTTGGAGAGAGATGGCAAATTTGAAATGGGCCTGTAATTGCTAAGACAACCTGGATCCAGGTTTGGTTTTTTAAGAAGGGGCTTGATAATAGCTTGTTTGAAATCGTCAGGGACTTGTCCAGTTACAAGAGATTCATTAATAATACTAAGCATGGGCGGTCCAATAATATGGAGAAGTTCTCTACAAAGTTTGGCAGGGAGGGGATCGAGAAGGCAGCTAGTGGGTTTCGAGGAATCTATCAGCTTGATGAATGCTTCCATAGAAATAGGGTTAAAGTGAGTGAGAGTCTCAACATGCAGAATGCTGGGTACAGAGGGAAAATCAGTGTTGATGGCCACTCCTCCAGGACTAGTCTGTAGTTTGTCCCTTATTGCATAGATTTTTTGGTCAAAGAAATCTAAGAAATCATTGGGAGAGAGATCTGAACTAACACAGAGTGTACTTTTCTTAGTGAGTTTTGCAACAGTATCAAATAGGAACTTAGTGTTGTGTTTGTTCTTACTAATCAACTTAGAGAAATATTCTGATCTGGACCTGATGAGGACTTGCTTGTACTCTATTTGGCTGTCCTTCCAGGCCAGGCGGAAAACCTCCAATTTAGTGGTACGCCACTTATGCTCTAATTTTCTAGTGGACCTCTTGAGAGAGCGGGTTTCCTCTGAATACCATGGAGCCAGTTTCTTGTCTATTCTTTTCCTTGGTTTGAGTGGAGCAACAGAATCTAGGGATTGCTGAAGAACCAAATTCAGATCCCTTGTTTTAGCATTTAATGATTTATTCGGGACATCAAGTGCTTCTAGTGCAGCGGGTAGAATACTAGCCAGTTCCAGAGCTGTATTTGGGGTTAAGCAGCGGCTAATAGAAATATTCTGGGTGCCTCCAAGGCTCTGGCAGAGATCCATTTTAAAGGTTACCAGGCAGTGGTCTGATAATATAGGATTGTGGGGATGGACAATGACATCACTAATCTTGATTCCCCGCGTGAGAACTAAATCCAATGTATGCGAGTGAAGATGGGTAGGTTTAGAAACCACCTGAGTGAGACCTGTGGAATCCATAAGAGCAGTAAAGGCCTTACTTAAAGGATCTTTTGGGTCATCTACATGAATGTTAAAATCACCCATAATTAAGATATTGTCAGTGTATGTCACAAGATCAGCACTAAAATCAGCAAATTCCTCAAGGAAGAGGGAGTATGGGCCAGGGGGCCGGTATAGAGTAACTATACAAAACGAAGGAGGGGGGGCAACAGTAGTAGAATTAGTCCTTTTTAAAGTAGTTGGTGGTTTCATACAAATTATCTCAAATGATTTAAAGGTATTTACAGATTTTAGGCTGAGGTTGAAGCTAGCTTTATATAACATAGCAACACCACCACCTTTCTTTGAAACACGAGGGATGTGTGAATACGCAAAATCAGGAGGCAATGCTTCATTCAGGGGGAAATATTCATCAGGTTTTAGCCAGGTTTCGGTGAGACCAATCAGGTCCAGGCTGCAGTCAGACATCAGATCATTAATCAAAACAGCCTTTGTGGATAGAGATCTGATGTTTAGGAGCCCAACATTCCAGTATGGGTTTTTGGCAGCTTTAGACGTAGATAATACTTCTGAAAAGGTGGCACTGTTATCAGAAAACTGAGTAGGAGGAGCAACGGGTGAGCAAGGCTGAATATATATTAAATTGGTATAATTCCTAATATTTGAGGGCCGGAATTTGGAAAAAGGGCGGGGGGCCGACACCGTCTCAATGGGAAAAACAACATCAGCAACCACCCTGGCTACACTACAAGCTGAGCTATCGGGGCCCCAACAGCTCACAGCATGCCTATCAACATACCTATCAGACTCTCTAAGAGACTGTAGCCCGGCTTGTTCTAGTGAATGTCAGGTCTGCTTTAGAATAGCTTCAATATTCCTAGACAAAAGAAAAGCACCTCTCCAGCTAGGATGGAGCCCGTCACTTTTCAACAAGCCAGGTTTGGCCCAGAAACGAGACCAATTATCTACAAATCCTAAACCCTGTTCTGAGCAAAAGCGAGCCAACCAGCGGTTGAGAGAGACAACAACAAAATACAGAAAAACACGTCAAAATTGTTATAAATCAGAGGTCAGACATTTCTTGTAGTTGGCCAGCAGGTTTGCACACATCTCAGGAGGGATTTTGTCCCACTCCACTTTGGAGATTTTCTCCAAGTCATTAAGGTTGGCTGACATTTGGCAACTTGAACCTTCAGCTCACTCCACAGATGTTCTATGGGATTAAGGTCTGGAGACTGGCAAAGCCACTCCAGGACCGTAATGTGCTTCTTCTTGAGCCACTCCTTAGTTGCTTTGGCTGTGTGTTTGGGTCATGCTGGAATACCCATCCACGTCCCAATGCCCTGGCTGAGGGAAGGAGGTTCTCACCCTAGATGTGATGGTACATGGCCCCGTCCATCATCCCTTTGATGCAGTGAAGTTGTCCTGGCAGAAAAACACCCACAAAGCATAATGTTTCCACCTCCGTGTTTGACGGTGGGGATGGTGTTCTTCGGGCCATTGACAGCATTCCTCCTCCAAACACGGCGAGTTGAGTTGATGCCAAAGAGCAACATTTTGGTCTCATCTGACCACAAAACTCACCAAGTTCTCCTTTGAATCATTGAGACGTTCATTGGGCGTTCAAACTTCATAAGGGCCTGTGGATGTCCTTTCTTGACCAGGGGGACCTTGCGGGCGCTGCAGGATTTCAGACCTTCATGGCGTAATGGGTTACTAATTGTTTTCTTGGTATGGTCCCAGCTGCCTTGAGATCACATTGACAAGATCCTCCCGTGTAGTTCTGGGCTGATTCCTCACCGTTCTCGTGATCATTGCAACTACACAAGGAGTTGAGCCCCAGAACGAGGGAAATTTACAGTTATTTTGTGTTTCTTCCATCAGCGAATAATCACACCAATAGGCCTGTCGCGATAGTCAATATATTGACTTATGGCACGGTATATGGAAAGGAGCGCAATAATTTTTGGTGCTGCGATATATTGCAACTGATCTTTTTTATAATAAAAAATTATGATTATATTAATTTTTACAAACGAACGAATGTCACAAACGTTTTAGTCGATCCCGCTGCCTCAGTCATCTTGTCTGCTTTCTGTGTCGAAAGCGCAGGCGGGACTAACGTCTCCACAAACACAGAGCAGACACCGACAGGTGAAGAGAAGGCGTGAACTCACTGTTATAAAGTGTTCTGTTTCGTGACATCTACAGCTAGTTAGGAAGAACAAGTAAAAATGGACTTGGTTTCAAAGCCGCAATCTTCAGCTCCGGTGTGGGAACATTTTGTCTTTAAGCCGAATGAGATGAGAGCCAATTAACATGAACGAGTCGGTATGTTGACTTTGTTTAAAAACAGTGGAAACGAAAAGAGGCAACTAACCTAACATCCCACCTAGCAATATATGGGCCATTCTACCGAATTGGTTCAAAGTGCGGTCCCACAACAAGAAAAACTATTTAACAAAACCATTAAGTATTCAGACAGATATTTACAAACAATATGTTATGGTCTATTTAAACCCAAGGCATTAAATTAGATAGTGATAAGCTAAACATATACAAAATCATCCTTTATAGAGTACTTTCAATTGGGAAATAGCTGTCCCAAACCCTTACATCAACATTTTCATGTCTGTAAATTACACTTAACTTTTTTTTTATTTTTTTCAATGGTGTAATCTCAAAGACCTGAATGATTAAGTTTAAACAGAAGATGTAAGATTTAGATTTATTGTGGGTTTAATTTGTAAATTAGAAAACTATACCCCCAAAATCATGTCCCCAGTTTTCATGTCACTACTGAAACACAAGGATTTTAGTCTATTGGCTGAGCCTGGTTTTTAGCCACACCCCTACATTTTTGACCAGGCAGTGACACTGCATCTTTGTCCCTCATGGCTGAATGGTAATTAGGTTAATCCCATACTTTTGATATAAATGTGTTCCAAAGTCAGAAAATTGGCTTGTAACCTTAAGAATTGTAACTACCGAACACATATTTTGATCAATAAAGTAAACATTTTGTGGTTTTATGCAAAGTATTATGTTTCTGTGTGTGCACACCTCTTCAAATATGTGTATGCTAGCCATGTGCTTGCTAGCTTTGTTTAGTTATGCTCAGTTAGCTAGAATTGTCACTACCGAAACATATGGTAAAGTTTCGGTAGTGACAAAATGCAATGTTGAGTAGTTCCATCCCATTATTTTGAAATAAATGTGTTATGTGGACTCAATGGTAAACATGTAGATAATGCTGATTTCTATCTGAAATTGTTCATGTGAGAAAGAACCATACCAAAACGCCAAAAGGAATTAGAAAAAGTGGAGCAGAGAGACTGAGAGAATACAGACAAAGAGTGAGGGATGACCCAGTGAAACACCAAGAATATTTATTGAAGGAAAGAGAAAGAAATAAGAAACGAAAGGAAGAAGGAAAGTTTAAATGTATTAACGATTTATCCAACAGGGAGCAAAGGAAAGTCAGAAAAACATGGAGGGAAAGACAGCAAAAGCACAGGGTGTTGGTAAAAAGACAGAGCGAGATGGAGACATTGCAGGGCTTCCACACCACCTAGCACTTCTAGCGAGGCTGATCAGACACCAGAGCATAGACCTGCAGACAAGAAAGGGAGAAGGTCAAAAATCTACATACAACTACAAATAACTACAGAAAATTACAGAAGCTAGAGCAGAAGATCAAAGACATGCAGCGGAGGGAAGCCAAATATAAAAAAAGATGCCAGAGGTCAATGTTGAAGTTGACATCAGACAAGTCAAATTGTTCCCCAAGAACGAAAACTCAGAAGGATCTACAGAAGCACAGAGTTCCTGCTCATATAGACTAATTATCACCCTACGTCACACAACTGTCAAGCAGGCTCAACTGCGCATGTCGGTTGCAAAAGACGAACTTCCCGGTTTATTACACTGAGTGTCGATCAGGTCATCATATATCTCCGGCCACTGGATTGCAGGGCTTGTTATTAACTTTTTGAGGCTTTTGGATAGGGCTGGGCGATATGGGTAAAACATCGATATAGATATGTATATTTACATTCGATAACGATAATTAAACGATAGACCACAGATCTGTAGTAGTAGCTAAATAAGTCTCCTCAACTTTTTCCCTACACTCGGCATAAGGTTTAGGCAGAGCAGTGTGAGAAATGTTGCGGCCAGGGAGCACGTACCTGGGGTAAAGTAACTTGAGCTTTTTAAAACCTTGCTTTTTATCAATAGCCTACTTATCAATACCTTGGCGCAAACTCACACTTTCTGCATGTTCCAACGAGTGATTTTGCTTCAGGTGGTAAAAAAGGTTTCTTATATATTAGTATTCTAATTGGACCAAAACGCTGTTCTTATATGTCCAGAGACGTTATAAGAAATCCGCAAAACCGTTTGCGGACCTATCAAGCGGTTGCCTTGGAGATGTTGACAACATGGCGTCTGCTCCAGATTCATCGTGTTTGATTTGGGATTTTCCTACGTGTTGTTATATTATATAAAAAAAACGAATATGGACTTTCGACAGATCTACTAACACCTTTGTAAGCAGAGATTTGTTAAAACGTTTGTTACCCGAGACCGTAGGTCGAGGTCAACAAGAAGTCCACATTTGCAGTTTGTTGTATTACCAGACTTGGTAACCACCTGTTTGTTTACTACACCAATTTGCACCGAACATTGCTGTGCTCTTTGTCGGATTTCAAAAAGCCTAACAACTTCCAAATAACTGAAGCCGAACCCTTTTTATCAATAATTTCTTCATTGGAAGTTGCTCCCTTGCCATGGCTATCGCTGCCACTGTTTTCGGCAATTAGACAAATTTTCCGCGGTTAACATTAGTTACTCCACTCGACGTGCTCAGTATATTTTAGTGAGCGTAGGCTACCATTTCTCCTCAACTTCCTGCTGCATCACATAAATTAAATGGACTGCTGTTCCTAATTATTCTCTATCGATATTATTGAAAATGAATTAATGTTACGATATCTTTATCGAGGGAAGTCATTACTTCGATAGTTATTTTTATCGATTTCGCCCAGCCCTACTCTTGGCCTTTGGACAAATACATTTACGTTTCACTTGTCTAGGCACAAAAGTCACTTGACCCTGATACCCTTAAATAGCCTGACTAAGTGATCGGGCAAAACTAGCCTGGCTAACGGAGGTCGCTTTCTCAGGCAATTGTCGATTGAAACAGGCTCGGTTAAAGAAATCCGAGATGCTGGCTATCTTCATCAGGCTCGTATCTACATTAGGCAGTCCTCCCTGAAGTTTCTGGTGTAGAATGGAGTGAAATACTACAACATTGTGCACAATGCCAGTGAGTGAGTCTGACTGAGGCCAACGTCAAAATGGTGTAACGGGGACGCAGTCTGACTCAGATTGCCAGTTAAAAGGGGCGATTGATTGCAAAACCGATTTTACCTTGTCATAGTTGAATAACGACAGTTCGGTGGGTAAAATGAACATACAGTGAATATCAAAGTCCATTGACACCTCTTTCCTATGCAAATCTAAAAAAGACGCTAAAACGCTAACTTTTCAACAAAGCCACCGGTAGAACGGGGGACCGCCCTTTTTGGCTCTGGTCTGTATCTTTGTCACGCCCCTAAATGTACATCCAGACCAGCCCGAGGTAGCGTCTATATCCGATACTAGTTTAGCTGCATGCTGCTCTGTGTAGGCTACTTATAAGGAATTACAAATAAGAACGTTTTGAATTATAACAAGGATATTGAAAATGGACCACGGTCGTAAATGCTGTGTTCCAGGCTGTACAGGGAAGGCTAACACTCACTGTCTTCCCAAGGAGCCAAACATTCGACAGGCATGTCTACTGTTGTCTATAAGATCCCGGCGAAGTTCGACACTCAATCATTCATTTGTTCTGAACATTTCACCCAAGACAGTTTTGACAACCTTGGACAATTTCAAGCAGGATTTGCTAGGAAGCTGAACCTGGAAAGAGGTGCTGTTCCGACCATATGCTCATTGCAACCGCAAGCTATTAGAACAGAATGATGTTGTGCTAACAGTTATTAGCAATGCTAACGTGTCCTGTATATAGCATACCAGGTAGAATGCTAAATACGTTTCTACACACATCAAATGACTCTAGCTAGACTAGCTGTAGTCGGCATTAGAAGGGAAGCTTCCGAAAAAAAAGCCAGAAAACGAACAGCAGTCTGGCTTATTGCTAACGCCTGTCTAGATGATCTATTTGAAAAAACTGGAGAAAGGCAGGTGCTACATACAGGATACGTTAGCATTGCTAGTAACTGTTACTAGTAACACCCAGACTGTAGGCATATAAAGTAGTTTAGCTTGCTAACGCAAGAGCATAGGTAGAATGTGTGATAAATTTAGCCTAGTTTATTGGCAATGGGGCTCACGTTGTTTCATGTTCCTGACTGTGTTTCATTCAAATAAATAACCTGTGTTTTGTAAATCTACAATTCACGATGCATGTTTGTCCAGATCTTTGTCATGTTATTTTTCATCAAGATATCTAAAGCTAGCTAACTGAAGCCGTGTAGAATCACGATGTGGTTTGGTTGCTAACGTTGTAGCCTAACGTTCTACCCACCTAAGTCAATCCAGTTTGCTTCAACAACAGAAGTGGAAACAAGTAATGTTATCATTTCAAATGATATGTAGTCATTCTGTTGAAAACAGTGTTGTGAAACACAATAGATTTATTTGCGCGTTTTTATTTCAAGTCTCCACCTTCTAGTGATGTCGTTCGTGAACGATTCGTTCATTTTGAACGAATCCTTATAAGGACTCGGGAGTAACGAGTCCTCTCAATGAGTGGTTTGTTCATTTCCCGACTCGGTCTTTCTACGAGTCTTTGGATAATTTTTCACGTGACCTGTATAAGCTCTGTACTGGTAGCTAGAGGAAACGAACGATTCATTCATTTCCGACTCGGTCTTTCTACGAGTCTTTGGATCATTTTTCACGTGACCTGCATAGGCTCTGTAGCTAGAGGAAACAAACGATTAGTTCATTTCCCGACTCGGTCTTTCTACGAGTCTTTGGATCATTTTTCAAGTGACCAGCATAGGCTCTGTAGCTAAAGGAAACAAGCGATTCGTTCATTTCCCGACTCGAGGGAAGTCTCGAGTCTTTGTATCCTTTTTTCACGTGACCCACATTGTATTTTTTTGTAGAGGAAACTGTTTCCTTATTCCCTTTCGCGTGGCTGCTGTTTTAGTAAGACGTGAATGATATTCGCTCAAGTCATCAAACTGACTGGTTTTGTTATTTTCACTTTACATTTACACTCACAGTTTAGTGCAGTGTAATTGTTTGACGTGATAATTAAATGCTAGTGTGTTGATACATGACCAAATCATACAAACTCATGATGCATTATTTTAATGCAGGAATCTCTTTTGAAATAGTATCTGCTGCACATGTCATGCACTAACCTACATGAGAATATCATACGTGTTTGCATAGCCCCCCCCCCCCCCCCCCCTCCCCGTTGAAATGAACGAATGACTCGAAAAAAGATTTGTTCATTTTACTGAACGAGATTCAAAGAACCGAATCTGTAAAATGAACCGAACTTCCCATCACTACCACCTTTGGTGTTTCAGTGAGTGCTGCTGTTGGCCGTGTTGCGTTTTTGCTCCCCAGCTTTACTAGTTGAAAACCAACCAATCAGCGCACAGCTTATCTAAATATAAATGAGCATATCATAAAAGGAGAAAAGCTAGTGTTTTTTCCTGGGAACATTTCAGAGGATCCATCAGGGGGCATAGAACAGCACCTGGGCCATTTTCAACCCAACCAATGTTACATACCCCATTCGGAGACCTTAAGGAACAGTGTAAAATACCCAAAAAACCCAGTCAATCGCCCCTTTAAAACAAATCAGAAAAATAATCGGACCAGCTGGCTAAAAGCAGAATCCCATATCTCTTGAAAGCTGCCCTGCTAGACTTTTAGATGTAGAATTGACTGTAAAACTGTAAAATGATTAACTTTGTGACATGACATGAAGACATGGTTGCCGCTCGACTATACGGTCTGTACCGGGCGACATTCTCACTCAAATTTCAAGACTTTCGTGACCCAAATCTAAATTCTGATGCGACAGATCAATGGGTAACCGCTTTCTCTCTTATAGTCTGTCCTCGACTTTTTTGGTCTTTTTAAATTTAACTATTTGTATTATCCGTGTGGTCCTTTTGCCATTTTAAATGCTATCCTTTCCCGGTTTTCTGCAACCACATTGCGGGTGCATCCCGAATGATAACAAACAAATAATTGTTTTATTAGAAAGACCCTTCTTTTTCACAATACACCAAATGAAAACAAAAAAGTCTGTCAGCTATAAAGAGAAAAATGCATTCAGAAGAGCTGTCTCAGACAGGTTGCTTAGAAAATACAAACTAGTTTATTTGCTCAGAAAAACAGTAGGTATCTCCCACAAAGTCTACAACAAGACTGTAGACAAGCCACAGCTGAGGTTTACCTACCAATGAACTGGTACTAAAAATACCTTGGACATAGTCAAAATGTTCTTAAGTTGAGATGACAATAGTCGGGCATCAGCGGGGAAGAATGAAACAATCACAAGATTCAAAAAGAAGAAACAAGAGGTTCCTCTGACATAATGCTGAATTTGCATCAGATGCTGGAGATGCCTCATCTGAAGCTGTCCTATTTGCTTTTCTGCAGGACAAAACCTTTTTGGATTGTTGCCCCAAACACAAACAACAGGGAGACATGTGTCTGCAAACTGCATGACAATGCCCAAATGAAAGCCGACAGGCTCAAGCGCCTTGGCATTATCAACTCACCGAGCTTGAGCAAAGTCGCTGAAGAGTTGTGCTGTGACACTCAGGCTAAAGCTTGCACGTACAGGGAATGTCTCTTATGTAAAAATAAGTCTCTCAAACACACCACAAGTACTGGTACATCAGGAACAGAAGCCACATGGTGGTACCAGTGGCTCACGAAAAAAGAAGATTATGAAAAAGAGAAGGATGGAAAAAGAGAGAAGATCACTGTGACAAAAACGACCTTCTGTTCTCATATTCCCATTCCCTTTGAATCAAACTGTATTTCATAGTCTTATAAGATTCCAAATACAAGCAATACTTATTATATCTCGCCCAATGTCCTTTTATCTTACCCAGGGGCGGTTTTAGGCACAGGCAGACCGGGCAGCCGCCCGGGGCAGCATTTTTTCATGTCAGGTGGGGGGCGCACAAGCATTTTAAAAAAGAAATCTCTGCGCGGTTTTCTTTTGTCGATCATTTCAGTTTGTGGGGAATTGGCATATTGGCGCCCCATTCAGGCAGCTGCAGGCACCCCTGCTTGCCGCGCAGCAGTTTCGCTTTCGTTTGTCGCAGCCAGGTAGTAGCGGTGCTCGTTCTGAGGGCGCTGTCGGGGGGAACCAGAACCGCCACTGATTTTACCCGTTATCTGTCTACAGGTGCCCTTGAGGTCAAATCATGCACAACATTGGGCAAAACCGCTTTTATTGGCTAGAGGACAAGATCTGGTACACAGTGGACAAGGTCGTCACCTTAATCCCTCCACCAGAAAATGTTACACAGCGTTATGTTCAGATCAACCCAAGAGAGCACCGCAGTTTGTGAAAAACTAAATTTGTGAAGCAATTTGTGATGGTGTCTGTAAATACAATTATTCTATAGACCTACAAAACATTTGTGTTTGTAATATTCCCAACCTAACGCATTTTATGAGTTAAGATTAAGCAATAAGGTTGAGGAAATATGATACAACCTTGCGAACAAAATACTTAGGTCACAACCGAACAGTGCAGTCACGACCGAAACACTGGATGTTTTGTAAAAAATCTGGTGTATTGAGTTACGTAAAATGTTATGATACTGATCGGTTTAATGTATGTTCAATTGTATCAATCATCAACTGTGGAATCAATATGATAAGTATTATGCATTTTACCAAAAAATATTGCATTTAGATTTTGATGAATTGTATAAATTGTATTTAGAAATTAGGTAAAAATGACATTTTTATTGACTTAATTGTGAACCTTAAATAAATATTTGTAATAATACTTTTCAGAGAAGGGAAGGAAACACAATCTTAACAGGTTAATAATAATACTTTTTACTATAGTGCATTACTATATTTCGGTAGTGACAATTTTTGGGAGAAGAAAAACATTCCAACATATTGTCTGGAGATACAGTATAAAAATTGACGGTTCTTTTACTAGATATGTATACTTTAGATATGGTACAATATATATAAGGACAAAGTTTTAGGGAAAAAAACATACAGCATTTTAAAATATTTCCAACCTGACTTTGAACCAATTCGGTAGAATGGCCCATATAACTATCCCACCCAGTTTTTCAACCTGTGAACAACAACTGCAGCTTGAGCTGTTAAGGAGTCTTCCATACAGTTCTGTTACAGATGCCTTTTCTGGACAGTGCAAATATAAACGTGACAGCGCGAAATGGCGCACACTCACGGATAGCATAATTTGCTATATAGCCAAAGAGATGCAGCCATTAAAGACTGTCAAAAAACCAGCATTTACAAATATGCTGCAAACTTTTGACAAACACAGGGCTGCCAACTCTCACGTATTAGCCGTGACACACACGCATTTCAACCATTTCACACGCTCTCACGCCACACCTTGTATATCTCAAGCTGAAAAGGCAACGCCAACCTAGAAGCCCTGTAAACGTTGTAAACGATAAGGGATGATGAAGTGAAGCGACATAGACGCGCGAACAGCCGTGAAAACTCGCCTTGGGGGGGTGCAATAATATTGTTTATCGCAATAAATGTTTCTGCAATATATCGCACAAGAAAAAGTTGTTATCGTGACACCCCTGCACACCAACTGTTGTCGACTTCTCACCAAGGCCACGTTTACACATAGCCGGGGAATTTACAGAAACGAATATTTTTGCCCCTCCGTTTTCAAAAATAACGTTGTACACACAAGTACGTTTAAAAAAATGTTTCTGTTTACATGAACCCGCATATAGGCCCCCGTGTGCCATCATAACTATGCCAAACCTGTAGGCGGCAGTGTAATGTGAAGGATAAAGCCATGCAAACCAATCTGAATTTTCAAAATCAATAACTACGAATAACACAACCGACTTCCTTTACCTTTCAGGCGCGAGGTTCATTTGTTTGAATGATTCACAAATGCGATGCACAAATGTATTTCGTGATTCAGAAATTTAACGCAATTCACAAATAAATGACCCCATTGTGCTAGTTGTGTTCGACTTCATGCAGCACCGGCGGTGCCGACAGCCGGCTCCGTTGAAGCTGAGAAAGCCATTGGCTGCTTCAAGTCAGCCGGGCTGCAGGCGACGCCGGTGAAGTCGAACGCACCTATTACTATAAACAGGACGCTCACATGACGTGATTCTGTTTTAGTCCCATAGCTTACTGTGACGTTTGAGAACTTAAAACTCTGTTTAAGCTAGTGCACACGCAAACACAAAAACTGAGTTTTCAGAAATCTTCACTTTGGCCGGAGTTTTTAGAAATGATCGTTTTCCGTGATAAAAACTCAGTTTTCGTGTAATTGAAAGGCCAAACCGCATGAAAATATATGCGTTTTTCTTCCGTGTAAACTGGGCCCAAGTCGCTTGGCGATGGTCTTGTAGCTCTTGTAGATCTTTCTGATTGAGGGGGGTCAAATACTTATTTCACTCATTAAAATGCAAATCAATTTATAACAATTTTGACATCCGCTTTTTATGGATTTTGTTGTTGTTATTCTGTCTGTCACTCTTCAAATAAATCTAGCATTAATTATTATAATTTCTTTGTCATTGGGCAGACATACAAAATCAGCAGGGGATCAAATAATTATTTCCCTCGCTGTATGAGGAAAAGCTGCAATGCATTTGGAAATTGTAACTGGATAGTGTAAGCAGAAGCTGTAAAGCAATTGGAAATCTTAAGTCAACTCTCTGGACCTGTTTTCTCTAAAAGTAAATTGTACATGGTAGTAATGTTTTGTCCCTGTCTGGTGATTTAACAGATGGGACCCTTCATTCAAAAATGTAAAAGCTGAATTGAACCAGGAACTGTGTTCAAAGTTGCCTGGTTTACATCAGTGGAAAAACTAAGCAGTTGAGGGAAGATGAATATTCAGACTTACCAACCTCAGATCAGTCACTCATTTTCATTCTACCTAATTTGTTTTATTCAAAGAGGTAGGTTTTCCATATTCATATTAGCTGAAATTCTGATGGAAGTTAAATCGTAAGTGTGTTACGTTTAGTATGAGTAAACTTAAGTCTTACTATGAGATATCACTCATAGTTCGACAGGCTGCTCAGCGCTCATGTTTTTGCGTGTACTGGACAGCCAAAGTCTCCAATAGAATGAATTCCCCTGTATTTGTGCTCCCTGAAGTATGGGTAATACAGGGAACCAATGTGGCAGTTGTATTAACTACTTACTAACCGAGAGTGAAGTCATGCCTGGAAATATCAAACTGAGGCTTCATATTTCCAGGCATGACCGAACGGTCGAGGTTAGTAAGTTGTTTGTATATGGCATTTTTAGCTCTTTTTATTTTGTAAATGAAAATAAAGGTAGGCTGATTGTAGCTAGCTCCCAAGTCTTCTCATGGTGTGTTTCAAGTGTTGCCTAGCAACCAATTACTTTTGATAGAAAGGGGACAACACGGTTCTGCTAAAATGGCTTTAATTCCAACATAAATAACGACTCTTAGAAAGTTACCAATTTTGTCGCTGTTGTCTTCAGTATCGTCTGGACAGTAAAACTCAGCTGACTCCTGATATCGCTCATTTTGAAGATGACGTCAGAGGAGGGCAATAATAATCCGTATCAGACCGCGGACCAGCGATGAGGTCAATGCGGCTGGCATGACTACCCATTAGCCAATCAGAACGCTCGTACTGTCGTTGCCATATAATAATACTGCTTACTGTATTCAGGTTTTATTCTTACTTTGAAATAACTTTTGATCCTTAAAATTCCTAATTTCTTTTCGAAGGAGTTTGCCAAACTGATCCCAGGGTTTCCCGCAACACTTTTCAATTCAGGCGGCCGCCTAAGCAACACACGCCTGCCGCCTTAACTACGTAGTTTTTTTTTGCGATATCTGCCGTTGTCCTGTTTTCTGTTTTCTCCCTTCCATTCCAAACCGTGACCAACGCCAGTCTCCCTTCTCTGCAGAATGCATTAGTCTATCGCACAAACTTAAGTAATTAATACATAAAACACTCAGAGACTGTAGGTAGGTCTGTTCTGATATCTGCAATTAATGAAGGTACCGTTGCTGTTTTTGCTAAATTCCCAAAATTCGATGGGGTGGAGATTCAGCTCTTTCAAGCAACACGCCCCCCCCCCCCCCCCCAGTCTCAAGTAGAGAAGACTGCTGATTTTCTCACAATTTCAGCCTAATTTAAAATGCTTGTTTTTTCCCATTTGGATGGGTAGTTAGGGATGTGGAACGTCACCTCGCTGGCGGGAAAGGAGCCTGAGCTGGTGCGCGAGGTAGAGAGTTTCCGGCTAGATATAGTCGGCCTCGCCTTGACGCACAGCATAGGCTCCGGAACCAGTCTCCTTGAGAGGGGCTGGACTCTCTTCCACTCTTGAGTTGCCCTTGGTGAGAGGCGTCGAGCTGGGGTGGGAATACTGGTTTCCCCTCGGTTCGGCGCCTGTACATTGGGGTTCACCCTGGTGGACGAGAGGGTAGCCTCCCTCCGCCTTCGGGTGGGGGGACGGGTCCTCACTGTCGTTTGTGCTTATGCACCAAACGGCAGCTCAGAGTACCCACCCTTTTTGGAGTCTCTGGGGGGGTTGCTGGAAAGCGCTCCTCACGGGGATTCCCTCGTCTTCCTGGGGGACTTCAATGCTCATGTGGGCAATGACAGTGAGACCTGGAGGGGCGTGATTGGGAGGAACGGCCCCCCCGATCTGAACCCGAGTGGTGTTTTGTTGTTGGACTTCTGTGCTAGACAAGGCTTGTCCATAACGAACACCATGTTCAAGCATAAGGGTGTCCATATGTGCACTTGGCACCAGGATACCCGAGGTCTCAGTTTGATGATCGACTTTGTAGTCGTGTCGTCGGACTTGGGGCTGCATGTCTTGGACACTCGGGTGAGGAGAGGGGCGGAGCTGTCAACTGATCACCACCTGGTGGTGAGTTGGCTTCGATGGTGGGGGAGGACGCCGGTCAGGCCTGGCAGGCCCAAACGTAATGTGAGGGTCTGCTGGGAACGGCTGGCAGAACCCTCTGTCAGAAGGAGCTTCAACTCCCACCTCCGGGAGAGCTTCGATCATGTCTCGGGGGGAACCGGGGACATTGAGTCCGAATGGGCCATGTTCCGGGCCTCCATTGTTGAAGCGGCTGACCGGAGCTGCGGCCGCAAGGCGGTCGGTGCATGTCGCGGCGGTAACCCTCAAACCCGGTGGTGGACTCCGGAGGTGAGGGATGCCGTCAAGCTGAAGAAGGAGGCCTATCGGACTTTATTGGCTGGTAGGACTCCAGAGGCAGCTGATGTGTACAGGCAGGCTTTGGCAGTCGCGGACGCAAAAACCCGGGCATGGGAGGAGTTTGACGAGGCCATGGAGAATGACTTCCGAACGGCTTCAAAAAGGTTCTGGACCACCATCCGGCGGCTCAGGAGGGGGAAGCAGTTCTCTGTCAACACTGTATACGGTGGGGATGGTGCGCTGCTGACCTAGACGGGGGACGTCCTGGATTGGTGGAAGGAATACTTCGAAGACCTCCTTAATTCCACCAACACGGTTTCCGAAGTGGAGGCAGTCTGGGGACATCGGGGGGGGCCCTTCTATCTCTGTGGCTGAGGTCGCCGAGGTGGTTGAAAAGCTCCGCGGTGGCAGGGCCCCTGGGGTGGATGAGGTCCGCCCGGAGTTCCTTAAGGCTCTGGATGTTGTAGGGCTGTCTTGGTTGACACGACTCTGCAACATCGCGTGGACATCGGGGACAGTGACTCTGGACTGGCAGACCGGGGTGGTGGTTCCCCTCTTTAAAAAGGGGGACCGGAGGGTGTGCTCCAACTTTGGGGGATCACACTCCTCAGCCTCCCTGGGAAAGTCTATTCATGGGTCCTGGAGAGGAGGGTCCGTCGGATTGTCAAACCTCGGATTCAGGAGGAGCAATGTGGTTTTCGTCCTGGCCGTGGAACAGTGGACCAGCTTTATACCCTCCGCGGAGTCCTGGAGGGTACCTGGGAGTTCGCCCAACCAGTCTACACATGTTTTGTGGATTTGGAAAAGGTGTTCGACCGTGTCCCTCGGGGGCTCATGTTGGGGGTGCTCCGAGAGTACGGGGTACCGGATTCCCTGATCGGGGCTGTCCGATCCCTGTACAACCGGTGCCAGAGTTTGGTCCGCATTGCCGGTAGTAAGTCGAACTTGTTTCCGGTGAGGGTTGGACTCCGCCAGGGCAGCCCTATGTCACCGATTCTGTTCATTACCTATATGAACAGAATTTCTAGGCGCAGCCAGGGTGTTGAGGGGGTCCGGTTTGGTGACCTCAGGATCGGGTCGCTGCTTTTTGCGGATGATGTGGTCCTGTTGGCTTCATCGGGCCGTGACCTTCAGCTCTCACTGGAGCGGTTCGCAACCAAATGTGAAGCGGCTGGGATGCGAAATCAGCACCTCCAAATCTGAGGCCATGGTAATCGACCGGAAAAGGGTGGAGTGCCATCTTCACGAGTGAGGGAAGAATGGAGCGCGAGGTCGACAGGCGGATCAGTGCGGCGTCCGCAGTGATGCGGGCTCTGCATCGGTCCGTCGTGGTGAAGAAGGAGCTGAGTCGAAAGGCGAAGCTCTATATTTACCAGTCGATCTACGTTCCTACCCTCACCTATGGTCAAGAACTATGGGTAATGACCGAAAGAACGAGATTGCGAATACAAGCGGCCGAAATGAGCTTTCTCTGCAGGGTGTCCGGGCTCTCCCTTAAAGATAGGGTGAAAAGCTCGGTCATCCGGGAGGGGCTCAGAGTAGAACCGCTGCTCCTCCGCGTCGAGAGGAGCCAGCTGAAGTGGCTCGGGCATCTGATTAGGATGCCTCCTGGACGCCTCCCTGGTGAGGTGTTCCGGGCACGTCCCACTGGGAAGAGGCCCCGGGCTAGACCCAGGACATGCTGGAGGGACTATGTCTCTCGGCTGGCCTGGGAACGCCTCGGGGTCCCACAGGAAGAGCTGGTGGAAGTGGCCGGGGAGAGGGAAGTCTGGGCCTCCCTGCTTAGGTCGCTGCCCCTGCGACCCAATCCCCGGACAAGCGGCAGATGACAGACGGACGGACATGCGTAATGCGCTTACTCATTTTGGATCTCATATGTCAAGCTGCAATTCCTTTACTAGCCTGTACCCGCCGCCATAGCTGTTGAGTCTGTCTGTAAGTTTGTTAGCTACAAATGTCGTTACCACAGTTGCAAATTCAAACTCCTGGACTCTCAGTCTCAGGACAAAGCCAAATGCACTTTCTCCACGTTTTACACCGTTAGCCATCAGCTAGCTAACAAAGTCACAGGTTTGATCTTTTCCTCTCAGATCCCAAAGCTACCCTAACAATTTGTAACAGACTTCGTTCAACAGACGGAACTAAAATCATATCAAGCTTTCTAATCACGTCTTCATAACCCTTTACATATTTCTTTAAACAACCATCACATCTGTGAACTTCCCACACAAATGAAATTAAAAACCATCGCTTGCTTCCATGTCAATAGATGTCTAGTATGCACATGTTGAAATCAAATGTAGATATTACAGTAACCTCATTCACATAACACAAAACCGAAGCAACATTTCCAGATAAATTCAATACGTAGGCCAAACAAAAATATTCCTTAAACAACATAAACTGCCATTTCCATTTGAACACATAAAAACTTTCTATAAACGTTTCAATAACCTTGGATTGTAATTCTTCGAATGAATATCGCTTTCGTTGCCAAAACTGGCCTATACCAATTATCTGACCCAAGAACCGAAATTTAGCAGCGCAATAGCCTAGTATTCAATATCGAATCAAGCTCATAAGATAGCAAATCGGTTTGTTCATGATTTCCAAATCAAAAGTATGGCAATTCACAATATTTGCTTTAAGTTTGACAAGGAAACAGAAACACACGTGTTTTCAAACCAATACATTTCTCTTTTCAACGTCAAATTCTCTTTCAGATGAGTGTCTTTTGTTTTCTTTTTCTGTCTTTTTAATTTTTTTTTATCACTCATGATGGTTTGGGCCACTGCACGCAGAATGAGCCGTTAGACTCAAGCGCATGCGCCTCTTTTCAAATGGGGAATTCAGCCAAAGAATGAACATTTGCATTTTCAAAAACAGACTGTCTCCATCCTCAAAACAAATGCCTTCTGGCGGCCATCAGAATGATGTAAAATCTAACATCAAATAGCATAACGGTTAACACAAAGTTGTAAAACAATATAACAAGTCAATTGTCTCTCCTCTACCAACAATGTCATAACCGATAAACATCCATAAGAATCTGAAGAGAATATAACAAAGTCTCTCCCAAGTGTTTCATCTGTGTACGTGTGTCAACATAGTACGTCACCAGTTCGGACCTCAACTTCCGGTCACGAATTTGCAAGTTTGCCCCCAATTTCCAGAAAACTTTCAACAGTGATGACACATCTCCCTACATTCACGTCCATAATGCTCAAATACCCCCAATCAAACCACAATTTTTTTGCTCAACATAGATTGACCATTCCTATCCAATCGTGTTGGCCTAACTTTGTGTCTTGGACTTTCCTGCATGTTTTCCAACCACATTTTAACATGTTTCTGCATTCACTTTGATCAATACTTCAGAGCTGTCCCCTGAGACAGAAGCAATACCACCCAAGCCTATAACATTCTTCATTCCAAACACAAAAACTCGTTCAGGGACTCAAACCCTTTTGTACCGGAGAGGACTTTAACTTCTCCTTCTTTTGAATCACAACATAGGCTAATAGGCAATAATGCAAGTCAAAACACAAGCCGCAATCTTTGCGGGAATCCAAAGCAAATCTATAAACAAATTCCAGGATGCTGCTTTCTTGTCTTATCCTACATATAACCGTCTGTCAGAAGACACCTGTATCGTAAAGGAATGTCTGACCTCACGTTCGTAGTTTGTTCTCGCTTTACCAGCAAAACCTCATGCGCCATGCGCATCCACCCGCTAACCACTACGGGCTACGGATGAATACCCACCACAAAGTTTGTCTGCGGAACAGCCATACAATTTGAATCGTGAATCTGTGTGGAAATAGATCAATATTTCCCCACACAATTCTGTTCTAAAATGTATTTATCTCTGACTCTACCTGCCTCCATCCAATTCTGAAAAGCCATCCAATCAGGCTTACATCTGTTATTTTCCAAATCGTGTAACAATTTCTCTCTGCACAAGCTTTTCATAATTTCACAACAAAGCGACCCCACACTCTGAAATCCACATATATCAATCCATATTTGCATTTGCAATAAACTTTCGTTACCATACTTTTGCCTCATGTAATCGATGTTTGGACAGGTTAATTCTGCCTGTAAGTTTGTTAGCTACAAATGTCGTTACTACAGTTGCAAATTCAAACTCCTGGACTCTGTCTTAATGTAAATTTTTTTCTCAACTATCACCAATCCAACATATTCTAATCCTAGGGTCTCAAACAGACACATAACACAATATCACATGTGAATTTATCACCCTTTAGTGTGTACGTCTACACACTTTCCCTGCATGCTTTTTTACGACTTCCTACGTAAAGGATGAGTTTTCCTCCGGCCTCACCCTATTAATTCGTATGACTTGCACATACTGGACACAGTTTTCCTCCGGCCTCTGCCCAATTATTAATAACCAAATTATTGGCAATAGCCTAAACCACACAAATTTAGACAATTCAATCACACAGAAGCCAACAGAATATCTCATCTGTTCTTTTAAGATCCCGCGTCAGCAACAGCGCAACCAGTCAAACTCCCCTAGAATCGGCCCGCTGTCTCCGTCAAATTTTGAAAGTTAAGGCAGCTGTTCCGCCGGATTGATCAAATCGCCGTCAGAGGGAGAAGTCTGTTAAACGCTGAGCAGACGAGGATCCCGGGTTTCGGCACCAAACTGTCAAAGAAAATTCTTGCTGGACTGTGTAGATTTGAATAAAGTCAAAGATGGCGGTTTCAATACAATTTATTTAGACTATACAATTACAAATGATTAAACAAAGCTTTGCTGATCAGTCATTAACGAAGGAGGTGCCATCCACACAGATCGTTCGTAAGAGTGATAGAGAACTATCACACATGCACTGCCTTATATAAACTTTAGATCAAATGGCATTCTATAAGGTCACTCAATCAATGTAGCAAACTCTGATTGGCTAACTCAACTTTGTGACAGCTTGAAACAATACATCTATTGTGTGTCCCAAAGTTCTTTGATGTCACGGCTCTCTCCAGAGCAGTAGATAATAAAGCCACAGGGGTTGACCAGTCAAATGGTCAACTGTCCTTTGTGTGACCATCTTCAAACAATACTTTTAATTAACACAAACAATAAAACAGGACACAGTCCTTCTAGCCAAAGTTCAGAGCAACTGTCTCATTGACCCCATACAGTGACCAGAAGACAGAAGGCCATATAAAATGCTTCACCCATCCCCCAGGGTAAGCTGCCCACAGAGCCATCACCACCTCACATTCCTTTGAACTCAACTTAATTATCTTCCCTTCCTGTCTCTTACCAATGAACATAGAAGATTATAGATTTCATACACATTCATCTATGCATATGACCAACATTTCGCCTTACACATAAAGTCTTACACCCCCAGCCGTCACCTACGGTCTTCTTCAGACAACCGCCTGGTGGTCCCACCGCTCAAGACCGCCCGGTCCCAACACAAGCTCTTCTCCTGCCTGGTCCCCCAATGGTGGAACCAGCTCCCCACCTCCATCAGGGACACTGACTGTCTCCCCACCTTCAAAAAAAGGCTCAAGACGCACTTGTTCCGGGAGTACAACGGCACTTAGGAATGCTTGGTTGGACTTGATGTTAGTTTCCTCCAGGGTCACAATGACTCTTATTTAGAGACTTGTTGATCTTGTAGGTTAGTTATAATGAAGTTAACTCTTGTACTCGCTGTGAAATATTTTACTGTTGATTGTTCTTCTACAGGTACAATCTTGCACTTGTTGGGGTTCATGTTGTTTTAATTTGTAACTTTTATAACTGCATGCTCTTATGGGTATTCCCTTTGGCACTTGTTTAGTTTTTCACAATGTATGCTTCATGTTTTGGCTGCTTGCAATGTTTGGGACTACCTCGTTGTAATGATCAGTGACCTATGCTCTTTTGTAAAGCTCTCTCTTGGAAGTCGCTTTGGATAAAAGCATCTGCTAAATGCATCAATGTAAACCGCCGCCGTTTTCCAGTTGGTAAAAACCTTGTCTATGAATATGATGTCTGTATCATTTCTGGCTCCAAATTGTCGACAGGGGAAGCAGAAACATGTACGTAGCTTGGCTGAATATTCTAACCAAGTTTGAAAGCGATGCCTAGGACCTTGGTTGAAAATGCGCATGGGGTACGTTTGCAGAACAGGCTGCATTGGATTGCTGTCATTCAAACCATGCTCGCCTTCACCCACAGCAGCGGTAACGTTGGTACCGAGAGACAGGGAAGTGCTTCCACTAGGACCTGCATGCTCTGCCTGCTCTGGAGTATGAGCCCCTTGTCGCAGGGGCAGTAGTAGATGGTTTGGGGATCAGAAATCGATGCATGATTAAATGTTTCTCTTTGTAGGTACAAACACGCAAAGAACAATCGATGGCTAACAAAGCTAAAAGACTACTGTTACAGTTTTTCTCCATTGCTTTGGCTCATTTCACGAAACAGAAATGACATTCTCAAAACAACACGTGCAAACCTCCAAACCGCTGGGCACTTGTTCACAACAGATTGGAATTTTTCATTCCTTTAATCAAATTGCAATTGTATTTGCACATCCTTGTAAATGAAAAAGTGCAATTACATACAGTTTGCACACATTTCAAATGATTTAGCACATCTTTGAAATGGTTAGGTATAATTGCCTTCAATTAGGCTAACTATCAATTGAAAATATCTTGCTGGTCTAAACTGACTGTTGTTTCTCAGTCAAGTGGTTGTTCTCTGCAAAACATATTGGCATAATTTCCTTGTGTACATCATCACCTGCACAATAGTTCACTCCACTGTCAAAATCTTTCAGGCACATAATACCATGAAATACATAATGGTATATACTGTAATATGGATCTCTTGGATCATCTGCTTACAGTCATTGTCAGGTGCATCTATAACTTTACTAAACAAGGGGACACATCCGATCACCAATCACACAGTAAGTTTAGTTAGCTGACCACACTATGCAGCAGTATAAATGCTTTCATCAAATATATAGAGCTTGTCCCAGGCCAGCTCGGGGGAAACATCACTGTTTGTGCTGCCATTTCAGAGAATGGTGTAGTCACCCACATTCCCAGTCTTGGCCCATACAATACCCAGACACTCCTGGTGTCCTTGGACCGCCTGAACGCCTCTACATGAGAGGGGTTTGGTAGGGCCTCACTTTCTTACATTTGTCATTGTGTGGGACAATGCAAGCTTCCACCGTGGCCCACTCATCAGGGTTCACTGCCCATCAAAATATGCTGATGGTGCTCATATCACCTGACTCCCCATTCCTTAGTCCTATCCAGGAGGTTTTTTCTGCATGGAGGTGGAGGGTTTATGATATACAGAACAGACAATAGAGGAGGTGCATTTCATGCGAGGCTTACTGTAATGCACCCCTTGCTAACTCTGACTAGGAAAGGGTCACTTGCCTGCTTACTGTGGTTACTCATACTACTAGTGTAGGTTATACATAATGTTAGTTTTGATGTGCTTACAGTATTGTATGAAAGTATATTGTGCTGTACACCACATTTCCTGTTACAGTAACCATGATGTATGGCAATTACAGTAACAATTTCCATGGCAGTGTAAGTGCAATATGTGTTGTGAAACCTTGTAGGCTACTCTTGAATTACTGTAATCTTTTTTCTGTTTGATACACATTTACATTTTACATGTATTCATTTAGCAGACACTTTTATCCAAAGCGACTTCCAAGAGAGAGCTTTACAAAAGTGCATAGGTCAATGATCCTAAACAACGAGATAGCCCCAAAAACATTGTGGTTAGCCAAAACATGAAGCATACATTACAGTATTGTTGCTTGCTTTTCTACAGGTACACTCTTGCACTTTTGAGGTTCATGTTGTTTAGTTGTAAATTGTTTGGCTACATGCTCTTATGGTTCTTCTCTTTGGCACTTACTGTATTTGGGTTTTTCACAATGTATGCTTCATGTTTTGGCTACCCGAAATGTTTGGGGCTATTGCGTTGTTATGATCAGTGACCTATGCACTCTTGTAAAGCTCTCTTGGAAGTTGCTTTGGATAAAAGCATCTGCTAAATGAATAAATGTAAATGTGATGATGATTGAGACACATTGTATTCTGGAAAGAAAACATCTACTACAGTAACTGTAGCACAGTGCACATGAGGGATATTTCTAAGGTCCACTACCATACTGACAAAACATCTAAACATTTTGACCTGCAGTGTTTACACAATGCCAAAGGGACTTTTTTCATTTTGGGGGCACTGACTATTTGTATGAGAAAAGGATTTAGTTTTGACTGATAAGTTGTCTGTTCTAGGAAAGAGATTAACCTTTGCAGGTGTTCCATGGTGTTTTGCTGAACCATCTGGGTTATTTTGGCAAATGTATTTAAAGGTTTGAGAATGTCCTCTTATTTCTCCAGAGATGAGCCAAAGCAATTGAGAAGGAACTTTTCATTTTGGGGGCACTGACTATTTATATGAGAAAATTATTTGGTTTTGAAGCATGAGTTAACTGTTTTGGGTGAGATATGACCTTTTGAAGGTGATCTATGTAGTTGTGCTGAACCATATAGGCTATTTTGCTAAATACACGTGGAGCTTTAAGAATGTAATTTCGGTTTCAAGAATTGAGCCAAAGCAATGGAGAAAAACTGTAACGTCTTTAACCCGTGTATCTTCTATGAAAACAAATAAACATTACAACTGAAACAGAAGTATGAAATTCCAGGGACTAACATTAAACACCAATGATACACTTTACTATTCGTCAAAAACCCACCACAAAAAAAACTATATACAATAACTTCGAGAACAAGTGAGTGGCAAGAGATTCGAGGTTGATTTCACTTTTAACGGTAGACGTGGATGCGGAGCTCTAACCTACGTTTCCCATTATCAACCAGACAATCACTGGGGAATCTTTTAAAAAGATTGGTTAAAGAAAAAGCATATTACTGAAAGCACTAACAGACTTTTTCATTGCTTCAACATGTAACCATTTTGGCTGAAGTCAGAAGGAGCTTGGGGGAGGCGCGGCAGAAATTTGGGGGAGCGCGGCAGAAATCTGGGGGGGGGGGGGGCGCAGCCCATCCAAGCCCCCCCCCTGGATCTGGCCCTGGGCCACAGTCTTTGCGGTATCTCGAACCACGGTCTTTGTGGTTTCCCAATACAAATAAAATGTAACTCAACAAAAAGACAAGCCGCAGTCTTTGCGGGAATGAAAATCAATAACAACAATAATGCAGGTAATAAAACCCAAGAGCACGAGCGAGACAGCAAGAGGATTCCTCTCAAACTCTTAGCACCCTGCCCTTTTACGAGGCCGACTTGGATGTAGGGCCAGGGAAGCCCCACAAGACACGTCGCCAGAGAAGACAGGATAAGTTTCTGCGCACAGCGGTAGATCCATCAGGTGAGCTGACCCCAGAGCTGCCTTTAGGTTTTAATCTCCCTACGGATGTGGTTCAGATGCAGCAAGGGGACGCGAGCCTGGTCCCCTGTTTTCAAAAAGCTCGAGAGGCAAGGAATGCTCAGTCGGCAAGACGGTGGCAGTGAAGGCAGATATTTCGAGCAAAACGGTGTCCTGTATCGGCAGATTGGGCAAGTCAAGCAGTTGGTGGTTCCCCAAACAGCCAGAGAGACAGTACTCGTTTTAGGTCATTCAGTTCCCTGGGTCGGCCACCTAGGGAAACATAAAACCATAGCCCGGATTCAACGCAATTTTTATTGGCCCGGTTTACGGGCAGAGGTCGCTCAGTTTTGTAGGAGTTGCCCTCAATGCCAAAGGACTGCACCCAAAGGACCGGCTCGAGTCCCCCTCCAACCTCTGCCCATTATTGGAACTCCGTTTGATCGTCTTGGAATGGACATTGTGGGCCCTGTAGAAAGGAGCAAATCTGGGTATTGTTTCATGTTGGTAATTACTGACTATGCCACAAGATACCCGGAGGTCTTTCCTTTAAAATCAATCATAGCCAAGTCTGTTGCATTCTGTCTGGTGCAGTTTTTTTCCAGGGTGGGGTTTCCCCGGGAGATACTCACGGATCAAGGAACCAACTTTATGTCCAAACTGCTAAAGGAGGTGTACCAACTGCTAGGCATCAGAAGCTTGCGGACTACGCCCTATCATCCACAAACGGATGGGTTAACTGAGAGATTCAATCAGACCCTCAAACAGATGCTTCGCAAGTTTGTAGACGACACAGGCTCTGACTGGGACCAGTGGCTTCCCTACCTCATTTTTGCCTACCGAGAAGTACCTCAAGCCTCTTCTGGGTTTTCACCTTTTGAACTACTCTATGGTCATGAGGTAAGGGGGCCTCTGACCCTGCTTAAAGATATATGGGAGGGTGACCAGGGAAGGGGGGGGGCTGTTAATGTTGTCTCCCATGTTGTCCAGATGAGGGAAAGACTGGAGAAGATGAGCTCGCTGGCTCAACACCACATGGTGGAGGCACAACGATACCAGAAAACGTGGTATGACAAATCTGCCCGGGAGAGGAGTTTTGACATTGGCCAGAAGGTGTTGGTGATGCTTCCCACTACAGAAAGCAAGCTGTTGGCCAAGTGGCAAGGGCCCTTTGACGTGAAGGAAAGGCTGGGACCTACAACCTACAAGATTTCTACCCCAGGGCAGGGGCGTTCTACTAGGGTTCTACATGTGAATCTCCTTAAGGAGTGGACATCCAGACCTGGGACAGAGGTATTGCTGATCAGAAGGGTGGAGGAGGAAGATGATGTGGAGGACCAGTACCTGCCGGTTCCAACCTTGCCCGTCCTTGACTTGGATCATCTTGGGGAGGCTCAAGAATCTCAGGTGAGAGCCCTGTGTGATCCAGAAATGTTTCAGGAGAATCCTGGCCTCACCAATGTAGTAGAACATGACATTGTGCTGAAAGAAGATGCACCTGTGAGGCGTATGAGTTACAGGATTCCCGAACGGCTCCAGGTCTCCCTGAAGGAGGAAGTGGACCTGATGTTGTCGCTGGGGGTCATTGAGGCTTCAAAGAGTGAGTGGTGCAATCCCATTGTCCTAGTGCCGAAGAAGGATGGCACCACAAGGTTTTGTATGGACTTTCGGTACTTGAATTCAGTTTCAAAGTTCGATTCTTATCCAACTCCCCGGATTGATGACCTAATTGACCGCTTGGGCAAGGCAAAGTACCTGACAACCATTGATCTGTGCAAGGGGTATTGGCAAGTCCCTTTGACCCTAAGGTCGCGGGAGTTGACGGCCTTTCGGACGCCATGGGGTCTTTATCAGTTTACGGTCCTGCCATTTGGATTACATTGAGCCCCGGCTACATTCCAGAGGCTCATGGATCAGGTTTTGTCAGGGGTGTCTAATTTTTCTTCTGCCTATCTCGATGACATTGTTATTCACAGTGGCTCCTGGGAAACACACTTGGAACACCTGGCAGGGGTTTTCACGCGTCTGCGTGCCGCTGGTTTGACCATCAACCCCTCCAAATGTGCGTTCGCCAAAACTGAGACTGAGTATCTGGGCTATATCATTGGGAACGGCATGGTTAAGCCCCAGGTCCAGAAAGTGCAAGCCTTGGAGTCCTGTCCACGGCCTTAAACTAGGAAGCAGCTCAAGTCTTTCCTGGGAATGTCAGGTTGGTACCACCGATTCATTCCTAACTATTCTGATAGAGCTGCAGTTCTCACAGATATGACCAGACTGAAAGGCCCAAACCAGCTGCAGTGGACAACGGAAGCAGAGACGGCTTTCGAGGACATCCAGCAGGCTGTAGTAAGAACCCAGTGTTATACAATCCAGATTTTAATGAACGGTTTATCTTACAAACTGATGCTTCGGATCGTGGACTGGGCGCTGTTTTGCTCCAAGGGGTGCCTGGTGACCGTCATCCGGTGGCCTTCATCAGTCGCAAGTTGTTCCCCCGGGAGGTCCGTTATTCTACGATCGAGAAGGAGTGCCTGGCGGTTAAGTGGGCCCTCGATTCTCTTAAGTACTACCTCTTGGGGAGGGAGTTCACCTTGGAAACGGACCACAAGGCGCTGACGTGGTTGGAGAGGATGAAGGACACCAATGGGAGGATAACACGTTGGTATCTGGCCATGCAGCCCTTCCGGTTCACGGTTCTTCACGTCCCTGGACGGGACAATGCCACGGCCGATTACCTCTCCCGCTGTTCCAGCGGGATTCCTGAAGGGGGGGAGTGTGTGACGGGAGTGTGTGACGGCCTTAGGCCACACAAACCCTAACCCCTATGTTATTGTAACATTCCGCTGTCACTTGTTATTTTTTCCCTGGGCGTTGATATACGCTATGCCCACACACACATATCAACCAGTAAATACATTATACATAGACTCACATCTGTTCTTTGTTTTATGTGGTTGTGTGATTTAGAGCATGGCACACTTAAAATTGTGGTTAATTGGAAGGTACCAGGTCCCTAAGGAGAGCAGGGGGGGTGTGTTAAAGCAATTTTTTACTTAGGTGTTGATATGGCTTTTTCCACCCCCCACATGTCTGTATTGGTTTGACCCGTTGGGATATATACTCCAAGTCTGTTGGGAGAAAGGGGGGGCCTTGCTTGGTGTGCGCAGACATGTGTCGGTGTCTCTGTTGGGAACAATAAAAGAAAGACGAAAACTGCCCACGATTCCTCGTGCTTTGCTGGGCGGTCCCTTACAGCTGTAATAAAAACAAAAAAACATAAGACGTTCTTGTGGAACTGAAATCATTAGCATACGTCACTAATAACTACACACACTGCAACCCACACAGCCTCCCTAGTGAGGAATTCACAACAGCTGCCCCCACATTTGAGTAGCAAATGTGCAACCAAGGGAATTTCTCAAGTGTCCTGGGTGTCATCCATGAGAGCGGGGAGCTGGATCAGACATGCGACTGGTCTCTAGGGCTGTCCCCACTCAGTCGACTAGTCGATTTTCTGGTCGATATGCTCTTGGTCGACTAAGATTTTTTTAGTCGAGCTGCCGTATGGCAGTGTGAGATCTGATTCCCGCTTTTGTCATCATTGATGAATTAACGAAATGTTCTACAGAAATTGTATATTATATTATTTAAGACAAATAAAGCACCTCAAAAAATATATAATTTAAAAGAAAAGGTGTTACCTTTCGTTAATCTGCGCTTTGTTTTGTTTTGGTGCAAAAGCACACGGCACGAGCACAATTGGCTGCAAAGCTACAAACTCTGCCATAGCCTACTTTGTCTGTGTTATTAGTCAAAATGGCAAAGGAATCTGTGGTATGGCAGCATTTCATTAAAGTACATTTACATTGACAAAGTACCGGGTGACTCGAAAAACGTTGAATGCAAACTCTGACAACAACGGTTTATTTTTCATAGTTCGACATCGAATATGATGTAGCCTACCACCTGAAAAACGTAAGTTGGCCTATAGTCCTACTTCGCTCATGCTAACGTGCTGGGTTAAAAAATGAATATGCCTACATAAGAATCACATCCAAATCGAATGACATGTCTTCTTCTCCGGCCAAGACAACAACATCTTTCTCTGTTGCACCGTTCCCCACTCAGCTTCTAAGTAAGTTTGCATGCTGCAAGTTTTCGGGCAGTGATAAGCGCGCTCTGATGATTTGCATGTTAAACAAACAATATATTTAATTTGTAGTACATTGTAAGAGATACTAAATACCATCGGCATTTGTTTACAACAGGACTGGTGATACGAGTCTTATTATTAGTAGGGTATTAGCAGCTGAATCTGCAATGTCAGATAGCGAAAATGTTTGCGCGTTTTTTTGTTTTTTGAAAAAAAGCGTTTCAAAGTTCGATTAGTCGATTTTCAGACGTTTTAGTCGAGTCTTGGTCAACCAAAATCTTAGTCGGGGAAAGCCCTACTGGTCTCGTATAGACTTTACCCTTGACTAGGACCTCTGCTTATCTGATACATCCGTCTTGACTTATCACAGTCTTTGTGACCCTACCAATGGGCCACTGAGCTCTGGGGAACTGTGGATCCATTATCAGGACGATGGAGTCCACTCTCAGGTTTCTTGAAGATTTCTGCCACTTCTATCGAGTGTGGAGAGTGGGCAGGTAATTCCTTGTGAAATTGACCCAGAATTGATCCGCAAGGTTCTGGCTGTGTCGCCACCTCCTCCGCACCATGACAGCTGGAACGTAAACGGCTTGAGGTAAAGATGCATCCCGCCGCCCCATGAGGAGGATGTTTGGAGTGATGGGGTCGGGATCAGCAACGTCTGCTGAGGCGTAGCTGGAGCAGCCACTTCTTCAGGGAAACTTTGGCCTTGGCAATCTCTTAGCAGTAAAGACTCTGTATCTTGATGAGCAATGGGCTGTTGGTCGGCAGGATTCTTTGCTCTCTCCTTACTAATCTCCGAGTTGCTCCGACCAGCTCCTTCCATGTGTTGAACCCGTTGACGTCAGGGATCTATTCAGACGAGCCCACTGCGGGGTCCAGATCAGGTCTCTTAGGCCAGTATTCAGTGCCCTGTTTAAGGAAGGGTGGCCTTAGTCCCCATCAACCAAACTCAGCGAGAGCTAGGAGTGGTTTGCCCCGGGTTATGTCGTCAGCTGGGTTGTTCTGTGTGTCGGCATAATGCCAAGCACGTAAATCCGAAAACTCTTGGATTTCTGACACGTGTGTTCCAACAAACACCTTAAAACAGCAGGAATCTGATTGGAGCCAATCAAGGACTGTTGTGGAATCAGTCCACAGTATAATGCGACGTAGGTTAAGCATCATCTCCGTCTCCACAAGCTTGTCCAGCTGAGCTCCAGCTTGTGCAGCACAGAGCTCCAAGCGGGGGATTGACAGCTGTCGTTTTGGGGCGACCCTTGACCTAGCCATCACAAATGATGTGTTGACGGCACCTTCCCTTTGTACTGTCAGGTAGGCTACTGCGCCATAGGCCCTTTCTGATGCGTCGCAGAACACGTGGAGGTCATACTCCAGATTTTCACTATCATCAGGAGCAGGTAAGTAGCAGCGCAAGATGGATATTGTACTGAGGTGCTCTCGCTCAGACTCCCAGGTGCTCCATGCATCAAGTCAGGATCATCACAGTCTCTTCTCTTTGACCATCGTTGCTGAATGAGCCCCTTAGCCCATGTGGTAAATGGCCACATAAACCCCAAAGGATCATACTGACTGGCTAAAACCTGGTAGGCCCTTCTCATTGTCAGTGCTGTAGGCTCCATGGGCGGTGATGATAACTAAGAGTGTCTCTGGCGCAGTTCCACCTGAGGCCTAGAGCAGGTTCCAGTGGGTCGGTTCTATTCTGAACTAGCCATTGGTCTGTTGCGACTGACCTTGCCTCTGTAGGTAGATGAGCTACTACCTCTGTTTGGTTATTAGCCCACTGCCTTAGCTCAAAACCTCCCTGTGCCAGTAGGCTGCGCAGTTGGTCTACTCGATCCTTAGCGGCAGGTATGTTGGGAAGACTCTCAAGGCAGTTGTCCACTGACATTCCACTGACAGTGGAATGTCCGGATTACTGTCCTGGTAATTACGAGCGTGCATCTGCAAAGCAAAAATGGCACAGCAGGTACTACACGTTGTGCCAAATGGCAACACCTGCCATTCATCCTAGCAGGGATGGGCCCAAGGTGGGCCCCGGCAGCAGTTGCTCATTTAGCGACATTCCCTGGTGTTGGAATGAGCAGTTGAAGACCAGTCTTGGTTTGCTGTTGTGGTGTAGCAAGTGATGAGGAAGGTACCAGGACTCTTCTGACTGATCTACCTCCTCAGACTGTAGCTTGGTGACGTATCCTGCTTGGGCAAGCTTGGCAATCTCTGCAGAATAGATAGCCGCCTTCTCTGGGTCTTTCTTGAGTCTTTTTTCTGTGCTCCTCAAGTTAGCTGTGACCGACTGATGGAACATTTCAGCTTGGGTGCACCTGAGTTGCGCAGAAGAGGAAAGCGTAACGTTGAACTCCCCTGATGTCGACCCGCTGAGTTCTATCCTCAAGAAGACTTATAGCCTCTTGATCCTCTCTGGAGCAGCTTCGATAGGGGAGGACATCTAGGTCCCACAATCTCTCTACGTTTCGGTAAAGGAGATCCTCCGGACTGGCTACAGAAAGGAAGAGGCACTGAGGCTCCGAGGTTTGGTTTGGGTCACACCCGTCAGCACCTTGTAGAGCCCACCCGAGGGCGGTGTGGATGGCTATGGCGCCACCTTGGGCCCCTTGGCGCACCGGCTCAATGACAGTGATGAGGTGAACATGATCTGACCCTATTAGCAGTAGAGGTTGTGCATTGTGCAAGGGGTGAAGTGGAATCTTCTGAAGATGAGCGTGCCATCTCTTTAGCGTCTGGACTGGGTAGTTCTGCTCCACCAAGTCCAGGCCTGAAGCAGTGAAGACTCCCTGGGCCTTATAGCCCTTCCCTGGATTATCTTTGGGGGAGATCTCAAAGGTAACCCTGGATCCACTGAGGTGAGTAATGCCAGGTCGTACGGTACGGAGGGCAAGGCTCTCCTGCATGCCAGCCTACTGGAGCTGCTGTACAGCAGTAGGTAGGATCATGGTCCGCTGAGCCCCGTCATCCAGGACGGCGAAGGTTTCCATTGACTTGGAGTTGTTATGTAGTAGGACTGGCACAACTTTCAGAAGCACTCGGCCTGACGGGATGGAGGGTGTCAGATAGATCCGACTCTTGGAGGTGCCAGACGGAGGGTTGATTGAACCATGTTGGGCTACACCATGGAGGACTTGAAGATGAATGCCCCCACAGTCACTGCAGGGTTTCTTGAGGTTGCAGGTCTCAGGTGGATGGGAACGGGCATGCT
Organism: Hypomesus transpacificus; assembly: GCF_021917145.1. Taxonomy (NCBI): domain Eukaryota; kingdom Metazoa; phylum Chordata; class Actinopteri; order Osmeriformes; family Osmeridae; genus Hypomesus; species Hypomesus transpacificus. The sequence continues at coordinate 2,636,862 of NC_061072.1, forward strand.
TCCCTCCAGTTATCCATCCAATCAGTTCCTTTGTAGGTTGCTCTTTATTGCTGTCACAGCGAGTAATGAAGTGATGATTGCTGTTACAAAAAAGACAGTGAACCTTGAATGTTTTCTTGAGTTTAGACTGCATAGGGAAGCCGGATACCTTGGGCTTTACTGGTTCTGCACCATGGTAGATGGTCGCACTTTGATTCCCGGTCTTGGCTGGAGCATTCTCCCTATAATTGCTTGGGGGCTTCTCTTGTTAGTGGCGTTGTAGTAACCGTCTAGACAGCCGCTGTTGTTGAGCCTTGGATTGGAGCCACCCAGCAAAGTTCTGCAGATTGTAGGGGTTCAGGCTTGCGGAGTTGAGCTTCCCCTGCATCGGTAGGGACTCAATGACTCTATCCCGGAGATATCTTGGTAGCTTGCTGAGTAAACGGTCCACGTGTGAGCAGCAGTTAAGCTCGATACCTTGGGGTTCCTCCAGGGAAAGCAGCATGCTGACTAGGAGGTGGACCTGTTGTGAGAAGTTCTGGAAGCTACGGACGTTGTTCGCTTTCACCTCAGGTGATGTGAGGATCGCCGCTATTTCACTCTGAGCTAACTGCTGTAGAGCCTGCATATAGGCTGACTACTAGATGTTCCAGCAGTACAGGGTACTTATATTTCTCAGTCAATCCCAGGTGGGGTTCGAGGAGGTTATACAACGCCAGTTTCAGATTGGCAAACTCTCTCTCGCTGTCGAATGAGAAATATGGAGTAGTGGGTTTCGGTGCACCATACAATGGGGGAGGTGGTGTGCCAAATCCAGATGTAGCTACAGTCTGGGCTGAGAGCAGCTGAGAAAGGACCACTGGCGCTGAGCCATGCATTAGTGGCAGTGGCGGTTCTAGCACATTTGGTTATTGTGCAAGAGGAGATGGGTGAAAAGAGGGAGCCCCGCTCCTCTCTGTGTGTCTCTGTGTGGGACAGGTTTGTCTGCCCAGGTGAGGGTGAATATCCTGGGTTTATGTTGTGACGAATCGCTGTAGGAGGTGGGGTTGGTGAATGTGCTGCGCTTTTCATGTTTGGAGGAGCCTCACCTACTTCCTCGCTTAAACATGATATAATACGCTCCATTAAGTCCTGGCCGTCGACGCTGTCGTACCTCATACTGAGCAAGTTTGCTAGTAAGCTGAGCGATTTCAGGAGCCTCTTGCCTTTCCTTCCTGGAGAGGGACTCAACTAGGTTCCTTAATGAATCCATACCAGAAAATCTGCAGTTTGGGATTTATGTGTGGCTGTGTACCTGCCCAGGTTGGAGGTTATATCTGCTTGGCTACCACTCGCTGCTGCTCCTTTCTGCTCCTCTGGCTCTCTCAGGATGGCGGGAGGAAAGGACAGGTTGGTGGCTGTCAAGGATATAATCTTCCAAATACTTGGGGGTGTGATATTGCCTGGATGGTCTCTTCCTAGGATCAGGTTGGGAGAGCGGTGCTGATTCTTCCTCTGATGACATCTTCTGAAGTAGCCAATATATCTCGCAACTTCGCATTGTCGGGTAAAACGGCTAACATTGAGTACTCGTTTTAGACTAAAACAACTGAAGAATAGCTTGATCTGCGGTAACAATAGCTAGACATAAGGAGTACAACGTTACAGTCTCTGACTTCAGTACAAGCAACTGCCATAATGAAAATAAAAAACATAAGACGTTCTTGTGGAACTGAAGTCATTAGCATACGTCCCTGACAACTACACACACTGCAACCTACACAGGCTGTGTTCGAAATGTCTTAAAATGCTTCCTTCCTTTTAAGACAGCGAGGTCTGTTCGAGGTCTTAAATCTTCTCTTCCTGTCTACTAAGATACCTTGAAATACGTCACATAACGGTCATTTTTTAAGAGGGCATATGAGCTGCCTTGCTGTCTTAATGGCGGCACATATTACCGATAACTCTGTGCGCGGGGTTACCGTGAGCAACAAGTTAAACAGAATCCTTTGACCGCCATTGCTCTAAGTTTTTACAATTCGTATTTCAGCTAAACGGTACTTGTAAATCAGCATCTGAATAAAAATGTATCGAGAAGTGGGCAGTGTAGTTGCTGAAAATGTACTTATTTTATTAATGACACTCCTAATTTGTAAATTTGCTCTGACTTTTTGATAACGTACAGTAGCTAGCATCGCAGTGCAATGCAGACACTAGCTAGTTGCTGTGTTTTATCATAATCCTATCAAATGAATGAAATACAAACACAAATGTTATGAGCTATTGAGCCTATATCTAACACAAGTTTAAATACAGCTTAACTTGACTTAGTGTGACAATAAACTCAATGCAATTGACTGCCGTCTGACAAAGCGCGCTAGTGCGAGCACATAAGTACACGCAGCGCGATGACGTACATCCTGTAGGCTGTACGAAAACAACTGTTTTTAAGATACCTTACCCCGAAGAGAGCTGTCTCGTTAGACACCTGTCTAGTAAGACATCAAGGATTAAGACAGCTGTCTACGTTTTCGAACACAGCCATAGTCTCCGCAGTGAGGAATTCACAACAGCAACATTTATTCCGTTTCTTGCTTTTTGACTGTTTTTAATGTTTTATTTAATTTTCTTAATTGTAATTGTTTTCTTTTGCATTATGTTTTGATGCTTTTAATGGTTTTATATGAAGCACTTTGAATTGCCTTGTTGTTGAAATGTGCTGTACAAATAAACTTGCCTTGCCTTTGTGATACACACAAGATAGACAATTGTTTTTGGAATTATTAAATACTGTTATAAAAGTAACTGTGTTTTCTTTTATTATGGACAATATGAGCAAATACTTTTATTTTGATAGGTCGCTAAGACCGATAGAATGCTGGGAGTTTGGGGATGGGAAAGTGTCTCAACGACTGCATGCTCACATGTATGTAGGAGCTGTGAGAGTACAGACATGACTCCCCGGTCTCTTTATTCATTCTCTCCTATATTCACAGGTAAAGAACTTGAACATTGAGAAAGCTATCCAACTGCTCTAACATATAAGCAATCACAATGTACTGAAAGAGTAAGCCAAGTGACGGGTGTAATTATTTGCGTATTGCTTGAGTTGTCTTTTGATTTATGGTGTCCGGTCCATGAAGTCTGGGAATTGAAGAGGTTCATTGAATGGCTTCAGTAATCATTATATCAACAGTAATCAGTCCCCCCAGGATTTCGCGGGCCTTTTTTGTGATAGTTGCAGGCAAAAATTCCTGAATTCGGGCGAGCTTTTCCCAAAATTTGCGATGGAAGTTGCAGAGTTTTTTAGATGTTTGTTGCGATTAAATTGCAGGAGCAAGTGAAAGTTGCGATAAAAAGTAACAAATTTCCCTCTTTGTAATTTTAATTGAGTTATTGGTTGAAAAATAAGTCATTAATAAACAAACATTCATTAAAGAATAAAACCATTGAGAAATGGTCCCCTAAATAACCATACGGTCGATGCTGCTCACTGGCATGTCCCACCTCCTGTCAGTGGCATGTACTTCCGATGCCACATGCCAGTCAAAGATTTAACCCCACAGGAGAGAATTGTGGGAGACAACGATGATTGGTCAAAGTTGCGGGAAAATTGCGTTGATTGGTTAAAATTGCAACGTCGCCCTGAATTCAGGGAATCGTTGGATTTGCGTGAATTGGTGGGATTGCAACATCGCGAATTCCTGGAGGGTCTGAGTTATACGTGAATATTTGATATTGGTTAGCAAAGCGTTTGTTCAAGTTAAATAAAGTTTAGTGAAAAGTGTTGCAAAGCTCACTATGCGATCACGCTTGGTGCGTCTGATGATCGCGTGATCAGATCTGAGGAAAGGCACAAAACGCCGGCAGGTTTATGTGAATCTAATACATGAGAGCAAGAAATATTTAAATTACTGTCTGAAAAAAAATTGCATGCTCGGCTGCTGGTAGCCTGACGTTGTCATACTCATAATTCTAGTGAGAATATGAGTCTGAAAACTCTCCGTTGGGCTGTGACTATGGAGGTGTTTCAACCGAACTCGTAAAACAAATGCCTCTTCGTTCAATTGGATAGACCTATAACCAATCAGAGCAACGTAATATGTTGTTTGTTGAAAACAAATTCAACCCAAGCGCTCTTTCGTGACGTTGTTGATTATGTTACTGTTGATCATCTGTCCATCATCGTATAAAGCCCGCCCTGGCAATTTCATTGGTCCGTCCCGATTCTGGTTTTCTGTAGCTGTCCCCAATACGAGACCCTGCAGACCCAACTTCCCGACCAAAATTTTTTGTGGGTGGGGAGAAGTTGGGCTGGCAGCCAGGCTAGGCTGCTGATCCAGTTTTCTCCGCTTTTTAGGTAACCTCAAATCCTGCATTACTCTACCTCCTCTCCAACAAGTTAACGAACGTTAATTTCTTTGCACTCAACTAACTGACGAAAAAGTGTTAGGTAACCATGACAATGCAGAACGGCGGAAGGTGGATTCAAACGAAACCACACAAGTGTACAATTTGGAGGGGGGATTTACACACTTATGTTTTTCTTAACAAACCTAAATAAATTGAGATAAAGGAGACATAACAAGAGTCCGATCCATTGACAGGGTTCATAAAAGGAGAACAAGTTTTTTACATATTTTCTGCTGTATATTGAGGGGGCAGATTAGTATTTTCTCAATATTGGGGGACACACGACCCCCCAAAGAATGCGTGGTTACGCCCTTGTATGCTACAGAGTCTGCTGAAACAGAAACGAGCCCTTATGTTTTCAAGCAAAAGCTTACTTGTTTCGGGAGTGCAACAGTACTTAGGAATGATTTGCTGGACTTGATGTTAGGGAGTCAGATGGCTGAGCGGTGAAGGGAGTCTGGCTAGTAATCAGAAGGTTGTTGGATCGATTCCCCACCGTGTCAAAATGACGTTGTGTCCTTGGGCAAGGCATTTCACCCTACTTGCCTCGGGGGGAATGCCCCTGTACTTACTGTAAGTCGCTCTGGATAAGAGCCTCTGCTAAATGACTAAATGTAAATGTTAGTTTCCTCTAGGATCACAATTACTCTTATTGAGAGACTTGCTTTTGCTTTGCTTTTTGAGTTGCTTTTGTTGGTTAGTTGTAACTGATTTAAAGGGGCGATTGATTGCTAAACCGATTTTACCTTGTCATAGTTAAATAACGACAGTTCGGTGGGTAAAATGAACATACAGTGAATATCAAAGTCAATTGACACCTATTTCCTATGCAAATCTCAAAATGAAAAAAATGTGGCTGTAAAACGCTAGCTTTGCAGCAAAGCCACCGGAGTGACGTAGGACAGGGGAGCGCCCTTTTAGGCTCTGGTCTGTATCTTTGTCACGCCCCAAAATGTACATCCTGACCAGCCCACTCACTGGTGTTCCTGCCTAGTCCGAGGTAGCGTAGATCTCCGATGCTAGTTTAGCTGAGCGCTGCTCTGTAGGCTACTTCTAAGCTATAACAAGGATATTGAAAATGGACCACGGTCGTACATGCTGTGTTACAGGCTGTACAGGGAAGGTTAACACTTATAGTCTTCCCAAGGACCCAAACATTCGACAGGCATGGCTGCTGTTTGTCTATGAGAAGATCCCGGCGAAGTTCGACACGCAATTATATATTTGCTCTGAACATTTCACCCAAGACAGTTTTGTCAACCTTGGACAATTTCAAGCAGGATTTGCTAAGAAGTTGAACCTGAAAAGATGTGCTATTCCGACCGTACGCTCATCGCAACTGCAAGCTGTAAGTAGGCTACAGTATGATTTTGTCGCTAACAGTTATTAGCAATGCTAACGTCTCCTTTATCCAGCATAGGTACAATGCTAAACACATCAACATACTTTACTTAGCAAATGACTCTAGCTAGACTAGCCGTGGTCGGCATTAGAAGGGAAGTTTCCCAAAAAATAGCCAGAAAACGATTAGTAGTCTGGCCTATTGCTAACGCCTGTCTAGATGATCTAATCGAAAGAACTGGTGAAAGCAGGTGCTAGATACAGGATACGTTAGCATTGCTAATAACTGTTACCGACAAAATCATACTTCAGCTTGCGGTTGTGATAAACGTAAGGTCGGAATGCACCTCTTTTCAGCAACAGCTTCATAGCAAATCCTGCTTTACATTGTCCCAAGTTTTTAAAACCGTCCTTGATTTAATGGTTTGCGCAAACTTGTCTAGGGTCGAACTGCACAGGGATCTTCTATGCTATGGTGTAGACAAACATCAGTCATGCCCGTCTAGTCAAAGTTAGATTGACTCTAGCTCATCTGCTTTTTATTAACGCTGATTTGCAAGGAATGCAAGAACAGCTAGATAGCAAAAACACCTACTGTACTAGTAGGCATGTAAACTAGTTTAGCTTGCTAACCTAAGCGCATAGGTAGAATGTGTGATGATTTAGCCTAGTTTATTGGCAATGGGGATAACATTGTTTCATGCTCCTGACTGTGTTTCATTCAAATAAATAACCTGTGTTATGTAAATCTACAATTCACGATGCATGTTTGTCCAGATCTTTGTCAGGTTATTTATTAGAAATATAAATAGAGTTACAACAGCTAGCTAACTGAAGCCGAGTAGTAGTTTGGTTGCTAAGCTGTAGCCTAACGTTCTACCCACCTAAATCAATCCAGTTTGCTTCGACAACAGAAGTAGAAACAACTAACGTTATCATTTCAAATGATATGTAGTCAATCTGTTGAAAACAGTGTTGTGTAAACACAATAGATTTATTTGCGCGTTTTTATTTCAAGTCTACACCTTCGGTGTTTCAGTGAGTGCTGCTCTTAGCTGTGTTGCATTTTTGCTCCCCAGCTTCACTCGTTGAAAACCAACCAATCAGCGCGCAGCTCATCTAAATATTAATGAGCATACCATAAAAGGAGAAAAGCTAGTGCTTTTTCCCGGGAACATTTCAAAGGATCTATCAGGGGGCATAGAACAGCACCCGGGCCATTTTCAACCCAACCAATGTTACATACCCTATTTGGAGACCTTAGGTGTGAAATACCCCCAAAAAACAGTAAATTATTGTACTCGTTGTGAAATATTTAACTGTTGCTGGCTTTTCTACAGGTACACTCTTGCACTTTTTTGAGGTTCATGTTGTTTAATTGTAACTTGTTTATGCTCTTTTGGTTCTTCCCTTTGGCACTTATTTGGTTTTTCACAATGTATGCTTCATGTTTTGGCTATCCGCAATCTTTGGGGCTATGTCATTGTTATGATCAGTGACCTATGCACTTTTGTAAAGCTCTCTCTTGGAAGACGCTTTGGATAAAAGCATCTGCTAAATTAATAAATGTAAATGTCTTACGTGGCTGACTATAACGTCCCTTCCATGTTCACCTGCAGCCAGTGGAAATTGGTGGAAAATAAAATTTCTCTACTCGCCCCACTTGAAGAGCTCACAAAACAGATCAGATCATCAACTGCATCGGCTGCAAATCAAATTTATTTGTATAGCCCTTTTTACACGCAAGCATGTCACAGAGGGCTTCACATGCGCCCATAGAACTGCCCCTCAACCAACCTAAACCCTCAAGGAAGACAAGGAAAAACTCCCAGAAAAACTCCCACCGGGAGAAAAAATGGAAGAAACCTTGGGAGGAGCAATTCAGAGAGGGATCCCCTCCTCCAGAGACGGTTGGTAAGAGAGAGGAGCAGAACACAAGCTAAACATAGTCATACAGTGTCAATGGGTTTTGAAACACCAAAATCCATTGTTCGGCTTTATAGACGTTGGATGGGACCGGGAAACTCGCTGTTGGCCGTCATGGAGACTGGATTCCGGGTGACGACCTGGTTCAGCGTAGGCAGACCGACGACCAAGCAGGTCCTGACAGCTCAAACCCCCCACACCACAGGGAATGTGTGGGGGGGGGACAGAGAGGAGAGCAGGGATTAGAGAATGCCAGGAGCAGCTAACAGTTACAGTCATAATAGAATGAGATCCCCACCGGTCAAGTGTGGACTAGTGCAGCAATTTAACAGAGCAAAAAGGGTATTTGATGCAGCCCCACACACCAAAACAACGACAGCCCCCCTCAGTTGGAACATGAAATCTGTTCCAGGGGAAAGAACTCTAAAGTAGGTTATACTTATACGAATAAGGATGAAAACAACCAGTCCCCCGTTGTCTCCAACTAGTAATAAAAACTATAACAGTAACAATATACAGCAACGGAACTATAATAATAATAATACTAACAATATACAGTAACAGGTTTACTTTATTTGTAACATCTAGCTGGGCAATGTGAACATAAGCTATAATTAAAATTTAAAAGTTACATGTGATACACACATAGGCAAGCACACACCCCAGGTTTACATAGAAAGTACACACATACTTCCCTTTAACAATCATAGAATTGACTAAACAAGAACGTTTTTAATCTAGTTTTAAATGTCGAGACAGTATCAGCTTCCTTAATTGAGATGGGTAATTTGTTCCAAAGAAGAGGTGCTCTATATGAGAACGCCCTACCTCCAGCAGTTTTTTTCTTAACTTTGGGTATTACCAGATAGCCGGCATTTTGAGATCTTAGAGTCCTTGCGGGGCAATAGGGTGCAAGGAGACCGGAGAGGTACAGTGGTGCCAATCCATGCAGAGATTTGTAAGTTAGTAGTAGAACTTTGAAATCAGCTCTGGCTTGGATAGGGAGCCAGTGTAAAGAGATAAGAGTCGATGTTATATGATCAAACTTTCTAGTTTTAGTCAATAGTCTAGCAGCAGCATTTTGCACCCGCTGTAAGTTTTTTAGGTAGGTAATTGGGAGGCCAGAGAACAACACATTGCAGTAGTCCAATCGGGACGTAACAAAAGCATGTATTAGTTTTTCAGCATCATCCTTTGAGAGGAATTTTCGTATTTTGGCAATATTACGTAGATGGAAAAAAGCTGTTCTGGTGATTTGCTTAATATGGTACTCAAACGAAAGGTCTGGGTCCATTGTGACTCCCAGATTTTTTACCAGCTGGCTTTGAGATACTTTGACGCCGTCTAAGTCTAAGGTTAGATGGGATAAATTATTTCGGTGTTTTTTCGGACCAAAAATTTGAACCTCGGTTTTATCCGAATTAAGAAGAAGGAAATTTGCAGTCATCCAAGTTTTCAACCCGGAAACACAGGTTTCCATAGCATGTGGAAATTGTCCCGGCTTTATAGACATGTATAGCTGAGTATCATCTGCATAGCAGTGAAAATCTACCCCAAAACTTCTAATTATGTTTCCTAAAGGCAACATATAGAGTGAAAATAACAGAGGGCCTAAAACTGAACCCTGTGGTACTCCGTATTTTACAATGGAGCTCCTGGATGAGCAACCATCATAGTGGACATATTGTGATCTATCAGATAGATACGATCTGAACCACTGAAGTGAAGTACCAGAAATCCCAACATAGTTCTCCATACGTTCCAGGAGAATCTCATGATCTACAGTGTCAAAAGCTGCACTTAGGTCTAGAAGAACAAGGACAGAGCTAAAGCCCGCGTCAGAGGCTAATAATAGATCATTGACTACCTTGGCTAATGCAGTTTCAGTGCTGTGGTGAAGACGAAATCCAGACTGGAGAGGTTCATAGAGCTGATTTGAGGAGAGGTGCTCAGTGAGCTGTTTTGCCACAGCTTTTTCCAAAATTTTGGAGAGAGATGGCAAATTTGAAATGGGCCTGTAATTGCTAAGACAACCTGGATCCAGGTTTGGTTTTTTAAGAAGGGGCTTGATAATAGCTTGTTTGAAATCGTCAGGGACTTGTCCAGTTACAATAGATTCATTAATAATACTAAGCATGGGCGGTCCAATAATATGGAGAAGTTCCCTACAAAGTTTGGCAGGGAGGGGATCGAGAAGGCAGCTAGTGGGTTTCGAGGAATCTATCAGCTTGATGAATGCTTCCATAGAAATAGGGTTAAAGTGAGTGAGAGTCTCAACATGCAGAATGCTAGGTACAGCGGGAAAATCAGTGTTGATGGCCACTCCTCCAGGACTAGTCTGTAGTTTGTCCCTTATTGCATAGATTTTTTGGTCAAAGAAATCTAAGAAATCATTGGGAGAGAGATCTGAACTAACACAGAGTGTACTTTTCTTAGTGAGTTTTGCAACAGTATCAAATAGGAACTTAGTGTTGTGTTTGTTCTTACTAATCAACTTAGAGAAATATTCTGATCTGGACCTGATGAGGACTTGCTTGTACTCTATTTGGCTGTCCTTCCAGGCCAGGCGGAAAACCTCCAATTTAGTGGTACGCCACTTATGCTCTAATTTTCTAGTGGACCTCTTGAGAGTGCGGGTTTCCTCTGAATACCATGGAGCCAGTTTCTTGTCTATTCTTTTCCTTGGTTTGAGTGGAGCAACAGAATCTAGGGATTGCTGAAGAACCAAATTCAGATCCCTTGTTTTAGCATTTAATGATTTATTCGGGACATCAAGTGCTTCTAGTGCAGCGGGTAGAATACTAGCCAGTTCCAGAGCTGTATTTGGGGTTAAGCAGCGGCTAATAGAAATATTCTGGGTGCCTCCAAGGCTCTGGCAGAGATCCATTTTAAAGGTTACCAGGCAGTGGTCTGATAATATAGGATTGTGGGGATGGACAATGACATCACTAATCTTGATTCCCCGCGTGAGAACTAAATCCAATGTATGCGAGTGAAGATGGGTAGGTTTAGAAACCACCTGAGTGAGACCTGTGGAATCCATAAGAGCAGTAAAGGCCTTACTTAGAGGATCTTTTGGGTCATCTACATGAATGTTAAAATCACCCATAATTAAGATGCAGATGTTATACCATCCATCAGAGCTAGAACTTGTCTTTTTGAGAAAACAGCAGAGACTGACCATGGTGTAAAAACTTTGAAAGCCACATTGTTGGAAGTGGTAAACAAAAAGAATCAGTGACATTGATTCTGAACGTCTATATACAATCGCTACAGTGTTCGATCCAACGTAAGAAAACGTTGTGTCTGTCTGACTGTCCGACTGTATCAATGTCAGAGCGAATTAAATAGCAAACGAGAAAGCAGGTGAATTAAATTAATATTAAAAATATGATTTCTCTATCCTTTTATATATTTATTTTCTAGAATGGAGCAACTGTAACTTAAGCCAAATTAACCCAAAGTATTTCTGATTCTGATTTTTAAAATAAATGCATTAATTTTTTGTTTTTCTTGTTAAGGTATAAAGACAGATATTTCCCCAAAGCACTTCAGCCCCAGATACATAGGCTGCTTTCTGATGTCTTGGCTTCTGGACTAGAGCAGCAGAATGATGAGGCGACTGGCTCTGAACCCCCAGCGAAAAAAACACAAACTGGCTCCTTGAATGACATGTATGCGGAGTTGTTGGATGAAGATGGGTAACATATTGGCGATGACATCAGCAACTCAACATCATCGCAGATGAACCTCAACCTATTAGAGCCTCTTATCCCACGGAGCAGACAGCCAGTTGTTTTTATGGCAGAACAATAAAACACGTTTTCCCGCTCTTACAAAAGCAGCACAAGCTTACCTCTGTGCACCGTGCACAAGTGTAGATAGCGAGCGACTCTTTAGCACAGCAAGGAATATTGTTGATGAGAAGAGAAACAAGATGTCTGGCAAAATTGCAGAGATGCTTATATTTCTAAAGAAAAATCTACCATTGATGCTTAAGAAGTAAGATTTGGAAAATGTTTCTTGCTGTGCACTTTATTGTTTAAATTGTGTTGTTGTTAACTTATCTGTTAAAAGGGTAAGCCTATTGGTAGCAGTAAATTCTGATTCTGATGCAATAGGCTAGTCTTTTCTGCACAATGATAGCCAAATGAGACTGAAAATATTAGGCTATCTAACTATACATTTGGAAATATGTTGGAAATAACCAGGGATAATAACAATGAGCCCATTCAAAATATTGATTATAATTAGCTAAATAAATAGTCTAAATATAGACCAATTATTTGTTTGTAAACAATCGGGATGCGCACGCACTGTGGCTGCAGAAAACCGGGAAAGGATAGCATTTTAAATGGCAATAGGACCACACGGATAATACAAATACTTAGATTTAAAAAGACCAAAAGCGTCAAGGAGGACATGCCTAATGGAGAGAAAGCGATTACCCAATGATCTGTCGCATCAGAATTTTGATTTGGGTCACGAAAGCCTTGAAATTTGAGTGAGAATGTCGCCCGGTACAGACCGCATAGTCGAGCGGCAACCATGTCTTCACGTCATGTCACAAAGTTCATAATTTTACACTTTTACAGTCAATTCTACATTTAAAAAGTCGAGCAGGGCAGCTTTCAAGAGATATGGGAATTCTGCTTTTAAAGTCAGCTGGCCTGATTATTTTTCTGATTTGTTTAAACTGGCAATCTGAGTGAGACTACATCCCAGTTACACTGTTTTGACGTTAGCCTCAGTCAGACTCGCTCACTGGCAGTGTGCACAATGTTGTATTTCACTCCATTCTACACCAGAAACGTCAGGGAGGACTGCCTAATGTAGATACGAGTCTGGTGAAGATAGCCAGAATCTCGTATTTCTTTAACCTGTCTGTTTCATTCGTCATTTGCCTGAGAAAGCGACCTCCGTTAGCCAGGCTAGTTTTGCCCGATCACTTGGACAGGCTATTTAAGGGTATCGGGGTCAAGTGACTTTTGTGCATAGACACGTGAACGTAAATGTATTTGTCCAAAGGCCAAGAGCCTCAAAAAGTTAATATCAAGCCCTGCAATCCAGTGGCCAGAGATATATGATGACCTGAACGACACTCCAAGAGTAATAGAACGGGGAGAAGTTCGTCTTTTGCAACCCACATGTGCAGTTGAGCCTGCTTGACAGTTGTGTGACGTAGGGTGATAATTGGTCTATAGTCTAATATATATAATTGTCTAAATAAATAGTTGTTGTTAACTTAATTCATGATATTTTATCAACTCTTCATTGTTATACTTAATATACATTGTTGTTAAGAATAGTTAAATAGATAATGCTACATTATAAATAGAAGACTTCAAATAGACCCCTTAATCGGTGATCGGTACCGGCCGATACTTCTTCTAACGATCGGTGATCAGCCCCCAAAATCCTGATCGGAGCACCCCTATCTTATATGCAAGGTATGGGTAAATTAGGGTTTATTGAACATTGAAATGTGATTGTAAAAATATAGGTGAAAATACTGAATGGAAACAATTTGAAATAATATTTTGTTCATATTGAAGAAAGTTAACTGTGTTGTAACTGAGGTTAATTGGTTGTTTAAAATAAACACATGTATGTAGGAGCTGTGAGAGTACAGACCCGACTCCCCGGTCTCTTCATTCATTCTCTCCTGTATTCACAGGTAACAGTAATCTGTTAGCTGGGCTTCCAGAGCCGAGGCCTGCAACACCTGGCCTTAAGTTTTGGTTAATAATCTAGCTGCAGAGTTTTGAATGGTACTTTCAATGGTTTTCTTGAGAAGACCAGTGAAAAGTGTGTTACAGTAGTCCAGCCGGTTGGATATAAAAGCATGAATTTGCTTCTTTGCATCATTTTGGTTTATGAATGGTCGTACCTTCGCTATCTTCCTGAGGTGAAAGAAAGCAGTTTTGCTCACTTTATTAATGTGAGTTGAAATTCAAATCTGAGTCCAGGATTACACAGAGACTTGTCACCGCTGGTTTAAGCCAGGGGTTAAACCTCCTAGATCAGTGGTTCTCAACCGGGGGTACGCGTACCCCTGGGCGTACGTGAAGGCAGTCCAGGGGGTACGTGAGATTTTTCAAGATTAGCATCCATTCGCATCCATTCAAAGATCCTTTAAAAATAGTTATTATACGGCTCTTCAGAATGTTCCAAAAAAGTTCTGTTGATTTGTATGGACCATATGAAGGTTAAATGTCTGCGTTCGCAGGTCTGTAATTTCGTGATATTCATCGCTGCGAAAAGTTTATGACCGCTGTCATTGGCAACGGGTTTTGTGCTTCTAATTTACATCTTTCATATCATTCCGCAAGTAGTCCGGTCATTTAACGTAACGGAAAGTAATTGAAACTTGAAGTCAGAAGGTGGGTTGCTACGCACAAAGTTTTACCAATTGAAAAACGGCTTTGTTTATTTTAAACAAAGCTCAAAAAATATGTTGCGCTCAAATAAATGAAGGCTAAATTTGGATTGCGCGCTATGCGTGCTCGCATTAACTATTGATCTTTCGAACTAGCATCACATCTAACTCAGAATGTGCATGCATTAGCAGGGCAGGGCAGCTGTGGTGGCGTATACGGGGGCCGGTTTGGGTGGGCGGGTCTGGATCAAAGCCCAGGGCCTATTTTTACTCCCACATATACGTAAACCCCCTCCGTGGATGCGGGGGTCGCGAGTCACTGGCACCATTATTTTAGGGGTTGTAGGCTGAAATGTTTGAGAACCCCTGGTGTAGGTGGCACTGTTGTCTCCTCTGGATATATTTTTTCGTGATGTTAACATTAATTTACTAAATGTTTTCTAGTCAAATTTGAATAGCTCTTGGCTAGTAGTGTGCATTGAATATGTGATGTAATGTTGAATGAACACAACATTTTGTATTACTTGAGGGAAACTGAGGTGCAAAGAGAGAGAAAATAAGATGGCAATTTGTTGTTTCATTGTTCTCTGCAGGAGCAAATAAATCTAACCCACCCATGAGTTGTGCCTGTTCATGCCCTGAACACATCCGTTACAATGGCAAAGCGCTGTGATTAGGGCCTACATCTTTTTTTCAATCAAAAATGCTCTGCGCTGGTTAGGGGGTACATGGCTGAAAAAATATTTCACAAGGGGTACATCACTGAAAAAAGGTTGAGAACCACTGTCCTAGATTCTTAGTTTGCATTTCTATTTTGGATTTGGGGCCACATATAGTAGAACTTCAGTTTTGTCTCCATTTAATTTAATAAAGATATCATTCATCCCTTTGTTTATTGCAGACAAGCAGTTGGTAATGGAATTTATGCAGTCCCATTTGCTGCACCAGCCAGCTGCTTTGTCATCTGAAATAAGAACATTCACACAAAAAACTTCAAGCTTTCAAAAGAAAGTCTGTTAACTATACACAGAAGTGTATTTATTTATTTATTACTGCAGTCTTAATCAATGGCATGGATGTGTGTGTATGTGTGCTTATAAGAATACAAATCAGTGAGGATTCATATTTATTTTCATTGTGTTGTGCATAATTGCCACAATGGATTGTCTTCATTTTATTACCTTCTTGGTGGAGTCCATCTTTAAAATGGACCCAAAGGTTGACGTGATGGACGCTTTTAAATGTATCCGGCTGATGATGTCCATTCCATACACCGACAGCACCCACCGGCTAGTTGGTAGGGCTGTCATGATAACACATTTTTGTTGCGCGATATATTGCACCAAAATGAATTGCGATAAACGACATTATTATAATTTTCAGACCATTTTATGCCACTGATTACATAATGACAGGGCCGGGGTATGTATCTGGTCTCTAAACACTTTGACTGCAAAGTCCAGTCAGTATTTATGAAGTATATGGCCAAGCTCCCATAAGGTGGCATATTTGAGCTTGACCACATATCTGTAGTGGCAGAGTAAAAGGAGATGTACACGACGTCATACCTTGGTCGGCTAGTTACGTTATTTTTAGACCCGTGGACAACGTTGCCGCGACGTCGTACCTTGGTCGGCTGGTTACATTATTTTTAGACCCGTGGACAACGTTGCCGCAACGTTGTACCTTGGTCGGCTGGTTACGTTATTTTTTGGTCCCGTGGACAATGTTGCCACAGCGTCGTACCTTGGTCGGCTGGATACGTTAATTTGGGTACCATGGGTCTTTCAATCTTTACTATAAACATGTACAAAAGCAATCAATGTGTGACAACATGATTAAGCAAACATTCTTTGTATAGCACACCAAAGCTGTATGACACACAATGCAAATTTGTGCTCCAATAATTTTGTGAAACAAAATTGTTAAATGTGACCGAAAGGTAAGCGACTCTAAAGAGTTTCCAAGAGTTTCAAAGACAAGTAATCACACAATGGCTGTTTATCAATCCGAAGAACGCTGAGAACGCAAGTACATTCTTTTGAAGAACCTTCTTGCAAGCGTCCTTACAAGAATTGTCTTGCAAGGACGGAGAATGAATTGAGATGCTTAGGGTTTTCCTGGACTCGCAGCATTATGATAACACTGACCAACTACAAAGACTAGATAACAAAGCTAAAAATTGGTCCGTCTACCTGTAATTTTACGTTTTCTGTAGCCCTAACTTACAGTACCTAGTGTCTGCACTGCACTGAGATGCTAGCTAGGTTATTGACAAGTCGGAGCAAATTTACAAATTAGCCGTTTCATCAATAAAATAAGAACATTTTCAGCGACTGAACTGCTTATTTCTCGTCACATTTTAATTCAGATGCTGATTTACACGTACCGTGTAGCTGAAATATGAAAAGTAAAAAATTACAGCTGTGAGGTTTGTCTGCCTCGCTTGACATCTTGCAATGACTTCTGGGAAATCAGAAGCGTTCTCTCTGGTCAAGTCACCATCCGATGCATCCTCGATAAAAGGGGCGGATCAGGAACATTTCCGGGTATTCTTGGTGACTTGTGTTCTTTGGATTGGAACCGTACTTGGGCAATAAAATATGACGTCAAACGAGTTCGCAAGAACACAAGAACGGAAAAAAACGTGGATTGATTAACAGCCAATATTACAGTTCGTCCTTAGCAAACGTGCCCCTCAGTCTGCTCCTGAGCAACAACTTTGCGCATGCCCATTTCAACGCATCGCTGAAACTGGGGTTTCAGAAGAGATTTTGCAGGGGTTCCACCGTCTTCTACGCATTGGATTTCACGTGGAAATTAGCTACTTCATAAAGTGAGTTTCTTTACAGAAATAGTTTTAAATATATAAATGTATTTTCAGAGATTGGATGGGGCATGCTATTATGTAAAGGTTTGAAATGTAGGCTATTTAGCCTGTTAATCTGCTATCAGATTCACATTGTTTACATTAGGATTTTGCTAGCTAGAGGTAATAGGTTAAACCCTCCAGAAAGTTATGTTGAAATAGTGAAAATGCATATATGATATATGAATAAATGTTGAAAAACTGTCAGAAAACCTTTTTCCAAAATAGTTTATTTAGCCCTGAATTTTCTAAGACTGTGGAGCCAGCGCATGGCTGATCACTTTTAAATCACAGTCAGTCATGGCATGCACAGCAATATGGCGTTATAAAAAACAGCGTTGTCGCTCCTTAGTAAGGATCTTATATGTTGGAGCCATCTAATTCAGAATCACCTTAAATTAATTGAGTGAGTTACAAAATACTTTGCTATATTACTCCTAAGTATTATGATATAATTTAAAACTAGCACAGATCTGTGAAGACATCAAGCCCAGCTAACACATGACGTTGCGGCAACGTTGCCAGTAAGTGCTCAGTTGGTAACCCGCGACGTTACCTTCTGGCAACGTCGTAGCAACGTTATAAAGGGAATGTTGCCAGTTTGTCCCACGGGCAACGTTGTCACGACGTCGTACCTTGGTCGGCTGGTTACGTTATTTTTAGACCCGTGGGCAACGTTGCCGCAACGTCGTACCTTGGTCGGCTGGTAACGTCATTTTTAGGTCCGTGGGCAACGTTGCCGCGACGTTGTATCTTGGTCGGCTGGTTACGTTAAATTTGGTCCCGTGGACAAAGTTGCCGCGACGTCGTCCCTTGGTCGGTTGGTTACTTTATTTTTGTCGCAGGACAACGGATCTTGAGTGCAGTATAGTGGTTTATATATATAAATGTAGACAATGCATGTAATTCACGTGCTGCTCAGCCCCAGCATGTCATTGGTCATCAATTTTCTCATATGCAGACACATAGCTTTAATTTAAAAAAAAGAAAGAATGTGGAATATAATTTAGTCCTTAATTCTTTACTATAAACATGTACAAAAGCAATCAATGTGTGATGAGTAACATGATTAAGCAAACATTATTTTTATAGCACACCAAAGCTGTATGACACACAATGCAAATTTGTACTCCAATATTTTGGAATACAAAAATTGTTAAATGTGACCAAAAGGTAAGCGACTCTTAAAAGTTTCATTTTCAAAGACAAGTAAACACAGAATATTACAATTCTTCCTTAGCAAACCTGCCCCTCAGTCTGCCCCTGAGCAACAACTTTGCGCATGCCCATTTCAACGCATAGCTGAAACTGGGCTTCCTAAACAGATTTTGCAGGGGCCCCACCGTCTTTCACACAATGGATTTTACCTGGAAATAAGTTACTTCAAAGGTGAGTTTCTTTACAGAAATAGTTTTAAATATATAAACATATTTTCTGAAATTGGATGGGGCATATAGGTTTGAAATTGAGTTGTTTATGTGCTAGCGTTATATCAGATTCACATTGTTTACGTTAGAATTTCGCTAGCTAGGTTAAACCCTCCAGAAAGTTATGTTGAAATACTGAAAATGCATACAATTAGTGTCTCACAAATCACCCTCAAAAGAATCAGTGAAAATAAACGTTCAGAACTGTTAGAAAGTTAGTTTATTTAGCTAGCCCTGAATTTTCAAAGACTGGAGCTAGCGCGTGGCTGATCATGTTCACAGTCGGTCATGGCATGCACAGCAATGGCGTCTGTAAAAGTATCATGTCACTAATTTTTCCAATTTATACATGACATCTGTTTTTGGATAAGTTTATTTGTTTTAACCTTTAGATGCGTGAGTTCTAAATATTTCCGACACTCTCACCAGAGTACGTGAGTTATTTTTCCAAAACGGAAGCTATGTAGTTTAGGCCCCGTTTACACGGAAGAAAAACGCATATATTTTCATGCGGTTTGGCCTTTCATTTACACGAAAACGATAATTTCTAAAAACTCCAAAGTGGAGATTTCTGAAAACTCAGTTTTTGTGTTTGCGTGTGCACTAGCTTAAACAGAGTTTTAGGTTCTCAAACCTCACAGTATGGGACTAAAAAAGCATCACGTCCTGTGAGCGTCCTGTTTATAGCAATAGGTGCGTTCGACATGACCCGACTTCATGAGGCGCTGCAGCCGGCTGCAGGCAGCTGACTTGAAACAGTGAATTATGGTTAGACTTTTTGTCCGACTTGAGATGACGCCGAGGACACGTCACTGTGACGTCGCCATCAAAGTACTGTGAGATCGATTCGAGAACTGCCGGCTGTGTAGCCGAGCGCATTTTCTCAAGAGGAACTGCACGGGTTCAAGTGACGACACAGCTATTTCATGATTGGCCAGACTCACACACGACAACTTTGACGCGAGTTTTGTAATATTCGGACACCTTCAGTTTCGCCAATGCTCAGATAGATATATAGATAGACTACCTTATTCATCCCCGAAGGGAAATTAAGTTGTCATAGCAGCCGGTATATTTGAATACAATAAAATACAATACAATAGAATAAAGTGCAAGGAGACAGGTTTAGTGCAGTTCTGTGATGGTGGCTCTGACAGAGGTAGATGAGTTGAACAGTCTTATTGCGGTTGGGAGGAACGATTTCCTGTATCGAGACTTAGAGCAGCGGTGTTTAATGAGTCTGTGGCTGAAGCTGCTTCTTAGCTTGTCCAGGGTTTTGTGGAGGGGGTGAGAGGGATGGTCCAAGATCCGGACCAAACAGTAGAATTTAATAAAAAATGTATGGAAGAAAGGGTTTTACTCCACCTCTTCACTAACGGAAAGACTACGTTTAATTATAAATAGAGTAAAGTAAGCAAACAGCCCTTAATCGGCCGTGACTGACGTCAACGCAGCAAATCACGAGAAGCTGAAATGTCCGACTTCACAGAGCCTTTTTCAACTCCTCCCCGACTGCAAGCGGCCACTCTCGCCGGTCGTTTCATGCAGTCGCAGTCCATGTCGAACGCACCTAATAGGTGCATTCGACTTCATGCAGCACCGGCGTCGCCTGCAACCCGGCTGACTTGAAGCGGCCAATGGCTTTCTCAGCTTCAACGCAGCCGGCTGTCGGCACCGCCGGTGGTGCATGAAGTCGAACACAACTAGGATAATGGGGTCATTTGGGGTCAGGTGAATTGCGTTACATTTATGAATCACAAAATACATGTGTGCATCGCATCACATTCAAACAAATGAACCTCGCGCCTGAAAGGTAAAGGAAGTTGGTCGTGTTTGTTGATTTTGAAAATTCTGATTGGTTTGCATGGCTTTATCCTTCACATTACACTGCCGCCTACAGGTTTGGCATAGTTATGATGGCGCTCGGGGGCGTACATGCGAGTTCATGTAAACAGATTTTTTTTTTAAACGTACTTGTGTGTACAACGTTATTTTTGAAAACGGAGAGGCAGAAATATTCGTTTCTGTAAATACCCGGCTAAGTGTAAACGTGGCCTTAATTAGCTTCCGTTACCTAGCAACCTAAGATAATACTCATACCAATGCTACTACTTGCTAGTGTTACTTGTTAGCCTACTAATTGTACATTTTGAAGCCATACTGTAGTGTTTATCATATATATATATATCATATTATCGGAAAATAGTTGGTTGGAATGTTCAGAATCACACATGTGCGACGCTATGCTGTGGGGGCCCTGCTTTCGAACGATCACATATGTGCGATGCTACTCCACTATCAATATACTAATACTATGTACGTAAACTACATTCCACTTTCATTTCTGTACAGGTGATCCGACCACCATCACAAGCACTGTGTCCCTTGGAAATTATGGTAAAGTAATGAATGACGTTTATAACAGTGACAACAATTATATGAGCCATGGCAACCCTAAAGGCTATGCTTTGAAGCAAAAGCATGACTTAAAACGTTTGCATCACCAGATGCCATACCTCTAGGTGTCAACTCTGGTCTGGTGGAGGAGAACCCATAGGGGGCCCCGGAAACCAGCTGGCAGCCAGGCAAGTGCAAATATAAGACACTCAAAAAAATACTCAAACCATTGCCAACTCATTGTAAGGCATACCTAATTGTAAGGCATACTTAAGTTGTTCTGATCGTGCAGGGAAACATATTTGTCAAAACAACAAATGTTGTCTTACTAATGCTTTGTATACCCCATTCAGCTGTACCATCTTGGGCAACGACCAATCAAGGTAACATTTGTTATGTACATCAATGTTACAGCCAATCTAGAAGAACCACAGTGCATGACAAACTCTTGTAAACTTGTTTTACTTGTCTTTAATTACAGACACATTACAGGTTATGCTCCGGAAGATGGAGACATTGGAAAAGAACCAGCGAGAGGCTCTCCTGTTCAGGCGAGCACAGGGCAGACTCACTGAAGAGGTGCCAGTGATGGACCTACAGGTGGCCCAAACACAGGCTTAAATCCAAGACCTTGAGGAGCGCCTTAAGGTGCTGGAGTTGCGAAAGAGAGTGGTAAGTGTTTGGAGATCCCATAAACTATGGCTTACACGCATTCAAAGTTCACATTGGTGCTGACAATAAGTTCATGACTTCTAATTCCAGACGCTGTGATGAAGTGGAAGACGGGACTGGGAGAGAAAGCTGTGGAGCTCCGCATAGAGGAAACACTCAAACACACCCCGGTAGCCCATTCAAAACAAGCCAGGTGAATGAATCATGATTGCAGCTTCCATATCCAATCTTTCACATGGCTATGACACAAATCTAGAATCACATAATATTTTTTAGATGTGATTTTTTTAATGACTTGTAAAGCCCCTTTTCACACGTGCGATTATGTTAATCGAACACTAACTTATTTTGTGCTTCCTTGCCAGGGCCAACAGACAGGACTTGTAGCGGGGACTGGAAGAAGATTTTAATTCATTTTTTGCACTTTGTTTGTTTGGCACTTTTGTTTTGCAGTGGCACTTTTTATCACGTATGTATATATTTTGGCCATTTTAGTTTTTATTTTAAATGTTACATAAATACTTTGTGCATTGTCATTTTAGCAGACGCTCTTATCCAGAGCAACTTACAGTAAGTACAGGGACATTCCCTGGAGGAAAGTAAGGTGAAGTGCCTTGCCCAAGGACACATCATTTGGCAACCTTCTGATTTAATAGCCTGATTCCCTAACCGCTCAGCCATCTGACTCCCCTTTAGTATAGGTAGACCACATATTTAGGATTCCTATATGTTGAATGTATATACCTTCCTGCCAAAGTAAATTCCTTGTCTGTGCAAACTTTCATGGCGATTAAAACACTTTCTGATTCTGAAATGCTGCCTCGTTTATGATTTAGCTTGAGTCAGGCTACACATCACACAAACATATTCCTCCTAACGTTGGCTATCTATTATACCAAAACAAGTAGCCTTCTGGGCAAATGAGGTCTGCATATGAAATATAGGTTACTTAATAATTAAGTAAATTATTAACTTCGCAGTTACGGACCAGCAACGTCACAAAATTACTTTGCTAGGAGGTTGCGGTTACGGACTGGCAACGTCGGAAAATAACGTTGCCACAACGTCGCGGTTACGGACTGGCAACGTCACAAGATTACGTTGCGGTAACCTACTGGCGTCCCACAGATGCACGGTCCCGCAACGTCGCGGCAACGTATGTTTGGTCGTCGCGTGACGTTGCGACAACGTAAGGGCAACATAAATGTGTTAGCTGGGAGGTGCAACTAGAATTCCCATCGGAGAAAAAGGTTTTCACGGCCATTCTTCATGAAATGAGAATGGTACATTTTTTGAGGAATAGGCAGGGGTGAAAGTAAGCCGGTACTGGCCGGTATGCTGTACCGGTAAGAAATGTATAAATTTGACTATAAGTTACGACACACGCACAGGCACGTCGCGACAAGGCAAGTAAAACAAGCAATTGCTTGGGGCGCCGAGCTGGCTTGGGGCCCCAAGACAACGACTGGTTAAGAATGAAATGCAACGACAAACTGTGTGAGCGCCCCTTTGATAGTCAATGCAGTAAAGTGCAATGACACTGTTATCGGGATACCCTCAAGGGGCCGCTCTCATGATCTGTGCTGCTGGCAAAATACAAAACCTTGTCAGTCGGCAGTCATCATGAAGCGGAATTATCAAAAACAGATACAGGTGGGTACAGAAGAGTGATACCACAGTGATAAGAAGTCCTAGTGAATGCTTGATAAGTAAACTATAATACAGTAAATAAACAAATAAATAAATAATTAGGC
Organism: Hypomesus transpacificus; assembly: GCF_021917145.1. Classification (NCBI taxonomy): domain Eukaryota; kingdom Metazoa; phylum Chordata; class Actinopteri; order Osmeriformes; family Osmeridae; genus Hypomesus; species Hypomesus transpacificus. Next base: position 2,659,998 of record NC_061072.1, read on the forward strand.
TAAGTTAAATTTTTGTGCATTAAACCTGTATCATAGTACCACCAAGAAAACAAAACGACTTTCACCCCTGGGAATAGGCTACTGTTTAACAATTTACTGTAAAAGCTATGGAGCTAGAAAGCTGACAAAAGTATCTGAATTTGAATATGAAAGATCTGAAATAATTGTGTGTCGAATTTCATAAAACTTAAATATTTTGCTGTTGAATATATAATATCTGAATTATTTGTATGCCGAATTTAATAAAACTGAATTATTTTGATCCAAAAATACAAATTTCTAAAATTCAGATTGCAGGAATTCAGATTCTTGAAATTCAGATTGCGCAGATTTTGTCTGAACTAGGCCAAAGGTGAAACAGCTTGCTTTCACAGGAAAAAGTAGACGATTTCAGAACGACCGAACTTTACCTCAGAACAAACTGAGTTGCTAGTTGAAGGAATACCCAGATCACACATACGTATCTGGGATAGCACACATACTTCCCGATGTGTAGAAGATACGTCGGCAAGATTTAGTATGGAGATCGTTGGCATTTGATCGAAACTGACTTCCAGACGACGTGTGGACGATGAATCCAATCACACCCGGCCGCACTACAGATATATCCTGTTAACCATAGATAACTCCTTATATCTATGCTGTTAAATACTATGTCCGATCTCTCAGACAGCAAATATTTCACTATCCATAACCGATCTGAAATGTCACTTAGGAAATGAACATAGCCTATAGGCTGAACATTGACTTTGATAGGAATAAGGAGACAATGAAAAATATGCTTGACCATCCAAAATTGGCTATTAGTAATACAGTAGCTAGCTGGCGTGACTTGATTCAACCTGGATTTTCTGTGTGGGTAGGCCTATTATAATTAAGAGACACAATTGAAGTTCATGATTTTATATCAGGCTGGATGTTGATGCCATCAAGCTCTTAAAAGAACTCCAACACAGAAAAGAGAACAACGCAACATAAATATATATGCTATAGCTTTGCCAGTTGTTCCGCGTCTTCCATCGGTCTCCGCCGCCCTCTGACTCTATCTCGACTCACTTGGTAACAGTAACTTCCGATTTTGGCAGAGGAGAAGACACAAGTTTTTACAAGTTTCATAAGCACTTGCTCCATGCTCCTCCTCCAACGAGCAACTCTTAGCTTTTGTTCTGGGGTTAAATTTGGTCAGAGAATGTCTAGATTCGGTCGTTCTGAAATCGTCTACTTTTCCCTGTGAAGGCAAGCTGTTTCACCTTTGGCCTAGTTCAGACAAAATCTGAATCTGAATTTCTGCAATCTGAATTTCCCAATCTGAATTTCAGCAATCTGAATTTCAAGAATCTGAATTTCAGCAACTGAATTTGAAGAATCTGAATTTTAGAAATTTGTATTTTTGGATCAAAATAATTCAGTTTTATTAAATTTGGCATACAAATAATTCAGATATTATATATTCACCAGCAAAATATTTCAGTTTTATGAAATTCGACACACAAATATTTCAGATCTTGCATATTCAAATTCAGATACTTTTGTCAGCTTTCTAGCTCCATAATAAGCTTGACTTATCTCTTCTCTTGATAACAGGATGTATAATGTCGTGGCGAAGGACTGGTTGGGATTGTAGCCCACCTTTAAAGAAAATGGGGTAAGTATACTTCAAATCTATAAACGTATCATGTCACTAATTCTCCCAATTTGTACACAACATCGGTTTTTGGATTAAGTTTATTCGTTTTAACCTTTAAATGCGTGAGTTCTATCTTAAATATTTCCGACGCTTCCACCAGAGTGAGTTATTTTTCCAAAACGGAAGCTAGCTAGCTTTAGTTAGCTTCCGTTACCTAGCAACCTAGCATAATACTCATAGCAACGCTACTACCTGCCAGTGTTACTTGTTAGCCTACTAATTGTACATTTTGAAGCCATACTATAGCGTTTGTCGGTTCAACAATCAAATTGGTGCTGACAATAAGTTCATGACTTCTAATTGCAGATGCTGTGATGAAGTGGAAGACGGAACTGGGAGAGAAGGCTGTGGAGCTCCTCATAGCGGAGACACTCAAACACACCCCGGCAGCCCATTCAAAACAAGCCAGGTGAATGAATCATGATTGCAGCTTCCATATCAAACCTTTCACATGGCTATGTGACAAAAAACTAGAATCCCATAATATTTTTTTGATGATGTATATTATTTAGATTTTTTCATGACTTGTAGAGCCCCTTTCACACATGCAATTCTGTTGATAGGACTTATCAACTTGTTTTACATTTACATTTATGCATTTAGCAGACGCTTTTATCCAAAGTGACTTCCAAGAGAGAGCTTTACAAAAGAGCATAGGTCACTGATCATAACAACGAGGTAGTCCCAAATATTGCAAGCAGCCAAAACATGAAGCATACATTGTGAAAAAACTAAACAAGTGCCAAAAGGGAAGACCCATAAGAGCATGCGGTTATACAAGTTTACAAATTAAAACAACATGAACCACAAAAAGTGCAGGACTGTACCTGTGGAAGAACAATCAATAGTAAAATATTTCACAGCGAGTACAAGACTTAACTTCGTTATAACTAACCTACAACAGCAACAAGTCACTCAATAAGAGTCATTGTGATCCTGGAGGAAACTAACAACAGGTCTAGCCAAGCATTCCTAAGTGCCGTTGTACTCCCCGTTGTACTGTGTTTTGTGCTTCATTGTCAGGGCCAACAGACAGGACCTGTAGCGGGGACTGGCAGAAGATTTTAATTCACTGTTTGGCATTTTGTTTGAAATAAAATGACTGAATTTTACATGGAAATGCTGCCTTGTTTATGATTAGCTTGAGTTAGGCTACACACCACACAAACATGGTTGTCCTAAAGTTGGCCAATATATGATTTGAAATGCATTTTAATACATTGTAATATATTATTTTCCATTACATTGAACAAAATATTATATATGGAAATACATGGGATAATATATTGATGATAAATATATTACTAATATATTATAAACTATAATATGTATTCATGTAATATATTGCAATATATTGCAGAATACAGCAATGATTGTGATGAGCATATATTGCAATATATGGAACATGAATATATAATATATGTGGTTACATATCCCAAAATATGTGCAATTATGTATTCATAAATAACCACCATAATCGATGCTGCTTTATATGGGAAAATGTATGGGTAATATATGTAAAGATATAGTGTCACATGTATGCTTCATATATGGTAGAATATTTTAAATATATGTAAAATTATATGGAAAGATATATTGTACAATGTGTACATATGAGAACATGCCCATACAATGTACAGACATATATGGTGATATTTACATTTATTCATTTAGCAGACGATCTTATCTAGTGACTTACAGTAAGTTACAGTAAGTACAGGGACATACCCCGAAGCAAGTAGGGTGAATTGCCTTGCCCAAGGACACAGCTTCATTTTTGCGCTTCCGGGAATCGAACCGGCAACCTTCTGATTAATAGCCTGATTCCCTAACCGCTCAGCCATCTAGAAGGTATTCTAATGAAGTTGTCAACGGCAGTATTTCTGATGGAATCCCGATTCAAACAGTACCACCTGCTAACTGAAAATTTGCCCCCAAAAACGTAAATACCGTAACATTGACATTTATTTAGGGGGAAGTGGCTAATTCAAAAGAGGTTTGCTGGAAGCGATCATTGTCATATATTTCAAACATTTTTCCATATAATTTTACCTATATTTAAATATATTCCACAATATATTGAACACATATCTGTACATTTATCTCATGTATATCTTTCCATATAATTAGGATTCCCCCGTCAGGAATAGGCTTTAAGGTGACTTCCCCCTGAATTACCCTGCAAAGTTTCACCTTAATATGTGAAAATATGACTGAATTAGAGCTGTTTGAGCTTGGACCAAATGTGACTATGATTGCCATAGGAGAAATGTCTTATTTTATTATTCAGTAACTGAACACTGCAAAGTCTAGATCTTGGAATGGCTCAATTGGATGAGAGGTTGTGCTGGTACCCGAAGGGTTCCAGGTTCAACTCAAGACATAGGCGTTTTTATTTTTTTTACAAAACAGTTTCTAGTTTTCTGGGTAATCCCGGTGTAACTATCTATTATGTAAATTTTACAATATTTTGCCATTTTGAAGGAGGAATTCGCCATTGCTGCTTACAGCTATATTTTTTTTACATATAATTCAAATATATTCTACCATATATTAAACATACATGTGACACTATATCTTTACATATATTACCAATACATTTTCCCATATAAATCGGAATACATTATGGTGGTATTTATAGATTTAAAATTGCATATATTTTGGGATATATAAACACATATTATATATTCATGTTGAATATGTTGCAATATATGGAAAACGGCAATCATTGCTGTATTCTGCAATATATTGCAATATATTACATGAATATATATTATAGTTTATAATATATTAGTAATATATTTATCATCAGTATATTACCCCATGTATTTCCGTACAATATAATTATTAAATCCCATATATGGACATATATTGCCTAATATATCAAATAATATTTTCCAATATGCTGCAATATATTTTCCTTCCGTAAGGGTTGTTTCAAGAACTTCAATTATGTAAGGACCTGCAGTAGGCATTATCAGAAATGTATTGTAGATTTCAACTCACAAGCATCAGGATCATCCTGAACTTCCTCCTTTGAGGCAGATCCAGCTGGTCAAGGACAGCCTGACTGGTTGCCAGATGGGTCAGGGGACACACAGTGCACCTGAGTGTTTCCGTCACCATCAGGCAGGACCGGTCCATGTCCAGGACCTTCAGCACCCTCTTGTGCACACCATACCTCGTCAGCTGTTTTAACAAAAAAATAGGTTCTATCCTTCCAGAGGAACCCTAAATATAGCTGCAGGGAGTAATGGCGGGTTCCTCTTCAACATTGCAAACCATTTCAAAATTGACAACATTTTAAGACAATTGGAGGCCAGAATGGCTACTAGGCCAAGGAGTGAAGGGGCTCGGTCAGCCCACCCTTTTAAGAAAGCCTTGAATGTGTATGCGTCTACCCTAGCAGGCTAATCCGTAATCAGCCAAGCATGCACATTAAAAATATTATGGTTGTTGAAGTTAAAGAACTTGCTAAAGTTGTCTGTTAAATGTCAGATCCAACTATAAATGTATAAAAGATAGAAACAGATTTATAGAGGTTGCACCAATTTAGAGCACTGAGTTTCAACATCCATTTACACATTTAGTCTAAATTTGTTACTCTACTTGTGATTCATGACCATGTTTAACTCATGGTCTGCACCTCTCTGTCACCAACTGTCTCTGGAGTGGCGGATGGGGGCTTTATATTCAACAAATCACACCCCTGAACTTTTAAAACATAACTATTGGCCTACTCCAATTAGGCCTTGATAAAATGCCATTAATATTTTCTGCACACATTCTGTGATACAGTTTTTAGGGACTTTCCACACTAGCACCTTCTGCCCAGTTCCTCTATTCTGCCCTACTACATGTGTTTTCCAACTGCATTTTGAACAGAGCATGGTACTGTTTACAGTGAGATGTTCATTCACATTGCAAGTGAATTTTGCATGTGGAACTGTGAAATGTAACTAATGTAATTTCATGTATACCCAGTTACAAGTAAATGAATTGTACAAATTGCACCTCGTGAAGAAAGTCCCAAAAACTGACCAAGAGATGGTGTAAGCCTGGCTGCCAGCCCAACTTCTCCCCGCCCAAAAATTTGGTCGGGAAGTTGGGTCTGGAGGGTCTCGTATTGGGGACAACTACAGAAAACCAGAATCGGGACGGACCAATGAAATTGCCAGGGCGGGCTTTATACGATGATGGACAGATGATCAACAATAACGTAATCAACAACGTCACGAGAGCGCTTGGGATGAATTTGTGTTCAACAAACAACATATTACCTTGCTCTGATTGGTTGTAGGTCTATCCAATTGAGCGAAGAGGCATTTGTTTTACAAGTTCGGTTGAAACACGCCCCGTAGTCACAGCCCAACGGAGAGTTTCCAGACTCATATTCTGACTAGAATTATGAGTATGACAACGTCAGGCTAGTGTAGGCCTAATGAAGGTAGAAGAATAAAAACTAATCTCCAAAAAGATTTACTGGAACACCAGTTACGGGAGGATGCATGGTCACAGGTGATGTTAATTGTAGGAACAATAACCTACATTAATATTAATTGTTGAATTTGCTGAATTTCTATTTTGACCAAGAGATGTTGTAAATAGGGCAGAAGAATAAAGGCTGATCTTGTAAGGCTATCCACCTGCCCCCCCACCTCTCTTATGGTAAAATATGGAGTTACTGGATGGAGTCGCAACTTAATGGCTCTCACATCTTTGTAACGTACTGTAGCATTGCTAGACATGTTGATAAGTAAGGGTCAAGATTCTGGTGTGATCGTAGTTGTTCTTGGGTATAAAAGGAATTCCACTTAGTATTGCTAGTTTATGTATCCTTAGTATAGTTAGACCATATATCTACATTTAAGATTCCTATATGTTTATTGTATTCATCTTCCTGCCAAAGCAAATTCCTTGTCTGTGCAAACTTTCATGGCGAATAAATCCCTTTCTGATTCTGATTGTGAAGCATTGTTCTGTGGATTCTTGATCTGCTGAGACCTTCTCCTCAGCTCTGGCTTGTCCTAGGCCTACTCCTTCTTCCTCACCTCATGCTTTCTATCTCTGGTTTACAATAATCATGGTAGAGTAGGCATAAGAGTTAACTTCATTGATTGCATGCATTTGCAATATGATAAAATGATTATATTATTTAACCTTAATTTGACCATTCTTGCTCTGATTTAACCCAAAGAGTCAAATAACTGTAATTCCATTGGTATTGGCATTATTTGGTTAATGTTAATACACTGTTCAGTTTCCCATCTTCCTTCAAACCATAGGGAAATTAGTTTCGGTTGTTTGGCCAATTATATTGACCCCCAACAATGTTGAAATAGATTTGCTGAAACAACAGTTACAGGACGGTAGCCTACATTATGTAAATTGTAGGAATCATATGAATCATGTAAATTGTAGGAACAATAGCCGATAGAAATAGGCTACTCATCGTTAGATTTCTATTTGTAGGCAATAAAGAAGACCAAATACAATTTCAATTATTTGTCTTTATTTTAGTGCCAAAAGGCATTTGGTCAATTCTGAATGCAAATCCACGGCGAATAACACTATCGATGAAGACCCAAAGGCTGAGAATGTTTCAAAAATAAATTACAGATTGTGACAGGAAACGGTAACGTTAACTAAGGTATTCATCAGGGAATTAAAGTACATCAAACCGCAAAATCGTCTCCCGGCGTATAACTAAGCGAATTAAATTTTGTTCGAGATCGCTCGGCTAAACCATGAAATTATATGCCGTGTCTGCCAACGCTATCAGGCTAAGAAAGTGGGAGGGGATCGGTAGAAACGCAGAGTTTGGCATGGAAAACCTGCTAGCGAGCAGGTTAGTTTCAAGGAGTAAGTTACCATGGAAACTTACCAAAAGGTATCGTTACCTCTCTTTCTGGAACGTGGAACTCGGAGTATGCCTCTTTTCAGGGTTAAACAACTAGATGTTTTCACAAAACCCGCTACTTGGAATACCCCCCCTGGTCCACGTAACTCTGTCATTATCCTGAACTTGATCGTTTTGGTTGGAAGGAAAGAAGAAACATTTGTGTTAACAATTCAGAGTCATGACTTGCACTAGGCTACTCTTTATTTTAATCAGGGTAATTCCTATGAAATAATCTTAGATATGCTGTTAACGTTTCACAATATTAAAATAAGTATGCGCAAGCTAAAAACGCAGTTGAAGGAACCAGGACTTTTCAGAAGAAAAAATAGCAAGTAGCCTACTATTTGCTACATACTTTGACACCCAAATAAATGTCCTGGTGCACGTAACTCTGTCAGGCTTTTGCATTTTGTACTTCTGTCAGTCAATTTCTTATTTCTTGTTCTAAAACGGGTTGTTCCCATCCTTGATTGTGATTGGCTATATCGCATTCCATGCCGTTGTAAAATCCAGTATAACCTCACAGGTTGTCCTCATAACATTCTTTAACATTCCATATCACTGCGCATCAAATATTTCAAGTTGAAAAAGACAGCAAAGATGTTCATCTGGCTGTTGTGTGGCAACGATTTATGTAGGAACTATACTTTGTAGTAGCGGAAGAATGACTGTTTATTATTAAACTATTCTGTTTCTAATAGTTTTTATTGATGAAACCATATCAAATATTTGTAGTAACAGTTTTAGAAAAGCAATAAGCCCAGCGAGTCCGCTTCGCGTCGTGCCTAACAATGCGCAGTAATATGGAATGTTAAAGAATGTTATGAGGTGTAGTTTCCTAGGTTTGAAGCTTTAGCTTGACGCTCGACCCGATCTCTCTTTACCACGTCTTGAAAATATTCCACGAATCCACTTGTATTTAAATGTTTATTCGAAACTATTCAAGCAACATTACAAACAAAGAAGTTATCCATAAAGTACACAAAATATCCAAGTAGGCTATATCTAATATAAGAGCGAGTGCGAGGTCAAAAAAACGTTTTCGCTCCAATCTTCAGTTATTCTTCCGTTATACCCTTCTTTTCACACTCCCCCCATATCAAAATAAAGGTCCTCCACAGTAAGTATTTTAACATTTTAAATCATGAAATAATAAATCATATTTATCTTAATAATGAACTTATACCCTTTTTAAAGTAAAAACAAAAACATTTTCACTTAATTAAACCACGTTTAGGCTCCTACATTCCGGCCCCTAATTGTTACCAACGCCATTGAAACAATTACTCAAACTTAAACTGGAGCCTAATGATACATTAATTCACATATCATCTTGCTTTTGTTTAAATTTAAACAACTGCACAACACTTTATCTTCAATCCACAACTATAATTCACATAATAGTCAATTACTCCTCTTCAGACTCTTGCAGCAGGCACAGCTTTGTTACTGGGCGCAAAAGTTCATTGGCTCGGGTCTTGACCTTCACTTGCCGAACTAATCCTTTCCGGTCAGGAAAAGTCTCTAAGATCTTTCCAAGTGGCCAGGACTTTCTTGACGACGTGTCGTCCACAATCAGCACTACGTCACCGACGCAGAAGTTCTTCTGAGGTGTTGTCCATCGTTGCCGTTCTTGGAGCTGTGTGAGGTACTCTCTGCACCAGCGCTTCCAAAATATGTCCGTGAGATACTGGACTTGTTTCCATCTTCGGTTTGCGTACTGATCGTCCTTACTGAACACTCCTGGAGGCAGCTCAGGTTTGACTTTCAGTAACAAAAGATGATTAGGGGTTAAGGCCTCCAAGTCATTCATTTCAGAAGATTCTTTAGTTATGGGCCTACTGTTTATGATGGCCTCAGCCTCACACAAAAGGGTGTGAAGACTCTCTTCATCTATAAGCTGTTCCTTTATTGTGACTTTCAGGGATTTTCTTACAGAGCGGATAAGCCGCTCCCAGGTTCCTCCGTGGTGAGAACCTGTTGGAGGGTTGAAGTGCCACTGTATACCACTCTGTTGCAAATGTTTTTCAATCCTACTGGTGTTCCACTCACTTATCATTTTCTTCATCTCATTGTCAGCTGCTCTGAAATTTGTTCCATTATCTGAATACATCTCTCTGACCTGTCCTCTTCTGGCCAGGAATCTTCTAGTTGCATTCAGGCATGCATCGGTGTCAAGAGAAGACTCTACTTCCAAATGCACCGCTCGAATGGCAAGACAGGTAAAGATTACACCGTACCTTTTTACGTGTCCTCTTCCCCTTTTTACCAGAAATGGACTGAAGTAGTCGATGCCAACTCTCGTAAATGGAGGATCGTCAGGCAGAACTCTGCATTCTGGTAGATCTGCCATGAGTTGCTTGCCAGCTGTGCCGTGAAGCTTCTTACAGGTGATGCACTTAGATAAGATTCTCCTAATGGCTCCATTTGCTCCTGGGATCCAGAATCTCTGACGCAATTGAGCCAGCATATGATTTCTTCCTGCATGCGCTGTAACATCATGAACATGTCTAAGAACAAGCTCTGTAAGGTGCGAGTTCTTGGGCAGGATGAATTGCTGCTTTATCTGGCATTGCCGCTCGGCTCAATCTGCCGCCCACTCTCATAATCCCATTTTGTAATAATGGATTCAGTTTTACGAAGCGAACTACTTTTCTTTACACTTTGCTGTTCTTGTAACATTTTCAGATCTTCTTGGAATCCTTGCTTTTGGGCGTATTTCACAATTTCTGTCTCTGCCTTGTTCAAATCTTCACAGGTAAGTCGTGTTTCTTTATGTTTTTTCGTGAACTGATTCAGGGCCGGATGCAGCCTGCTTTGACTGGGGGGGCAGTGAACATTTCTGGGGGGGCATCATGATTATGGAAGGGGGTCGTATAATTTTGTATATACCATTGTTATCATTTTTGAGTCTGCTTAACGATCCAAGGCATGGAGCCGGACGTTATACACATTCGGGGCTTAACCCACACCCACATATCCTTATATGACATATCCTTGGTTTGAAGTGATGCTGGATAGGATCCTCCACAGTGCGAGCGCGCGCAGAAATTTTGGGGCAATCAATTTGAGCGCAAAATAGTTTTTTTTAGCTCTATGTAAAATTTACCGCCGCCGTTTTCCAATTGGTAAAAAACCTTGTCTATGAAGGTGATGTCTTTATCATTCTGGCTCTAAATTGTCGACAGGGGAAACATAAACATGCATGTAGCTTGGCTAAGTACTCTAACCAAGTTTGAGAGCGATGCTTAGGCCCTTGGCTGAAAATGCGCATGGGGTACGTTTGCAGAACAAGCTGCATTGGATTGCTGTCATTCAAACCATGCTCGCCTTCACCCACAGCAGCGGTAACGTTGGTACTGAGTTTAATATCCCTTGTCGCAGGGGCAGTAGTAGATGGTTTGGGGATCAGAAATCGATGCATGATAAAAAGGTTTTTCTTTGTAGGTACAAACACGCACGCAAAGAACAATCCATCGCTAACAAAGCTAAAAGACTGTTAATGTCTTTAACCCGTGTATCTTCTATGAAAACAAATACAGATTACAACTGAAACTGAAGTATGAAATTCCAGGGTCTAACATTAAACACCAATGCTGCACTTTACTATTCGTCAAAAGCCCTCCACAGAAGACCGATATACATTAACTTCGAGACCAAGTGAGTGGCAAGAGATTCGAGGTTGATTTCACTTTTATCGGTAAACGTGGATGCGGAGCTCTAACCTACGTTGCCCATTATCAA